>NC_068433.1:5445642-5518142 GCF_023373465.1 Oncorhynchus keta
AACATCTACCGGTAATGTCCTTCTCAGTGAGAAATGACTAGTCTACTACTACATGTCTAACTAGCTTGAGAATTTCAATTGAAGGGGAGAAGCAGAGACAGGTCCGGACGAGAGGGATGGAGGAATGACCAAGATGCGTTTTTTTTTAGGTGAGAGAAAGTGAGATGAGGACAGGGACTGAGAGAGATGGAGGGTGAGAGACGGTAGGCTATGTTGTTTTTAAAGGAATAGATGAGGTTGAGAGGTGGCGAGAAAAAGAGCGATGTGTAATATTCATATATGTAAACATACCTAATTGTAATTGGATGCATTTTTACCGCCATATCACACTGTGCTATGATTGGTTAAGACCACCCGAATGGTTAGGTCATGGCGGTTTGGATCCTGTTTGAAGATACGTGAACATGCCAGTTATAGCTAGCTAATAAAGAGCTACGTTAAGAAATATCCTGTAGTACTGCATTTTATTTATTTTGTACAAAGTGTGCAAAACAAGACAATATGAGGCAGAGAAACAGTCCCTTTGCGGTTGGGCATCTGTTCCCTTCAGACTGCAATGCAGACATGGGACCGCAGGGGAAAGATGGAGGGTGGAGATTGAACACGAAGGGACGAGGATGGAGACGAGAATAGCAGCCTAGCAGCTAATAATGGCAGGTTTATATTGTGTTTCGTCTTGAGTAACCTCGGCTAATTCTATATTCTGTCAATCTATTCATAACGCGTCTCAGAGGCAAGAGGCAGCCTGAAATATAAGGTACTTAAAATAGGGCACCTTGCTTTTTAATGCACTTTTCCAATTCCAGCGCCATGGTAACAGTAATATTGTATTTGCCCCTTTTGGAAGTGCCGGGGATTTATTCTCTCCCTTTGACAAAAATACATCTTTGTTGGAAGTGTGAAAATGCTATAGATATGTTCTGTGCTTAAAGCCCCGTAGGCCGACCATCCCTGTAAGTTTGGCCTTTCATTTCTAGGCTAAATGTGTTTGTGTCTGCCTAGGCATGCATATTTAGTCCCTTTCAACTATGCAGCATCACACACACACACACACACACACACACACACACACACACACACACACACACACACACACACACACACACACACACACACACACATACATACATACATACATACATACATACATACATACATACATACATACATACATACATACATACATACATACATACATACATATATATATACATATATATCAACAAGGCCACAAGAAGGAATGCGCTCGGTTTCCTTTGAGGGAATAAAACAAGAGTGACAAATCTATAAAAATGATAAACTCATTTTAAAAATGAGCATCTGATCGAGCCTATTGGTGGTAGACCTTAAAGACAATTAGGCTAAGCACGCGGGTGCAAAGATCCCCATTACCCCTAACCTATTCACACACAGTCACACTGTTCCCCTTAGCCTACCTCCTCTCTCCCATTCCCGTCCGCTATGGTCTCCTCTCTCCCATTCCCGTCCGCTATGGTCTCCTCTCTCCCATTCCCGTCTGTTGTGGTCTCCTCTCTCCCATTCCCGTCTGCTGTGGTCTCCTCTCTCCCATTCCCGTCTGCTGTGGTCTCCTCTCTCCCATTCCCGTCTGCTGTGGTCTCCTCTCTCCCATTCCCGTCTGTTGTGGTCTCCTCTCTCCCATTCCCGTCTGTTGTGGTCTCCTCTCTCCCATTCCCGTCTGCTGTGGTCTCCTCTCTCCCATTCCCGTCTGTTGTGGTCTCCTCTCTCCCATTCCCGTCTGTTGTGGTCTCCTCTCTCCCATTCCCGTCTGCTGTGGTCTCCTCTCTCCCATTCCCGTCTGCTGTGGTCTCGTCTCTCCCTTCCCCGTCCGCTATTGTCTCCGCTCTCCCTGCCCCGTCCGCTATTGTCTCCTCTCCTATCTCCGGCGGTAGGGCTACTGGCACCTCCGTCTGCATGTTCTCTCTTTGCTTTCCCCTGGCACACGCCCTCCCGTTAGCCCTACGGTTAACGGGACCAGGGATGGGGACCCACCTCGGGATGGGGGCCCACCCCGGGAGCGGCGGCCCGTGCCGGAGGCTGGGACCACCTCCTCGGCGCGGCGGGAATCAACCCATCCGTCGCCGGTCGAGATCCGGTCACACTGTAGTGATGACAGTAGAGCCTGCAGCAAATGCGCATTATCCACGCTGACTGAACGTTGCCTCTATCCGGATCCAATGAGTTAATTTACCCTGTGCCTCTCGGTTATTCTTCACGCCTTCCATGGTTTGATTCATTCACCTCATAGCATAGATTAGACAAAGCCCAGATGTCTTCCGTTAACAATGACATCAACGTCGGTTAGTGTTACTCTGTGCTTCTGTGCGGTGATAACAGCCAGCCCCTTCTTGGCTTCGTCCTACGCGCAGGTGGGGCTCGAGACTGTTTCCTTCAGAGTGAGCACCCGGAGGCAGGCACGAGAGCGCTGATATGAAGACGGATGGATGGGAAGGGTAGGAGGAAGATGTTTTTTTTTTCCCACAAAGGCAGGCAGATCTCGATTAATCCTACTGGTAAAAGGCGAACATGGATAAACCGATTCCTTTTCTATCGGTAAACAGTTTATCCTAAAAAAAAATATTTAAAAAAATAACGGTAAAACCATCTGTGGTGTTTATTTTCTTTCTATTTGTCCCCTTAGAACTGGGAAGGTTTCACCTACACATTCTGTATGCCCACTGACGTCACCCACCACCCTCACATTTACATACATTTATCAACAAACATACTGTGGATTCGGGAAAATATTCAGACCCCTTCACTTTTTCCACGTTTTGTTACATTACAGCCTTTTTTTCTGAAATGGAATAAATTGTTTTTCCTCCTTATCAATCTACATGACAAAGCAAAAACATATATATTTTTTTTACATGAGTGTAAGTATTCAGACCCTTTACACAGTACTTTGTTGAAGCACCTCAGCGATTACAACTTTGAGTCTTGGATATGATGCTACAAGCTTGGCACACCTGTATTTGGGAAGTTTCAAGGACATTCAGAGACTTGTCCCGAAGCCACTCCTGCATTGTCTTAGCTGTGTGCTTAAGGTCGTTGTCCTGTTGGAAGGCGAACCTTCACCCCAGTCTGAGGTCCTGAGCGCTCTGGAGCAGGTTTTCTTCAAGGATCTCTCTGTACTTTGCTCCGTTCATCTTTCCCTTGATACTGACTAGTCCCCCAGTCCCTGTCGCTGGAAAACATCCCCACAGCATGATGCTGCCACCACCATGCTTCACCATAGGGATGGTGCCAGGTTTCTTCCAGATGTGAAACTTGGCATTCAGGCCAAAGAGTTCAATCTTGGTTTCATCAGACCAGAGAATCTTGTTTCTCGTGGTCTGAGAGTCTTTAAGTGCCTTTAAGGCAAACTCCAAACAGGCTTTAATTATCCTTTTAGTGAGCAGTGGCTTCTGTCTTCCCACTCTACCATAAAGGCCTGATTGGTGGAGTGCTGCAAAGATGGCTGTCCTTCTGGAAGGTTCTCCTATCTCCACAGAGGAACTCTGGAGCTCTGTCAGAGTGACCATCGGGTTCTTGATCACATCCCTAAGGACTAAGGCCCTTTTCCCCCTGATTGCTCAGTTTTGCCAGCTTTCGGAAGACTCTTGGTGGTTCCAAACAAGAATGATCAGGTATCTTATATATATTTGTATACATTTGCAAAAGTGTTTAAAACCCTGTTTCCACTTTGTCATTATTGGGTATTGTGTGTAGATTGATGAGGATTTTTTTTAATACTTAATCCATTTTAGAATAAGGCAGTAATGTAACAAAATGTGGAACAAGGGGAATGGTTCTGCATACTCTCCTTATGTTAATGGAGAATCCAGCCCTTTTCTTTAAACTTTTTGAAAAGACAAATGCTTACAGAACGCAAATAGAGCTTTTATCCACGTAATGTGATTGAATCATTAGCTACATCTCTGAGTCATCATTATGTCACCTCATTCCTTCTACGGGGCGGCAGGGTAGCCTAGTGGTTAGAGCGTTGGGCTAGTAACCGAAAGGTCGCAAGTTCGAATCCCCGAGCTGACAAGGTACAAATCTGTCATTCTGCCTCTGAACAAGCAGTTAACCCACGGTTCCTAGGCCGTCATTGAAAATAAGAATTTGTTCTTAACTGACTAAATTAAATAGGCCCATAGGGTTCTACTGCACTATGGAGGGAATAGGGTGCTGTTGGGACGTTGAAGATGTGAGGAGAGTCAAGAGGCAGCGAGGAGACATGTATAATGTCTGGAAAACAGCCTTGCATGCAGTTAAAGGCCATTTCCTGGTTCATAAGATTAGCTTAATTTCAGTTTATGTGACAAAACAAGCAAGTATAGTGTAGAGAATCATCGTACCCTCTAAACCGCATAACCAAAAATATTATATTGCTGTTTGAAGCTGGGATACAAAACCGAAAGTAAAACATAAAAAATAAAAACTTAAGAACGGGAAGCATAGAAATAGCTCAAATATAACAGATCTACCGATTCTTAGATTTGCTTTTCAATGAGAATGACAGATCTACAGCTCACATTTCTATGTGAATTTGGTCGACCAAAAGGTTACATACTGCAGCTTGAAGAGGCACAGGGTTTGTCCTTAATCAACTATCTGATCAATCAAATACCTTGTCAATCAACTAATCAATCATAGAAAAAGAAAGAGAAGCCAAGGGGGCCAGCCTTTGTGTATATATATATAGTTGAAGTCGGAAGATTACATACACTTAGGTTGGAGTCATTAAAACTAGTTTTTCAACCACTCCACACATTTCTTGTTAACAAACTATAGTTTTGGCAAGTTGGTTAGGACATCTACTTTGCACATGACACAAGTAATTTTTCCAACAATTGTTTACAGACAGATTATTTCACTTATAATTCACTGTATCACAATTCCAGTGGGTGAGAAGTTTACATACACTAAGTTGACTCTGCCCTTAAACAGCTTGGAAAATTCCAGAAAATAATGTCATGGCTTTAGAAGCTTCTGATAGGCTAAATGACATCATTTGATTTATTTCAGCTTTTATTTATTTCTCTCTACTATTATTCTGACATTTCACATTATTAAAATAAAGTGGTGATCCTAACTGACCTAAAACAGGGAATTTTTACTAGGATTATATGTCAGGAATTGTGAAAAACTGAGTTTAAATGTATTTGGCTAAGGTGTATGTAAACTTCCGACTTCAATTGTATATATACACGTATATGTATATACACGTATATATATATATACACACGTATATATATATATACACACACATAATAATATTAATATATTAATATATATATATATATATATATATATACACACACACACACACACACACACACACACACACACACACACACACACACACACACACACACACACACACACACACACACACACACACACACACACACACAGTACCATTCAAAAGATGGACACACCTACTCATTCAAGGGTTTTTCTTTCTTTCTTTACAGTGCCATCCGTTTTGTCACCAAATCCCCATATGCCACCCACCACTGCGGGCTGTATGCTCTAGTCGGCTGGCCCTCGCTACATATTCGTCGCCAAACCCACTGGCTCCAGGTCATCTATAAGTCTATGCTAGGTAAAGCTCCACCTTATCTCAGTTCATTGGTCGCGATAACAACACCCACCCGTAGCACACGTTCCAGCAGGTGTATCTCACTGATCATCCCCAAAGCCAACACCCACTTTGGCCGCCTTTCCTTCCAGTTCTCTTCTGCCAGTGACTGGAACCAACTTCAGCTAGCTGAGCAGCTATCCGATCGCTGCAGCTGTACATAGCCCATCTGTAAATAGCCCATCCGTAAATAGCCAATCTACCTACCTCATCCCAATATTGTTGTTATTTACTTTTCTGCTCTTTTGCACACCAGTATTTCTACTTGAACATCATCATCTGCCCATCTATCACTCCAGTGTTAATTTTCTAAATTGTAATTACTTCGCTACTATGGCCTATTTATTGCCTTAATTCATGCTATTTGCACACACTGTATATAGAGTTTCTTTTTTTTCTATTGTGTTATTGACTGTATGCTTGTTTATCCCATGTGTACATTTACATTTACATTTAAGTCATTTAGCAGACGCTCTTATCCAGAGCGACTTACAAATTGTACATTTACATTTACATTTAAGTCATTTAGCAGACGCTCTTATCCAGAGCGACTTACAAATTGTAACTTTGTGTTGTTGTTTGTGTCTCACTGCTCTGCTTTATCTTGGCCAGGTCGCAGTTGTAAATGAGAACTTGTTCTCAACTAGCCTACCTGGTTAAATAAAGGTGAAATATATATATATATATATATATTTTTTAATTGTACTATTTTCTACATTGTAGACTAATAGTGAAGACATCAAAACTATGAAATAACACATATGGAATCATGTGGTAACTAAAACAAGGGTGAAACAAAATCAAAATATATTTTAGATTCTTCAAACTAGCCAACCTTTGCCTTGATGACAGCTTTGCACACTAACTTGTTTTGACTGGTACTGTAGGTCCTGGATGGCAGGAAGCTTGGCCGTGCGCACTACCCTCTGTAGCGCATTACAGTCGGATGACGAGCAGTTGCCACACCAGGCGATGATGCAACCAGCTCTCCATGGTGCAGCTGTAGAACTTTTTGAGGATCTTGGGACCCCATGTAAAATCTTTTCAGTCTCCTGAGGGGGAGAAAGCGTTGTGGTGCCCTCTTTACGACTTTCTTGGTGTTTGGACCATGATAAATTGTTGGTGATGTGGACCCCAAGGATCTTGAAATTCCTGACCCGCTCCGCTTCTTAACTTTAAATTGAGTTGGATGACCGGTGGCGCAGCGATCCTTCTTGTGGGCAAATTTTGTCATCAAAGTATGTCATCAAAATCTGGCATTCTCTGGAGTTATGGTGCTATCAAGACAACTGGGAACTTGAATCATGACATCTGATGTAGAAAGAACTCAAAACGTATTTTCCAGTTGTCTTGAACTCACTCTGATTTTCCCAGTTTCCAGTTGTTTGAACCAGTCTTGAACTCACTGAAGTCTGATATTTCCCAGTTTCCAGTTGTCTTGAACTCACTGAAGTCTGAAGTTTCCAGTTGTCTTGAACTCACTGAAGTCTGATATTTCCCAGTTTCCAGTTGTCTTGAACTCACTGAAGTCTGATTATATCCCAGTTTCCAGTTGTCTTGAACTCACTGAAGTCTGATTATATCCCAGTTTCCAGTTGTCTTGAACTCACTGAAGTCTGATTATATCCCAGTTTCCAGTTGTCTTGAACTCACTGAAGTCTGATTATATCCCAGTTTCCAGTTGTCTTGAACTCACTGAAGTCTGATTATATCCCAGTTTCCAGTTGTCTTGAACTCACTGAAGTCTGATTATTTCCCAGTTTCCAGTTGTCTTGAACTCACTGAAGTCTGATTATATCCCAGTTTCCAGTTGTCTTGAACTCACTGAAGTCTGATTATATCCCAGTTTCCAGTTGTCTTGAACTCACTGAAGTCTGATATTACCCAGTTTCCAGTTGTCTTGAACTCACTGAAGTCTGATATTACCCAGTTTCCAGTTGTCTTGAACTCACTGAAGTCTGATATTACCCAGTTTCCAGTTGTCTTGAACTCACTGAAGTCTGATATTTCCCAGTTTCCAGTTGTCTTGAACTCACTGAAGTCTGATTATATCCCAGTTTCCAGTTGTCTTGAACTCACTGAAGTCTGATATTTCCCAGTTTCCAGTTGTCCTGAACTCACTGAAGTCTGATATTTCCCAGTTTCCAGTTGTTTTGAACTCGGCAGAAAGTCATGCTGGATTGAAGGCATGGCCAATGTATTCAACATTTTCTTGCCCATGGTGTTGCATGTGAATGTTTATCCTTTTAAGCTTGGAAAAGACTCAGACTCGGACCAAACACACGCTCCACTGAATAGCATGCTAGTGATGGCTTTGCAACGCTTGCAGTTAGCCACCGATTCCTTCCAAACCACTCATTGTTGAATTTGTGATTTCCAACTGTATAATGTTTACGTCCAATGACCGATGAGCACCGCTACATTTTACCTATAATTCCTATTCATATGACACAAATTGTAAAGGATTTGCCAGTAGCTTGTCTAGCTTCTTAGCCTCTACGGGATCTGTGTCCCTATACTGGGACGGTTGTTGCTAACATGCGCTAATGTGACTAGAATGACATTGTTAGTAACAGCCATCTTTCCAGGACATAGATATGTCTTATGTGCAGAAAGCTTAAAATCTTGTTAATTTAACTGCAGTGTCCAATTAACAGTAGCTATTACAGTGAAAAAATACCATGCTATTGTTTTAGGAGTGCACACCAAACTTTGATCACGGTAACTGGTTTGATACATTCGCCTCTGAAGGTAAATAATGTACTTACATTCAGTAATCTTGCTCTGATTTGTCATCCTGAGGGTCCCAGAGATAAAAATGTAGCATAGTTTTGCTTGATAAAATACATTTTTATATTGAAATGTAGGAACTGGTTTCTACAGTTTGAACCCCTGCGATTTCTGGCCCCACACACATTCCGCCCGGCCATCTAGATGTGTGAATGTTAGTGTCTTTTCTGTAGGGAAGCCAATTATCCATCATGTATCACCTTCCTGGGAGTGTGTAAACTAAAATAATGTATTGCCATATCATGTTTGTATGTTCTATAGAGTTATGTACTTGAATATGTATCAATTAACCACATTTGGGCAGATTTGATTCAAAATGTTGTGCAGTAATATAATGCTTCACTGTATCAGTCTGAATCTTTGCACACTCACTCCCGCCATCTGGTGGCCAAAATCTAAATTGCACCAAAATGCCTGTGTGATTTTATGGCCTTTATCTTGCCTTTCAAAGATGGATGGGAAAAAAAATTGGAAACTGATGTTTTTCTGTTTGTATTATCTTTTACCAGATCTATTGTGTTTTATTCTCCTACATTAATTTAACATTTCCACGAACTTCAAAGTGTTTCCTTTCAAATCATATCAAGAATATGCATATCCTTGCTTCAGGTCCTGAGCTACAGGCAGTTAGATTTGGGCATGTCATTTTAAGCAGAAATTGAAAACAAGGGTCCAATCCTAGCTAAGATTTTTAAAGTATGATGTTGACACGATCAGTCCAATCAAAGCTATGGTAGATCTAACATGATTTTATGTCATTTTATCTGTGGCCAATGACCTTGAGCCTTCTTGGCTGGGCACTTCTAATGTAACTCTATGGCAGCACCCAAGGGGCTTGAATTGTCAAACTCTACCTGTAGATTTTGCAGTGACATAGTGTCCCCATGAGTGACAGAACACTGAGCCAATCACAGTGCAACTAGAGAACATTACCAAACCCTACGCTTCGTATTTTCTGATGGCTTGCCCCACCACCACAGAAAGCGCTGAGCTCGGCTGAAACTGTATTTTAGAGCTGCCTGAAGAAAGCACAAAAAAAAGACCATGTTTGCACGCAGCTTTATTAACACTTAAAAATAAGATATACATTGTTTGCAAAGTGATATGTGACATGTATTTATAGTTATTTATTTTAGCTAAACAGGTGGGGCTCAATGACGGGTCACCACTGGTCGTACCTGTGTGTGTGTGTGTGTGTGTGTGTGTGTGTGTGTGTGTGTGTGTGTGTGTGTGTGTGTGTGTGTATACACACAGTGGGGCAAAAAAGTATTTAGTCAGCCACCAATCGTGCAAGTTCTCCCACTTAAGAAGAGGTAGTAAGAAAATAAACATTCACTTAATATTTCAACAAGTCACCTGCTGACAATAGCTAGCGTGACATTGTAATGCAGTGACCGACGGTGCTAGTTAGCTCGTCAATAACATGGCCAGCTAAACCAGCAGGTTAACTTGCCGAAATAGGCCTTATACATTAAGTTAAATATATACATAGTCTCATTCGCTATTGACTTTGGGTTATGTGAACCCGTTTTCCATTGTATGTGCGAAGACCTCTCGTATTGCCGACCTTACTACAATGGCAGCAAATATTCGTATTAATTCACACAACACACAATGAAAGGAAACTTGTTTTAAATCACACCTTTTCCTGATGTGAATGATTTCACCCAATGCTCTCCGGTGCTCTTTGAGATCGACATTGCGTGCGAGGTTCACGGAAACTACATTTTCACTTTGTCACACCTGTTCAGGAGCTGGCACCAATGTGAGATTCGGTCTCTAGTCAAGTCACATAGACAATGGTACTGAAACCCAGCGAAAGCACGAGCATGCAGAGTGATCTTGTTGATTTGCTCCACCTCCCAGCACACCTTTTCCCATTTTATAAACTTTTTTGCGCATGTGCAAAAAAATAAACGTGTGAAGAAAACAGCTACGGCCGGAAAACAAGCATTCAATTCAATACTATATTTTATCAATATGTTTTAATTCAAATAACCTACTCAACTGAATTTAAAGAAAAGTCACGGTACTTTTGAGAACCACAAGAACTTGTGTAACAGCTGTTGGATGATACGCAGTTTTCCGGATAGTTTTCATATCGTGTTTAAGGTCTTAATTCGGGATGAGCAGTTTACTGTGCGCCTTTGATATCTCAGTCATGAGTATCCCTGTGCCATGAATAAACATAATATTCCCCATTTAAGTTAAAAATGGAATAGTAACTGAAATATACTCTGACTGTAGGCCTATAACTTCTCATGTAGCATAATAGAACATTAACTCGTGCATAATTATGTATTTCTTGCAGTAAAATGGTACAACAAATGTTAATTTAGTCTTGGGAACAGGAGAAAAAGCGAATCTCTGTGTAATGTGTTATCTTTGACGCTGTTATGCAAGGAGACAGGACCAATCTATCCACTGTTTTGGAGTTATTGCGTTTTCTTCCCGGGGGCCTGTTGCACAAAACTAGGATAAGGGATTAAGCCAGGATATCTTGGTAATCCTGGCTCAATTGATCCGTAATCCGGTTGCACTAAAGATGGATAGGGGGCAGGAGGATATGTTATGGTATAAATTACCATGGAGATTTATTCTGTGGAGCTAGCCTGCTCCAGACCAGGCTAAATTCCAGGATCTATTTAATCTCATCCCTAATGTCAGTCAGCAGTCACCACAAATGGAAACCAATAGTTATTTCACTGCTCACTATACATTGTTATCACATATAACTAGACCCACTGTCATTATTTAAACGTTTTGATCATTAATTTCAATGATTTTGGATAAAAAATTATTTTTAGATGTTGCTATCATTAGATAATTTACAGTTTCCCATAGACTATATATAAAATGATAGAATATTAGGGCCACAGAGGGAAAAAAAGACAAGTCATAATATTGTAACCAGTTGTTTTAAAGGAGGACAGTTGTTAAAATGACAGATGCGGGGCATTTCGTGAAATTGTACTTCAGTATGGTTTCATAAACAAAGACATGCTGATGTGCCAGAATATTAAGTATCACATTGTCATAAGTATCAAAACTGTAAAAACAATATGTAGCTTTTCTGCAGAAAGAACCAGCCTCATAAATTTATGACTTTATCCTTTTTCTTCAGTGTGGCCCTAGTACTCTGTCATATAAACAAATACACATTCCATATGAATATAAAAACACAATGTGTAACATTATGTTCCTTTATTGAATAAGGACAAAACAAAGCAGGTAAACCATCAGCTCCTTTCGAAACTGAAGTCACAGTGACTCTACAAGATGGAAAGCACAGAATCCAAGCATATTATACAAAATGATACATACACAGTCAAAGGTCTGTATATAACACACCCTGCATGTCTGCACACTAAAATAAATGCAGGACAAATCCATACACATCAACTGAACAGACAAATGAATGGATGCAGTAGCCTCCCTGCAGCCTTGTATTACACACAGTATACCGCACAAACATCATAAGAGGCCAAATTAAAAAAACGAACCCAAAAAAATAAAATTCCTCTGCCACCGCAGGCTTCTGCTATATTTAACCAAAATTGAAAGCACACATACTAACTAAAATAATTCAACACATATTGGTCCCTCAGCAGCCGACCACTGTCGTCATCAGGAAGATTGCCGGATTGTCCCAGTCCATGGCTGGTGGCACTCTGTGGGCCCTCTCCTTCCTCAGGCAGGCCACATTGTGGAGGACAGCACAAGCCACAGTAATATCACATGCCCTAACAGGGCTGACCCTTAATTTGTGAAGGCAGTGAAAGCGTGCCTTCAGGAGGCCAAAGGTCATTTCAACTCTGGCCCTGGTCCTGGCATGGGCATGGTTGTAGGCCTGCTGTGCTTCCTGGGGTCTGTGAAAGGTGTCAGGAGAAAAGGCTGGCAGCCATACCCCTGTCTCCCAGCAACACACCAGAGAATTCACCTGTCAACACAAAATCTCATCATTACTACCTCATAAACACAGTGATATTCTTGACACAGCCATGATGGTTATAAATAGGGGTTGTGTGGCTTACCTTGTGATAGGCACTGATAGATTTCAGAGGCCCGAAAGATTCTGGAGTCATGGACTGAGCCAGGCCATTTTGCCACAACATTGCTGATCACACAGTCAGCATTGCAGACCATCTGAAATCATAAGATGAGGAATATTACACCAATCAATGCACATCACTGGCAGATTTTTTTGCTTATTTTCCTAGGTAATTTTGCTCAAGAAAATATTCAAGATGTTTTTTTAGATATTTTTTTTTACTGAAAACAAGACAAAAATACTAAGTAAGAAAGACATTTTTGCAGTGCAGTGAGCAACCGACCTTGGGTCCTTTGAAAGGCGCTATATAAATTAAAGTGATTATTATTATAGCTCATCTATTTATTCAATTAAATTTTATTTATATAGCACTTTTCACAATTGTTTCATTCTGTCAAAGCAGCTTTACATTAATGAAAGCAGGAGAAACACAAAAAAAACGGTGGACAACATAAGAAGCAGAGTACAACGGCTAAGATTAAACCGTACTGAGCGTAGTAACGTTAAATAATAATGTAAGGCTTTAATAATAATTTATCATAGCTTTATACAGTGTGATGTACTTACTTTACACAATTTCACTCATATCTGCAGTGCATTTCAATTAAAAATTTAACCGTTTCATAATTACAGTACAACTGCGTTTTTGGAGATGTGAATTAAATATTTGAATTGTAATTGTGATGTTTCAGCGGAGCGGTGAGTGTGTAATTGTGCACCTTTTGGTTGTCTTTCCTTATAAGTACTTACGCATTCAGGCGGTTTGCAATACTTTGCCACGCTTTTTCTATTTGCTTTATCACTGTGGCGGTGTTGCCTTTCTTCTTAATTATATATTTTACCTCCTCGTATGCCTCCATGAGGATTTGTGCTTCCGACGGGGAAAATTACGCGGCTCTAGTTGCCATGGTAAATCAGTTAATCTGTGATCTGTGGCGGGGTCTATTTAGTGAGCCGTGAGCGCGCACCTATCCAGGATTGGTTTCACCTGGCTTAATGAATCCGTGTCTGCTCATCCTGGCTTGGTCTTTGTGCAACCAATTAAGCCTGGACGCACATGTTTTGGCTTCATTGAGCTCAGCTTAGTCATTTATCCCGGATGTCTTAATTCTACTTTTGTGCAACAGGCCCCGGGTCACTAAATGAATCTTTACTGGTGTTCTGGGGCAACAAGTTACGACGGAAGAAGATCTGCATGTATCTAACTATAGTTGACCAACACATGTCGGAAATTATAAGACTATGGCCTACTAAATGTCCGAAATTATAAGCAGAACGTTTTATGGAATTATGGTGAACTATACTGTGCAGGTAGATCCATTTTTGACGTCATTTGTTTGTCAATCAGTTGAACAAATCACAACACCCCCATGATATGTGAAACAGCATCCGCGAAAAACAACAGTAAACGGGATAAGATGTTTACATGCCACAGCACACCATGTCTAAAATATCCCAGGCATCTTATCCGGGTTTCTCAAGACCGGGATACAAGCTTTATCGCGATATTATGTTTATATGCGGTCAACTCAAAAACAGAATACTTGATTATCCCGAATAATAACGGGATATTGGTGTACATGTAAACGTGGTCATTGACACAAGTACCTAAAACGCCTATTGATTAGATACTACTAGTATCTTCTGGTGGTGGTAGTTATAGGAGCCCTGACGCTAACTAAACGTTAACACGCATCGCTTGCGGTACGGGTTTGAAAATATAAGGAACGTATACTTTTATATAAGCTTGAAATAACTTTCTAAAATGTAATTAAACTCACACCTTTAATATGGTTCCCATAAAGCACGTTACAGGGCTTGTTTATGGAAAACAGACGGAAGACCGTCAACTACATGTGCTGTTAGTCGGTGTAAACGGAAGACAGATGCCACAATTTATGTTTATTGTTACTCAATCAGTGTACAGTAAGTGTTTATCTTGCATTTGTAGAATGTTCCATGAATGGAGGAAAGTTTGATACAATCCGATTGCGCCATCTGTCGATGAGAAAATGCGACTGTAAAAGTGAAAAATATATCTTGTATCAAGTAGACAACATGCTACAGTGTAGCTTCATGCACAAAATACTTATATCATGAACCCTTGAGCGAGGAACTTAACTCTCCGAAGCGCTGCAGCGGTCTAAGGCACTGCAACTCAGTGCTCGAGGCGTCACTACAGACCCTGGTTCAATTCCAGGCTGTATCACAACCGGCCGTGATTGGGAGTCCCATAGGGCGGCGCACAATTGGCCCAGTGTTTGTAGTGGGGTAGGCCGTCATAGTAAATAAGAATGAGTTCTTAACTGACTCGCCGAGTTAAATTAAGTTTAAATAAATAAAATAAAATGATTGCTCCTGTAAGTCGCTTCTGCTAAATGACGAACATGTAAATAAACTCGAGGTAGGAAGCCTACATGGAAACCAATTGTTAACCTTTTGTATAAATATTCACAATAACTGAAACACCGTTGGTTTACTTTCTCACTTTCAAATCATTATAATGAAATATTACGTCCGTAAACATGCGACTTTCAAAAGGGGTATTATTGTTTGCTATCTATTAGTCTACAAATGCGTAGCCCAATGATTTCCATAAATAGACCGTTATGCAACGGTTTTCCCTTATGCAAAGCAGGCAGGCTCCCATGTGCCGTTAACGCTCAGAATCGTCCCTCGGGAACAGAACGCATAAGTAGAGATTCCGTTGGATTCCACCAACAAGACCCAACAACGTCCAACAGGAATCTACTGCCTCACAGACGTCTACACCCACCTACTCTCTATATTTCTCTCTCTCCCACTCATCCCCTTCTTCTATCACCTCTCCCCTCACATACACACCCCAGACCACATCTTTCTCTCTCCCCCCTCTGTCTATCACCTCTCCCTCACATACACACACACACACACACACACACACACACACACACACACACACACACACACACACACACACAAGGCAGAAGACTGATACTTTACAGGAAACAGATTTAATATTGAGCAACAACCAACCTCACCATGATTGTCAAAGTAAGAGTCACTGAATATACAGCAGCATCCACAACCCACCACACCCATCAAACACACCAGGAAAACAAGACCTGAAACAAGTCAAATTGGCAACAAGGGAAGAAAGTCTTTGAAATGCCGCATTCAAGACAACTCGGAAAATCAGAACCTCGAGGGTTCAAATTTGCATACGTTTTTTTTTAATGATTATGATACTTTCCTAGTGGAACCAAAAATTTGACCTAATTTTTCTTACTACGAGTTTCCAAGTTGGACATTTCCGAGTTTCCGAGTTCTGATACATATAATAAAAATACAATTTGATACAAGTCACATTAGAATGATTGTAAAAAATAACAAATATTCACAGAAAACAAAAAAATCCCATTAATATAGTAGTCATTCAAACACCTTTTCATAAATAGAAAAACCTCTTTATATATATATTTCAGTGTATGTACTATATTGTACAGTTACAGAAAGTACAGTATAATATAATTCTGTATCCTTTTGGTTGTCTTTCCCTTATAAGTAGTCAGGCACTTATACAGTATACACACATACACTGGCCAAGAATCTACTGCCCAAATCACACTCTAAAACAACAAAAACACTTTTAGAGAAAGAAAAAAAATATGAAAACAACCAGAACAAGTTCAAACACATTGATATGAAAAGGATAATAATGTTTCTATACATTAACCCCACTAATAGAAAACATATCAAAACCAACAGCATTATATAGTGGAGTGTATTCTAACCTGAGAATCAGTATGTAAATCCTATACAATCTTAGCCTGGTACCAGATCTGTGTATTGTCTTGCCAATTCTATGGATATAGTCTTGTCAAACACCATATGAGATGGCTGTATAGCACAAACAGATCTGGGACCAGGCTATAGTGGAGTGGAGATGGCTATATAGCACAAACAGACCTGGGACCAGGCTATAGTGGAGGGGAGATGGCTATACAGCACAAACAGACCTGGGACCAGGCTAGAATAATCTCACTGTGCTTTTCCAGTATGCAAGTATAGCACAAACAGACCTGGGACCAGGCTATAGTGGAGGGGAGATGGCTATACAACACAAACAGACCTGGGACCAGGCTATAGTGGAGGGGAGATGGCTATACAGCACAAACAGACCTGGGACCAGGCTATAGTGGAGGGGAGATGGCTATATAACACAAACAGACCTGGGACCAGGCTATAGTGGAGTGGAGATGGCTATACAACACAAACAGACCTGGGACCAGGCTATAGTGGAGGGGAGATGGCTATACAACACAAACAGACCTGGGACCAGGCTAGAATAATCTCACTGTGCTTTTCCAGTATGCAAGTATAGCACAAACAGACCTGGGACCAGGCTATAGTGGAGTGGAGATGGCTATACAACACAAACAGACCTGGGACCAGGCTATAGTGGAGGGGAGATGGCTATACAACACAAACAGACCTGGGACCAGGCTAGAATAATCTCACTGTGCTTTTCCAGTATGCAAGTATAGCACAAACAGACCTGGGACCAGGCTATAGTGGAGTGGAGATGGCTATACAACACAAACAGACCTGGGACCAGGCTATAGTGGAGGGGAGATGGCTATAGCACAAACAGACCTGGGACCAGGCTATAGTGGAGTGGAGATGGCTATACAACACAAACAGACCTGGGACCAGGCTATAGTGGAGGGGAGATGGCTATACAACACAAACAGACCTGGGACCAGGCTATAATAATCTCACTGTGCTTTTCCAGTAGTAATCTCTTCTGTAGAAGTTGGATCCTTTCCAAGTCCTATTGGATATGAATGTAAACATGACCGGCACTTTGTTGCACAATCTCTTTCTTTCAACAGTCGTTGCAGTTGTATAAGACAAGGGTTAAGGGTCAATTCCATTTCAATTGTACAGTCATTCAGAATGTAAAACCAATTCCAAATTTTCCTCAAAAAGCATAGAAGAGCATTTGAATTACAGTGTATTTTCTGAATTGACTAGAATTGAAAAGGAATTGAGCCCAACCTTGGTATTGCAGTAGATACAACATCTTACAGTAGTACTACAGTGTACAGTAGTTGTGCAAAAGATTTCCCATAAACCACCATTTGGAACTTTCAGTAGTGTAAACCCCAAAAACAAACATAGGTTATTTTCATCAATCAAATGCATAATAGCATTAAAACACACTGTATAAATTCATAGCAAAGTACATATTTAAATATATTAATCCCTTTACTGAATATATAGAGTTGTGTTTTTTTTTTGTACAGATAATCTACATCGGGAGGAGAGTTCCAGGTGAAACCCAGAATAATCTCAAACTGGGCATAATCTCAATCCTAATCTCAACAGGTCTCGTATTTAAAATGGACGTTCCCTTAACGTTTCAGATTTACCCGACGACAGTTTCGACAAAAGACAACCGTTGTATTCCTACCCTTCCCCTCTCCTTCAGCCCCTTCTTTCTACTGCACCCCAGACCCTGTAGTATCATCACTATCCTGGTCATTCGAAAGAGGCGACCCAGGCATCGACTCCTCCCCCTCTGCCCCTCTCCCCCCTTTCAGCCCCTTCCCCCTCAGGAAGACGGAGTTGGGATGGAGGGCGTGGTAGTGTTTGAGCAGTGTATCCTGGGAAGGGGCGGTGTGGCCACACTCCTCACAGACGTAGAGTTTGTTGCGTCTCTCTTTATAGGCGTACTGCAGGGTCACACCGTGGATCTTCTTCATGTGAGACTCCAGAGAGCAGCGCTGGGTGAAGGCCTTGTCACACAGAGAACACTTGTAGGGACGCACTCCTAGAGAGAGATGGAGGGGGAAAAGGGTTAGAGATGGAGGGGGAAAAGGGTTAGAGATGGAGGGAGAGAAGGGTTAGAGATGGAGAGAGAGAAGGGTTAGAGATGGAGGGAGAGAAGGGTTAGAGATGGAGGGGGAAAAGGGTTAGAGATGGAGAGAGAGAAGGGTTAGAGATGGAGGGGAGAAGGGTTAGAGATGGAGGGAGAGAAGGGTTAGAGATGGAGGGAGAGAAGGGTTAGAGATGGAGGGGGAAAAGGGTTAGAGATGGAGAGAGAGAAGGGTTAGAGATGGAGGGGAGAAGGGTTAGAGATGGAGAGAGAGAAGGGTTAGAGATGGAGGGAGAGAAGGGTTAGAGATGGAGGGGGAGAAGGGTTAGAGATGGAGGGAGAGAAGGGTTAGAGATGGAGGAGAGAAGGGTTAGAGATGGAGGGAGAGAAAGGGTTAGAGATGGAGGGAGAGAAGGGTTAGAGATGGAGGGAGAAAGGGTTAGAGATGGAGGAGGGAGAGAAGGGTTAGAGATGGAGGGGAGAAGGGGTTAGAGATGGAGAGAGAGAAGGGTTAGAGATGGAGGGAGAGAAGGGTTAGAGATGGAGGGAGAGAAGGGTTAGAGATGGAGGGGGAAAAGGGTTAGAGATGGAGGGAGAGAAGGGTTAGAGATGGAGAGAGAGAAGGGTTAGAGATGGAGGGAGAGAAGGGTTAGAGATGGAGGGGAGAAGGGTTAGAGATGGAGAGAGAGAAGGGTCAGAGATGGAGGGGAGAAGGGTTAGAGATGGAGGGAGAAAAGGGTTAGAGATGGAGGGAGAGAAGGGTTAGAGATGGAGAGAGAGAAGGGTTAGAGATGGAGGGAGAGAAGGGTTAGAGATGGAGGGAGAGAAGGGTTAGAGATGGAGGGAGAGAAGGGTTAGAGATGGAGGGAGAGAAGGGTTAGAGATGGAGGGGAAAAGGGTTAGAGATGGAGGGAGAGAAGGGTTAGAGATGGAGGGAGAGAAGGGTTAGAGATGGAGAGAGAGAAGGGTTAGAGATGGAGGGAGAGAAGGGTTAGAGATGGAGGGAGAGAAGGGTTAGAGATGGAGGAGAGAGAAGGGTTAGAGATGGAGGGAAGAAGGGTTAGAGATGGAGAGAGAGAAGGGTTAGAGATGGAGAGAGAGAAGGGTTAGAGATGGAGGGGAGAAGGGTTAGAGATGGAGGGAGAGAAGGGTTAGAGATGGAGGGAGAGAAGGGTTAGAGATGGAGGGAGAGAAGGGTTAGAGATGGAGGGAGAGAAGGGTTAGAGATGGAGGGAGAGAAGGGTTAGAGATGGAGAGAGAGAAGGGTTAGATATGGAGAGAGAGAAGGGTTGGAGCTGGAGGGGGAAAAGGGTTGGAGCTGGAGGGGGAAAAGGGTTGGAGCTGGAGGGGGAAAAGGGTTAGAGATGGAGAGAGAGAAGCGGAATGAGAGGAGATGGAGTAGCACTAGGTGGAGAGAAGGGGAGTGGGGTGGGTGGTGAGTGGAGTGAAGGGTAGGTAGGGTGGAGTGAAGGGTAGGTAGGGTGGAGTGAAGGGTAGGTAGAGTGGAGTGAAGGGTAGGTAGAGTGGAGTGAAGGGTAGGGGTGAGTGGTTAATGGTTGGTGTGGTGTATTGGTGAGTCTGTTCGGCTTTCTGTCCGTGCTCCTGTATGTGTGTCCTACCTGTGTGTGTTCTACCTGTGTGTGTTCTACCTGTGTGTGTTCTACCTGTGTGTGTCCTACCTGTGTGTGTTCTACCTGTGTGTGTGTGTTCTACCTGTGTGTGTGTGTTCTACCTGTGTGTGTTCTACCTGTGTGTGTGTGTGTTCTACCTGTGTGTGTTCTACCTGTGTGTGTGTTCTACCTGTGTGTGTCCTACCTGTGTGTGTCCTACCTGTGTGTGTCCTACCTGTGTGTGTTCTACCTGTGTGTGTGTGTTCTACCTGTGTGTGTCCTACCTGTGTGTGTTCTACCTGTGTGTGTGTGTTCTACCTGTGTGTGTCCTACCTGTGTGTGTTCTACCTGTGTGTGTGTGTTCTACCTGTGTGTGTTCTACCTGTGTGTGTCCTACCTGTGTGTGTTCTACCTGTGTGTGTGTGTTTTACCTGTGTGTGTCCTACCTGTGTGTGTATGTGTGTGTGTGTTCTACCTGTGTGTGTCCTACCTGTGTGTGTTCTACCTGTGTGTGTATGTGTGTGTGTTCTACCTGTGTGTGTCCTACCTGTGTGTGTCCTACCTGTGTGCGTTCTACCTGTGTGTGTTCTACCTGTGTGTGTGTGTGTGTTCTACCTGTGTGTGTTCTACCTGTGTGTGTTCTACCTGTGTGTGTCCTACCTGTGTGTGTCCTACCTGTGTGTGTCCTACCTGTGTGTGTTCTACCTGTGTGTGTTCTACCTGTGTGTGTTCCCTACCTGTCGTGTGTTCTACCTGTGTGTTCTACCTGTGTGTGTTCTGTGTGTGTGTGTCCTACCTGTGTGTGTTCTACCTGTGTGTGTCCTACCTGTGTGTGTTCGTGTGTGTGTGTGTGTGTGTGTGTGTGTTCTACCGGTGTGTGTGTGTGTGTGTGTGTGTTCTACCGGTGTGTGTGTGTGTGTCCTACCTGTGTGTGTGTGTGTGTGTGTGTGTGTGTGTGTGTGTGTGTGTGTGTCCTACCTGTGTGTGTTCTACCTGTGTGTGTGTGTGTGTGTGTGTGTGTGTGTGTGTGTGTGTGTGTGTGTGTGTGTGTGTGTGTCCTACCTGTGTGTGTGTGTGTGTGTGTGTGTGTGTGTGTGTGTGTCCTACCTGTGTGTGTGTGTGTGTGTGTGTGTGTGTCCTACCTGTGTGTGTGTGTGTCCTACCTGTGTGTGTGTGTGTGTGTGTGTGTGTGTGTGTGTGTGTGTGTGTGTGTGTGTCCTACCTGTGTGTGTGTGTGTGTGTGTGTGTGTGTGTGTGTGTGTGTGTGTGTGTGTGTGTGTGTGTGTGTGTGTGTGTGTGTGTGTGTGTGTGTCCTACCTGTGTGTGTGTGCGTGTGTGTCCTGTGTCTGTGTGTGTGTGTGTGTGTGTGTGTGTCCTACCTGTGTGTGTGTGTGTGTGTGTGTGTGTGTCCTACCTGTGTGTGTGTGTGTGTGTGTGTGTGTGTCCTACCTGTGTGTGTGTGTGTCCTACCTGTGTGTGTGTGTGTGTGTGTGTGTGTCCTGTGTGTGTGTGTGTGTGTGTGTGTGTGTGTCCTACCTGTGTGTGTGTGTGTGTGTGTGTGTGTGTGTGTGTGTGTGTGTGTGTGTGTGTGTGTGTGTGTGTGTGTGTGTGTGTGTGTGTGTCCTACCTGTGTGTGTTCTGACGTGTCTCTTCAGGTCAAAGGTGTCATTGAATCCTTTACCACAGTGGTTACACAGGTGTCTCTTAGTATCACTGTGACACTTCAGGTGCCGGTTCAACATCCTCTGGTACTGGAACACCTTCTGACACATCTGATGGGTTACACAGGAACAGGAGAGAGACACGGGTTAGGGAGGAACAGGAGAGAGAGGTGGGTTAGGGAGGAAGAGGAGAGAGACACGGGTTAGGGAGGAAGAGGGGAGAGGTGGGTTACACAGGAACAGGAGAGAGAGACGGGTTAGGGAGGAAGAGGAGAGAACACCTGGTGGGTTACACAGGAACAGGAGAGAGAGACGGGTTAGGGAGGAAGAGGAGAGAGGTGGGTTACACAGGAACAGGAGAGAGACCTTAGGAGGAAGAGATCTGAGAGGTTACGGAGGAACAGGAGAGAGAGACGGGTTAGGGAGGAAGAGGAGAGAGGTGGGTTACGGAGGAACAGGAGAGAGACACGGGTTAGGGAGGAAGAGGAGAGAGGTGGGTTACACAGGAACAGGAGAGAGACACGGGTTAGGGAGGAAGAGGAGAGAGGTGGGTTACGGAGGAACAGGAGAGAGAGACGGGTTAGGGAGGAAGAGGAGAGAGGTGGGTTACGGAGGAACAGGAGAGAGAGACGGGTTAGGGAGGAAGAGGAGAGACGGGTTAGGGAGGAAGAGGAGAGAGAGACGGGTTAGGGAGGAAGAGGAGAGAGAGATGGGTTAGGGAGGAAGAGGAGAGAGGTGGGTTAGGGAGGAAGAGGAGAGAGAGACGGGTTAGGGAGGAAGAGGAGAGAGAGACGGGTTAGGGAGGAAGAGGAGAGAGAGACGGGTTAGGGAGGAAGAGGAGAGAGAGGTGGGTTAGGGAGGAAGAGGAGAGAGAGGTGGGTTAGGGAGGAAGAGGAGAGAGAGGTGGGTTAGGGAGGAAGAGGAGAGAGAGGTGGGTTTGGGAGGAAGAGGAGAGAGAGACGGGTTAGGGAGGAAGAGGAGAGAGAGACGGGTTAGGGAGGAAGAGGAGAGAGAGACGGGTTAGGGAGGAAGAGGAGAGAGAGGTGGGTTAGGGAGGAAGAGGAGAGAGAGGTGGGTTAGGGAGGAAGAGGAGAGAGAGGTGGGTTAGGGAGGAAGAGGAGAGAGAGGTGGGTTAGGGAGGAAGAGGAGAGAGAGGTGGGTTAGGGAGGAAGAGGAGAGAGAGACGGGTTAGGGAGGAAGAGGAGAGAGAGACGGGTTAGGGAGGAAGAGGAGAGAGAGACGGGTTAGGGAGGAAGAGGAGAGAGAGGTGGGTTAGGGAGGAAGAGGAGAGAGAGGTGGGTTAGGGAGGAAGAGGAGAGAGAGATGGGTTAGGGAGGAAGAGGAGAGAGAGGTGGGTTAGGGAGGAAGAGGAGAAAGAGATGGGTTTGGGAGGAAGAGGAGAAAAGGTGGGTTAGGGAGGAAGAGGAGAGAGAGGTGGGTTAGGGAGGAAGAGGAGAAAGAGGTGGGTTAGGGAGGAAGAGGAGAAAGAGGTGGGTTAGGGAGGAAGAGGAGAGAGAGGTGGGTTTGGGAGGAAGACGAGAAAGAGATGGGTTAGGGAGGAAGACGAGAAAGAGATGGGTTTGGGAGGAAGAGGAGAAAGAGGTGGTTTAGGGAGGAAGAGGAGAGAGGTGGGTTACGGAGGAACAGGAGAGAGAGGTGGGTTAGGGAGGAAGACGAGAAAGAGATGGGTTTGGGAGGAAGAGGAGAAAGAGGTGGGTTAGGGAGGAACAGGAGAAAGAGATGGGTTACGGAGGAACAGGAGAGAGAGATGGGTTACGGAGGAACAGGAGAGAGAGATGGGTTAGGGAGGAAGAGGAGAAAGAGATGGGTTAGGGAGGAAGAGGAGAAAGAGATGGGTTTGGAGGAAGAGGAGAAAAAGGATGGGTTTGGAGGAAGAGGAGAAAGAGATGGGTTAGGGAGGAAGAGGAGAAAGAGATGGGTTAGGGAGGAAGAGGAGAAAGAGATGGGTTAGGGAGGAAGAGGAGAAAGAGATGGGTTAGGGAGGAAGAGGAGAAAGAGATGGGTTAGGGAGGAAGAGGAGAAAGAGATGGGTTAGGGAGGAAGAGGAGAAAGAGATGGGTTTGGGAGGAAGAGGAGAAAGAGATGGGTTAGGGAGGAAGAGGAGAAAGAGATGGGTTAGGGAGGAAGAGGAGAAAGAGGTGGGTTAGGGAGGAAGACGAGAAAGAGGTGGGTTAGGGAGGAAGAGGAGAAAGAGATGGGTTTGGGAGGAAGAGGAGAAAGAGATGGGTTAGGGAGGAAGAGGAGAAAGAGATGGGTTAGGGAGGAAGAGGAGAAAGAGATGGGTTAGGGAGGAAGAGGAGAAAGAGATGGGTTTGGGAGGAAGAGGAGAAAGAGATGGGTTAGGGAGGAAGAGGAGAAAGAGGTGGGTTAGGGAGGAAGAGGAGAAAGAGATGGGTTAGGGAGGAAGAGGAGAAAGAGATGGGTTAGGGAGGAAGAGGAGAAAGAGATGGGTTAGGGAGGAAGAGGAGAAAGAGATGGGTTAGGGAGGAAGAGGAGAAAGAGATGGGTTTGAGGAATAGATGGATGGATTAGAGATGGGTTAGGGAGGAAGAGGAGAAAGAGATGGGTTAGGGAGGAAGAGGAGAAAGAGATGGGTTACAGAGGAATAGATGGATGGAAGAGATGGGTTAGGGAGGAAGAGGAGAAAGAGATGGGCTACAGAGGAACAGATGGATGGATTAGAGATGGGTTAGGGAGGAAGAGGAGAGAGAGGTGGGTTAGGGAGGAATAGATGGATGGATTAGAGATGGAGGAAGATGAGAGATGGTTACAGAGGAAGATAAAGATGGAAGATTAGAGATGAGTAAAGAGAGGGTGAAAGCTCTTCTGGCATAGCTGATAGAAACATGTAGAGAATGGGTTAGAAGGGAGAGGGGGATTGAGACAGGGATGGAGAGAATGGGTTAGAAGGGAGGAGGATTGAGACAGGGATGGAGAGAATGGGCTAGAAGGGAGAGAGGGTTGTGACATACCTTGCACACAAACGACGCCTGAGCACCTGTCCCTGACTTCGTTACTGTGGAGACCAGGGCAGTAGGGGACGTCGTCAAGGAAACAGGTGTGGTGGTGATTTCGGGGATGGAAGGCTGGGGAGGTATTGGAATCTGACTGGGTAGCTCACCTGTAGTCACCTATAGAAGAGACAGAGATAAAGAGAGAGAGATGGAGAGAATGGGATAAAGAGAGAGATGGAGAGAATGGGATAGAAGAGGGATTGAGAAGGATGGGGTGAGAGAGAGAATTAAAAAAGTTGGTTACCGGCGATAATTGGGGTCTTAGATTCTCAGAAAACCAAACACGATTACATAACTAAAAATACATTTTTTAAAAATACCTCAGTCACTCACCTTGATTTTGGAGCGGACATAGGTGCTGCTCTGTGCCCTCCTCTTCACCTCTAACCCCGTGACCTCTAACTCCCGACCAGGGCTCTGGGGTTGACCCAGCACCGTGCACGAGGGCATCTCCGCTGTAGAGGTCATCACGCTGCGCACCGAGTGAGTGTATTTGGTGTATTCGTAGTGCGTCGTCGTGGCGAGACAGGGGGCGGTCTCTGCTGGACTGGCTTCGGTTTCCTCCAATAAGGGCACGGGGAAGACAGACACTGAAACGGACAGAGGGAGAAAGGATCCGATATAAGAATATATATAAGATATAACCTAAGAATTGGATTCATTTTGGCACAGTCACGCACACTAGAAGGACAGAGAAAAAGTTGAAGATAAGAGCGTGGGTGGTGTCTAATTGTCTGTTTAAAGTATGACAGAGAAGGCCCATGCCACACACACACAGTCTAGTTACCGTTGGACCAGTCTGACCAGCCAGTCCAGAGACACAGGTTGGTGCTATTACGCTCCTTAAACACACACACACACACACACACACACACACACACACACACACACACACACGACACACACACACACACACACACACACACACACGACACACACACACACACACACACACACACACACACACACACACACACACACACACACACACACACACACACACACACACACACCCAACACACACACACACACACACACTATATGTGCCTCACTGCTCTGTGTGCACATGTGTTAGTAGCAAAGGTTACTTATCCTATTCAATCGGTTACATACAGTCTCTATTAGAAACACAGAGAAATTGTAAAGACTCACCGATGCCCATCGGTCACCGATTCAAATGCTTTAGACGCAAGTGCATCGGTCCTCGTTACCCCCCCCCAAAAAAAAAAAACCCAAACGGATCCGTATAGCACGCGTCGGTCAGGGGAAAGAAAACGATTCAAACTCCCATCTCCGAAAATACCTCTCATCTTTTGTGACAACTGATTCAACTGCGCTGACAAGACATGGGATCTATAAGTCATGTTATATGCTGAACAACTCCAGGTAATATCAGTAGCCTTTGTCAAACTGAGCACTGAGCTCAGCTTCGCATGCTGACCAATGAGAAGTAGACGACCTGTTCCTGATCACCTTCATCATTCAAAATACTAAAATGGCAACGCGTGATATTAGGCTTTATTAGTTGAGTGACAACCGATGTCATTCTCTCTCTCTGTCTCTCTCTCTGTCTCTCCTCTCTCTCTCATAGCTCATAGCTCTCTCTCTCTCCTCTCTCTCTCCTCTCTCTCTCTCTGTCTCTCATAGCTCTCTCTCTCTCCTCTGTCTCTCCTCTCTCTCTCTCCTCTCTCTCTCCTCTCTCTCTCCCTCTCATAGCTAATTTCTAAGCAATAAATATTTATACATTACTAGCTCAAACTCTTAATCTGCAAAAATGACTGATTACTGATTTATTTTACCATTATTTAACTAGGCAAGTCAGTTAAGAACAAATTCTTATTTTCTTATTTTCAATGACGGCCTAGGAACAGTGGGTTAACTGCCTGTTCAGGGGCAGAACGACAGATTTGTACCTTGTCAGCTCGGGGATTTGAACTTGTAACCTTGCTAGTCCAAGGCTCTAACCACTAGGCTACCCTGCCACCCCCTGCTGCCCCACTGATAGTGGTAGCGGGGTGGTAGATGGCTAATTCTCCCTTACGGCCCTAATCTGATAGTGGTAGATGGCTAATTCTCCCTTATGTCTGCTCAGGTGCCTACATAGTAAATACACACACACACACACACACACACACACACACACACACACCGCACAACTCAGACAGATCCATCAACAGCAGATTTGAATTTAGAAGGGAAAACTAATGTGTTTATACAGCAAATGTTAGTGCATCAAATCATATCACATCCAACCGAATCAAATTGATTTGTTCTCTAATCAAACCGAATCGGTTCAAAGTGTTTACGTTCCCAAGCTGGAAAACCAAACAAACGTTGCTCAAACGGAAGGGAGAACGAACAAAGTCACTGACAACAACCAAAACTAAACAGGTGGGGTTTTAGGAGGGGTTCTTGAAAGACACTCATGGGGGGTGTCCACTGGAAGTTGCCTAGCAACAACAACTGGAACCTGAAAGACACCCACCACCGCCCACTAAATTCACCCTGAAGACGAAAACAAAAAGGAAAAAACCCCACACCAAACTTAAAGACAGGAAGCAAACCATAAACTGGAGCAAAACAGAAACAGAGAAGATCATATAAAGGATTGTTTGTCTAGAAAATAAAATAGGGAGAGACAACTAAATGCTTTAACCAGTAGTGGAAAATGTACCCAATTGTCATACTTGACCAAAAGATACCATAATAGAAAATGACTCAAGTACAAGTCACCCAGTAAAATACTACTTGAGTAAAAGTCTAAAAGTAATTGGTTTTAAATAGACTTTAGTATCAAAGGTAAATGTAACTGCAAAAATATATACGTAAAAGTAAAAAATGAGGGGCACACTCCAACACTCAGACATCATTTACAGATACCCAGGGGCACACTCCAAAACTCAGACATCATTTACAGATACCCAGGGGCACACTCCAACACTCAGACATCATTTACAGATACCCAGGGGCACACTCCAACACTCAGACATCATTTACAGATACCCAGGGGCACACTCCAACACTCAGACATCATTTACAGATACCCAGGGGCACACTCCAACACTCAGACATCATTTACAGATACCCAGGGACACACTCCAACACTCAGACATCATTTACAGATACCCAGGGGCACACTCCAACACTCAGACATCATTTACAGATACCCAGGGGCACACTCCAACACTCAGACATCATTTACAGATACCCAGGGGCACACTCCAACAGTCAGACATCATTTACAGATACCCAGGGGCACACTCCAACACTCAGACATCATTTACAGATACCCAGGGACACACTCCAACACTCAGACATCATTTACAGATACCCAGGGACACACTCCAACACTCAGACATCATTTACAGATACCCAGGGACACACTCCAACACTCAGACATCATTTACAGATACCCAGGGACACACTCCAACAGTCAGACATAATTTACAGATACCCTGCTACACATTCAACACTCATCATTTACAGATGTCAGGGGAAATGTAACACTAAAAACGACATCATTTACAGATATGTAGGGACAAAAGTTGTCAAAAAATATAAATAATAAAGTACAGATACCCTGCTACAAAAACTACTTTGAGTAGTACAAAATGTATTTTAAAAACGTACTTAAATACTTTAAATGTATAAGTAAAGTACTGTCAAAAAATTTTAATTAAGTACAAATACTCAAAAAAGTTAAGTAGTACTTCAAAGTATTTTTACTTAAGTACTTAAATACTCAAAGTATAAGTAAGTAGTACTTCAAAGTATTTTACTGAAGTCCTTTACACCCCTGGCATTTACTCTCAAGCCAACTTATGCAGTGGGCCAGCCACTCTTAAATATCACCTGGGCCAGCACAGGTGAAACACCTTTGGACTAACGAGATGGACAAGCTAACACAAACTAACGAGGTGACACCAATCGGTGTGCCCTACGTGCTAAAAGTCCAACCTCAAAACCTAAATGAAAAAATAAAAAATAAATCTGTAACAAACTAAAATTGTATCGATAAGTATGGAATGGTCTTGAAAGGTAATGATGCACATCCTTAGTTACTATTAATGATATTTGATCAGGGACGTTCCAATTTGACTACATTACTAACACCTAGAGCCAGTAATTGTTGAAGTAAGTGTGTGTGTGTGTGTGTGTGTGTGTGTGTGTGTGTGTGTGTGTGTCCTGTAAAATCAGTAATTTTTATTTTTTACCACAAAAAAATATTTAACTCGGAAAATCAGTTAAGAGGAAAAAAAAATCTCATTTTCAATGACGGCCTACCCCAGCAATTGGGTAGGGACTCCCATCAGGTCGGATGTGGTACAGCCTGGATTTGAACCGAGACTGTAGTGACACTTCTTGCACTGAGATGCAACACCTTAGACAGCTGTGCCACTCCGGAGCCCAATGAATAGTAGAGCACACAATGAATCTGTTGATTCTATAACAGGGCAGGAGACAATCGGATAACTCGCAAATCAACATGCAAATTTATGAGAGCGAGAGCCATTGTTTTGTGTGGGTCATAACGGTATCCTTCCCGGTCGTCATATAGGAAGGAATAGGATGAAGTTGCGTTTAAAGTACCCGTTTTTTTAATGGCTCAACTGAAGCCATATTTCATTTTAAATGATAAGATACACACACACACACACACACACACACACACACACACACACACACACACACACACACACACACACACACACACACACACACACACACACACACACACACACACACACACACACACACACACACACACACACACACACACACACACACACACACACACCCGATTAGACATGTTGGTGAGTTAATCTCGAGCTGTTTGCTCACCCCTCCCTTCTACACCAGCGCGGCGCGACTCCAGGCGAACAATGACCGTTCAGATATGATACTGATGATATTCGAAAACTTGGTTCAATCTCGTCTTTGAAAAACGAATGTATGCTATCTAACAGTCTGAAACTAATTGTTTTTTCGAGAAGTACATTGTTCAGGCCCACTGTAGACCTAATATAATTATATAAACTAAAAATAGTTTAGAACCTCGCCTGCAGAGAGACAGAGAGAGAGAGAGTCAACAATAGATCGGACCGTAATGCTGTAGTGTGCTGTGTTTGCTAAGGGTGTATGACCGTGTGTAGGGGAGACGAAGGTAGTAGCCGAGCTGTAGTCCGTTACTTCACCCAGCATCTACTGGCCTAAACATTAACCAGAACGCGGGGACGCGCACACACACAAGCTTCCCGCGCACTCAAGGAATAATTATTCTACCCAAGTTTGCACAGGCACTGTTATGCACCGGGTTTTTTCTCAATTTGAAAAAAATATTTCCTGTTCTCTTTATCCATCGAAGCTACACTGTTAAAAAAAATATATACAATAGCTACTAAGCAAAGACGTTTCATAGTTTGTCTATTCTATACTTATGTAATTATCTTGCTCAGAATGATTGGAGAGAAATGTGTAACCTAACCTATGCTAAACGGGTAACGGTGATAAACGCCACGGAAGCATTGTTTGGACAGTGATCACAGCTGTAGTTGGAGTGACAAGTCGAGGCGGTGGGGCAGACAACTTCACATAGCTGGATAATAACTAGGCTACTAGTGTTGTCACCTGCTGTTGTTTTGGCGCTTCACGCCATAACCTCAAGTTTCAATCTTTTGGAGGTAAATAGCCCTTGATTTTAAAACGGTTTCATAAAAACCTTTTATACTAATCAAATAATGCACATCATCAAAAACAACGTACTGAGAGGTTTGTTTTGTTTGTTATTCAAACCGTTTTTAATGTTTAAAAAAAAACATTAGTTCAGGAAGTGAATTCTAATCTAACGGTCAGTTTCAGCACCATAGACCTTTAAAGGAGGTAAAGGGTAATGATTAAAAGTTAACGGTGGTGGAGGAAGGGGGTCTCTCTCACACACACACACACACACACACACACACACACACACACACACACACACGGGGGTGGGGGGCAGGGAGTGGCTGAGTAACCCGTTAGGTTCAGTTATCTGATACCACAGCCCCTAACAATAAAAACACCCCAGCGGCACAATGGCGATTGTTCTCAAGATCGCGAAAGAGAGACATACACCACTTAAAAGTACGTTGAAATTTGCATGGAGGAGATGCAATCGATGTGACTGGTTTGTCATCAAAGGCTGAATTGGAGGTTAAACCTTCCTCAAAAACAGTGGCAAGTATTCGGCTACTGTGCAGACTATGACTAAATAAATATAATTAATTTTAGACTGCATGGCAAACAGTTGACATGCCTATCTGTTCTAGTCTACACAGTAGGACTACATTGGTAATCTATTATTGCAAATCAAGATCCACTTGTTTTATGAAGGGGATTAGGCTGCCTATAGGTCAACCAAGGCACAGTCACGATATGACAGGCCGTATGTATGGGTGAGGTAGATTGGGGCAGTGTTGCAACCGTATTCACACCCTCGCCAACAAGGAAACTACTCGGGTCTGAAGGTCGGACCGAAGGAAGTGTAACGGTGTCGTGGTTATCTTTGTGGCAAAATGGGAACAATGACACGCTATAAATTGGGCCTTGCCCGTTGCAAGGCAATATGTCAACACTGAAACACATTAGCCTACCTTAAGACAGAACAAGTTAAATAAAATCACAAAGAAAGTTGTTAAAAGTTATCTTAGCCTATGATTTATCCTGGAATATGGCCTAAAATGACATTGTAAAAAAAAGTTGCCAAAACTTCCCTGCCCGATAGCCTACTGTTACAGAATGTAGCCTACTCTTTTGGATACATAATTGTAACAGTTTAAGATTGTGAGTTTAACAAAAAAAAAACGTTTCAATGTATCATGAATTATAGCCTAACAATTATTTAATAATGTCATGGAACGCTGATTTCCCGTTATTTTATTCTGTGCTGCTGGCCGTGCTCCACCGAAACAAAATGGTTCATTAACGGAACACCATCCTCGAGCTCTCTCACCTGGTATATATACGTCCCCGCGCTCGTCGTCTGGCAACTCGCTCCAGTTCCGCTTATAGGGCGAGTATCTCGCCTTCTTTACCAGGAAGGCTCGCGGCATGGTCGTTTTTTTACGGTTAAACTGTCCTCTTCGGTCAAGTTTGTGTAGAATCAATACGCTCCAGGTAAACTGGTGAAAAAAGTACTTCAAAAATATACCTTCCCCTCGTGAAAGAAAAAAAACGGGAAGGATCGTTCCCTTCTGTTTCTTCCCGCAGTCCTCCCTCCTTTCTGTTCTCCACCTCTACAACAAACTTTGTAGCTCCGCAGTTTCAGTCTTCTATCCCGTTTTTCTTCTCTGTGCGTGTCCGTTCTTTTTCTCCCCAAGCCCACACACTCCACAAAAACAGCAATGACGTCGCTTACAGGTGAGTTATCTTGTTCAGGTGTCCCCGTACTTCAAGGTTACGTTCTATTCCTCGACTTAAAGTAACGGGAGTTTGTCAGGTAAGACTGCTGATATTCCGATTCAGCGCCACGCAACACGGTGAATTCAGAGGTTGGTCCATGCACGACACAGGTAGGCTAGTCCTTTCCTTTATTCAGGAAGCACAGGTACCAGCGCGCATGCGCCACAGACATAACGGTGACAAACCAAACCTGGGTTAGGCTACTTACTACCTGTTCGACCGGTTTCTTCTTTTTTTACTCACTCCCTCTTTTTCCATTCAGCTTCACGGTGAGAAGGAGAAGAAGGGGTAGAAAATATATTGGAAAATGGAGGGGGTAGGTAGGTTAGAGAACGACATGAGAGAAATAGTTAGTTAGGGGGAAGAGTTTTTGGCGTTGTGATGCACCACCTATAGTGGGAGGCACTAGGCTATTGTTTTGTGTGTGTGTGTGTGTGTGTGTGTGTGTGTGTGTGTGTGTGTGTGTGTGTGTGTGTGTGTGTGTGTGTGTGTGTGTGTGTGTGTGTGTGTGTGTGTGTGTGTGTGTGTGTGTGTGTGTGTGTGTGGTGGTTAGAGCATTGGGCCGGTTACTGAAAGATTGCAAGTTCAAATCCCCGAGCTGACAAGGTACAAATCTGTCATTCTGCCCCTGAACAAGGTAGTGAACCCACTCTTCCCAGGCCGTCATTGAAAATAAGAATTTGTTCTTTAACTGACTTGCCTGGTTAAATAAAGGTAACATATATATCTCACGCACAGAAGGCCACAGCCAACAGAGGCTGCACATTGACATGCTCTTACCAACATAATTAGTGGGCGTTGAAACTACATTTGAAACTTCCATATCATTTGATTATCATAATACATTACATGTACCCTACACCTTACCCTCAGGAGGACAAGATTACAGGCCTGCAAGTTTCAAATATCTCTGTAATCTCTGTCCAGGTATATAGGAAAGACCATTAATCACCCTCAAATGTGTGTGTTGCCCCCCCATCCTACTGTGTGTTTACAGACCCCCACTGTTAACCATTATCCCCTTGTCTCTCTGATTTGCCCCCCAGGTCACCCTCTACCCCCACCCCCGACCACTCAAGCCCCTACAAGACACCTCTAGCCCTTCACCCTTCTGAAACACCTGAAACCAAAACAGAGAGAGAGCAAAATAGAACATGAAAGGGGCGATTTAAAGAACGAAAATAATGTTTGTTTGTAATTTCTTCATTGATAATTGAACGATAGCTATTGTTTCAGTATGGGAGGAGGTAGAGTGGGGGAGGAGTAGCCTAGTGGTTAGAGCTTTGGACTAGTAACCGGAAGGTTGCGAGTTCAAACCCCTGAGCTGACAAGGTCTGTCGTTCTTCCCCTGAATATGTTCTTAACTGACTTGCCTGGTTAAATAAAGGTAAAAAAACAAAAAAAAAACAGAGAGAGTGAGAGAAGGAAGAGAAAGAGGGTGTGTGGAGATATAGAATGAACGGTATGCTGTCTGGGCTGTTGGAGTGGTTTATGCCTCCCTCATCCCCCTCTCTCTTGCTTCTCTCCTCCTTCCTTCTTCTCTCTCTCCCTCCATCCATACCTGTTACTCTCCTCCTCTCTCTCCGTCCATCAGTACCTTCTCTCTCTCCGTCCATCAGTATCTTCTCTCTCTCCCTCCATCCATACTTGTTACTCTTCTCCTTCTCTCTCTCCGTCCATCCGTACCTTCTCCCTCTCTCCGTCCATGCGTACCTTCTCTCTCTCTCCGTCCATCCGTACCTTCTCTCTCTCTCCGTCCATCCGTACCTTCTCTCTCTCCGTCCATCAGTACCTTCTCTTTCTCCGTCCATCCGTACCTTCTCTGTCTCCGTCCATCCGTACCTTCTCTCTCTCGTATTTTAAAAGCAAAGAAAACACATTTTATGATTTTTCATAGGATCAAAAAGTTGGTTGAAAATACACTTGCACTTACAAGCTTAGATGGCTCTCAAATTAACCAGGTCTCTAAATACTTAGGGATATGATTGGATGATAAACAGCCTATTAAAATGCATGTTGACGAACTTTGTAAACGGCTAAAAATCAAGCTCGGCTTCCTCTATAGAAACAGGACATGTTTGTCACTCTACAAATAGAAGACAAATTGTGCAAGCTACTTTTATGTCTGTTACAGATTATGGGGATATTATTTACATGCATGCTATGGCATCAACACTTATATCGTTGGGTGCTACTTATCCTTGCACACTTATATATATGTTTTATTGTGTTATCTGTAATTGTTTAGTTTGTCTTGTGTAGTTTTTTAATCATTGTACCTAAACTGTATATGTAAACATCTGGACATTTTCACTTAGGGGTGTACTCACTTTTGTTGCCAGCGGTTTAGACATTAATGGCTGTGTGTTGAGTTATTTTGAGGGGACAGCAAATGTACACTGTTATACAAGCTGTACACTCACTACTTTACATTGTAGCAAAGTGTCATTTCTTCAGTGTTGTCACGTGAAAAGATATACTCAAATATTTACAAACATGTCAGGGGTGTACTCACTTTTGTGATATGGTGTATATGCAAACATATATAAGCAGGGCCCAGCTGTAAAAGAGACATTGGACTCAGTCTGTGTTCCTTGTTGAAATAAAGGTATAATCATATCTTAACTCTTCATACACTACCTTTCAAAAGTTTGGGGTCACTTAGAAATGTCCTTGTTTTTGAAAAGAAAAGCAAACATTTTTTTGGTCCATTAAAAGAACATCAAATTGGTTAGAAATACAGTGTAGACATTGTTAATGTTGGAAATGGCAGATTTGTTAATAGGAATACAGTGCCTTGCGAAAGTATTCGCCCCTCTTGAACTTTGCGACCTTTTGCCACATTTCAGGCTTCAAACATAAAGATGTAAAACTGTATTTTTTTGTGAAGAATCAACAACAAGAAGTGGGACACGATCATGAAGTGGAACGACATTTATTGGATATTTCAAACTTTTTTAACAAATTAAAAACTGAAAAATTGGGCGTGCAAAATTATTCAGACCCCTGAAGGTAATACTTTGTCGTTCCACTTCATGATTATTTACATAAGTATTCAGACCCTTTGCTATGGGACTCGAAATTGAGCTCAGTTGCATTCTCTTTCCATTGATCATCCTTGAGATGTTTCTACAACTTGATTGGAGTCCACCTGTGGTAAATTCAATTGATTGGACATGATTTGGAAAGGAACACACCTGTCTATATCAGGTCCCATAGTTGACAGGTGCATGTCAGAGCAAAAACCAAGCCATGAGTTTGAAGCAATTGTCTGGAGAGCTCCGACACAGGATTGTGTCGAGTCACACATCTGGGGAAGGGTAACCAAAAAATGTCTGCAGCATTGAAGGTCCATCATTCATGAATGGAAGAAGTTTGGAACCACCAAGACTCTTCCTAGAGCCACCCGGTCAAACTGAACAACCGGGGGAGAATGGCCGTGGTCAGGGAGGTGACCAAGAACCCGGTGGTCATTCTGACAGAGCTCCAGAGTTCCTCTGTGGAGATGGGAGAACCTTCCAGAAGGACAACCATCTCTGCAGCACTCCACCAATCAGGCCTTTATTGTAGAGTGACCAGACTGAAGCCACACCTCAGTAAAAAGGACATGACAGCCTGCTTAGAGTTTGCCAAAAAGGCACCTAAAGAACTCTCATACCATGAGAAACAAGATATTCTGGTCTGATGAAACCAAGATTGAACTCTTTGGCCTGAATGCCAAGCGTCACGTCTGGAGCCTGGACTTGAACCCGATCGGAAATCTCTGGAGTGACCTGAAAATAGCTGTGCAGCGACTCTCCCCATCCAACCTGACAGAGCTTGAGAGGATCTGCAGAGAAGAATGGGTCTGAATACTGTTGTGATATTATGAATTAGGAAAAATGATTTTTTTTAAAACAGTTTTTGCTTTGTCATTATGGGGTATTGTGATGTCATTATGGGGTATTGTGATGTCATTATGGGGTATTGTGTGTAGACTGTTGAGGGGGGAAAACAATTTAATACATTTTAGAATAAGGCTGTAACATAACAACATTTGAAAAAAGTCAAGGGGTCTGAATACTTTCCGAATGTGCTGTACATGTACAGGAGTTGTATTTGGTAGTCTTTCTATACTGTGTCTCAATCTGTGCAGGTCCCATGTGCCAGGATAGTCACTAAAGTGGCAGAGACCTCAGAGTGACAAAAGAGAAGGGAGAGGGGGAGCAACTCTACAAGCTCAACCTGATTAACAACATCCCTTCTTTATTTATATATCTCTCTCACACTTATTTCTTCTCTCACTCTCTCTCTTTCTCTCTCTAGTTATGTGTTATTTCTCTCTACTCTCTCTCTCTTTCTCGTTCTCTCTCTCTCTCTCTCTCTCTCTCTCTCTCTCTCTCTCTCTCTCTCTCTCTCTCTCTCTCTCTCTCTCTCTCTCTCTCTCTCTCTCTTGCTCTCTCCCCCCTTCTCTTTTTTTCCACATCTCTCACTTCATCTTTCTCTCCCTCCTTGTGTAATTCCTCAATACCTTTATTGTTAACGTCTCTCTCTTCACTCATCTCTTTTCAATGAGGTTAACCACGTTGCATACCTTCTATTTATTTTGCCTTTTGGTTAGCTTAAAAGAAGAGGTGGAGAAAGGTACTCTACCAGCTCATCTTGACTAACTACTTCTCTCTGCCCCGTTCTCTCTCTCTCTCTCTCTCTCTCTCTCTCTCTCTCTCTCTCTCTCTCTCCTCTCTCTCTCTCTCTCTCTCTCTCTCTCTCTCTCTCTCTCTCTCTCTCTCTCTCTCTCTCTCTCTCTTTCTCTGTCTTTCTCTCTCTCTTCTTTCTCTCTCTCTCTCTTTCTCTGTCTTTCTCTGTCTTTCTCTCTCTGTCTTTCTCTCTCTCTCTCTCTCTCTCTTTCTCTGTCTTTCTCTCTCTGTCTCTCTCTCTCTCTCTCTCTCTCTCTTTTCTCTGTCTTTCTCTCTCTGTCTTTCTCTCTCTCTCTCTCTCTCTGTCTCATTCTCTAGTTCTCTCTCTCTCTGTCTTTCTCTCTCTCTCTATGCCCCGTTCTCTCTCTCGTTCTCTCTGTCTCTCGCTCTCCCCCCTTCTCTTAGTTTTGAGCATTTTCTCTTTTCTTCACATCCTTCTCTCCCTCCTTGTGTAATTCCTCCCTACCTTTATTGTAAACCCCTCTCTCTCTCTCTCTTTCTCTCTCTCTCTCTCTCTCTCTCTCTCTCTCTCTCTCTCTCTCTCTCTCTCTCTCTCTCTCCCTCTCCACTCATCTCTTTGCAATGAAGTTAAACCACATTACATACCAATCTATTTGCCTGGCCTTTTAGCAAGCTACCTGTGAGGGGTGGAGCAGTACACCTGTCACCTAGCTTACCTGTTCGTGTCACTGCATGCATCCCAAATAGAACCATATTCCTTATTTTAGTGCACTACTTTTGTCCACTACCCTATGGACTCAGGTTAAAAGTAGTGCACTATAAAGGGAATAGTGTACCATTTTGGAACGTTTCTCATGGTCATTCTGCGTGATATATGTCAACCACACTTACTGTACAGTGTGTGTGTTATTTCCCAGCATGGCTCTCGTCATTCAAGTCCAACTGTTCTACATACCGGGCCCCATAATGACATTATAACTGCTGAGAGAGAGAGGAGATGCAATCAGGAAATTACCTAGAAAATCACCTATTGTCTAGAGAGAGAGAGAGAGAGAGAGAGAGAGAGAGAGAGAGAGAGAGAGAGAGAGAGAGAGAGAGAGAGAGAGAGAGAGAGAGAGAGAGAGAGAGAGAGAGAGAGAGAGAGAGAGAGAGAGAGAGAGAGAGAGAGAGACACAGAGAGAGAGACAGAGACAGAGAGACACAGAGAGAGAGACAGAGAGACAGAGAGGGAGATTAGGGCTTGTTTCCATACAACATCTCAGAGTAGGAGTGCTGATCTAGGATCAGACCCCCCCCCCTTTTATTTATTATAATTTAAAATGTAAAATGTATGCTAGATCAGCACACAGACGCTTTACCAATATGGGCCTTTATGGATATGGGCTTTTAATATGGGTCTGTGATATGGGGGATGAATATGGGTCTGTAAAATGGGGGTTGAATATGGGCCTATAATATGGGTGTTTAATATGGGTCTGTAAAATGGGGGTTGAATATGGGCCTATAATATGGGTGTTTAATATGGGTCTGTAATATGGGGGTTGAATATGGGCCTATAATATGGGTCTGTAATATGGGGGATGAATATGGGCCTATAATATGGGTGTTTAATATGGGTCTGTAATATGGGGGTTGAATATGGGCCTATAATATGGGTGTTTAATATGGGTCTGTAATATGGGGGTTGAATATGGGCCTATAATATGGGTCTGTAATATGGGGGATGAATATGGGCCTATAATATGGGTGTTTAATATGGGTCTGTAATATGGGGGTTGAATATGGGCCTATAATATGGGTGTTTAATATGGGTCTGTAATATGGGGGTTGAATATGGGCCTATAATATGGGTGTTTAATATGGGTCTGTAATATGGGGGTTGAATATGGGCCTATAATATGGGTGTTTAATATGGGTCTGTAATATGGGGGATGAATATGGGCCTATAATATGGGTGTTTAATATGGGTCTGTAATATGGGGGTTGAATATGGGCCTATAATATGGGTGTTTAATATGGGTCTGTAATATGGGGGTTGAATATGGGCCTATAATATGGGTGTTTAATATGGGTCTGTAATATGGGGGATGAATATGGGTGATGAATATGGGTCTGTAATATGGATCTTTGACCTTTTCATGTGTGAGTTCCCAATATCTCTAACGGTCCCCCCATCATGATTTTGTGTGTGTGTGTGTGTGTGTGTGTGTGTGTGTGTGTGATGTTAGAATGCACTCACTGTTCCAGAATGCGATTGTTACACAACAGGACAGTTACCCCACATTGTCCTCAAACGAAGACACGCTGCCTGATAATTATCTATAGGCTTTGTTTCAACGTGTCACTTTCAAATTATTTTCTAACCAAGTTTTCTGTTTTCTAACAACAGTTTGAATTGAGGTGTGTTTCTGCCTCCTCATTAATTAATGTAGAAGAAAGTCCAGTTCACTGTTGCAGACAATTTATGTTTGAGGCTTTAATGAGCCAAGCGTCTCTATTCGAGGAGAGCCTAAGCATTTACCCAGATCAAGTATGCAGTCTTATACAAACGTCTCTATTCGAGGAGAGCTTAAGCACTTATCCAGATCAAGTATGCAGTCTTATACAAACGTCTCTATTCGAGGAGAGCCTAAGCACTTATCCAGATCAAGTATGCAGTCTTACACAAGCGTCTCTATTGGAGGAGAGCCTAAGCACTTATCCAGATCAAGTATGCAGTCTTACACAAACGTCTCTATTCGAGGAGAGCCTAAGCACTTATCCAGATCAAGTATGCAGTCTTAGACAAACGTCTCTATTCGAGGAGAGCCTAAGCACTTATCCAGATCAAGTATGCAGTCTTATACAAACGTCTCTATTCGAGGAGAGCCTAAGCACTTATCCAGATCAAGTATGCAGTCTTATACAAACGTCTCTATTCGAGGAGAGCCTAAGCACTTATCCAGATCAAGTATGCAGTCTTACACAAGCGTCTCTATTCGAGGAGAGCCTAAGCACTTATCCAGATCAAGTATGCAGTCTTACACAAACGTCTCTATTCGAGGAGAGCCTAAGCACTTATCCAGATCAAGTATGCAGTCTTACACAAACGTCTCTATTCGAGGAGAGCCTAAGCACTTATCCAGATCAAGTATGCAGTCTTACACAAACGTCTCTATTGGAGGAAAGCCTAAGCACTTATCCAGATCAAGTATGCAGTCTTACACAAACGTCTCTATTCGAGGAGAGCCTAAGCTCTTATCCAGATCAAGTATGCAGTCTTACACAAACGTCTCTATTCGAGGAGAGCCTAAGCACTTATCCAGATCAAGTATGCAGTCTTACACAAACGTCTCTATTCGAGGAGAGCCTAAGCACTTATCCAGATCAAGTATGCAGTCTTATACAAACGTCTCTATTCGAGGAGAGCTTAAGCACTTATCCAGATCAAGTATGCAGTCTTATACAAACGTCTCTATTCGAGGAGAGCCTAAGCACTTATCCAGATCAAGTATGCAGTCTTACACAAGCGTCTCTATTCGAGGAGAGCCTAAGCACTTATCCAGATCAAGTATGCAGTCTTACACAAGCGTCTCTATTCGAGGAGAGCCTAAGCACTTATCCAGATCAAGTATGCAGTCTTACACAAGCGTCTCTATTCGAGGAGAGCCTAAGCACTTATCCAGATCAAGTATGCAGTCTTACACAAACGTCTCTATTCGAGGAGAGCCTAAGCACTTATCCAGATCAAGTATGCAGTCTTACACAAGCGTCTCTATTGGAGGAGAGCCTAAGCACTTATCCAGATCAAGTATGCAGTCTTACACAAGCGTCTCTATTCGAGGAGAGCCTAAGCACTTATCCAGATCAAGTATGCAGACTTACACAAACGTCTCTATTCGAGGAGAGCCTAAGCACTTATCCAGATCAAGTATGCAGTCTTACACAAACGTCTCTATTCGAGGAGAGCCTAAGCACTTATCCAGATCAAGTATGCAGTCTTACACAAACGTCTCTATTCGAGGAGAGCCTAAGCACTTATCCAGATCAAGTATGCAGTCTTACACAAACGTCTCTATTCGAGGAGAGCCTAAGCACTTATCCAGATCAAGTATGCAGTCTTACACAAACGTCTCTATTCGAGGAGAGCCTAAGCACTTATCCAGATCAAGTATGCAGTCTTACACAAACGTCTCTATTCGAGGAGAGCCTAAGCACTTATCCAGATCAAGTATGCAGTCTTACACAAACGTCTCTATTCGAGGAGAGCCTAAGCACTTATCCAGATCAAGTATGCAGTCTTACACAAACATTTCCCCCTGGCACATTTTCTGTCTGGCGCTCGCATTGCCTTCATTGTTATTTTCCTTAGAAATAATAACTCTGGACCTGTGTGCGTTCCTATCAGAGTAAGTGATTTTTTTATTCTTCTTTATATCATGTTGTTGTTTATACTGAAGCATACAGTATGTATGCATGGAGTCTAATGTACAGTATTTACAGTTTTATTCACGTTTCAAGTATTGGTGACAAATCATACAATCTATGCAATACTTGGAATGCAATGGACATGTGTGTAAAATACTTTTTTGAAGGTTGTACTGATTCTATAAGTTATTTGCCCGGGTATGTGTGGCGCCGTGTTTTGTTTGACGTTTTACAATGCATTCTGGGTGTCCCTTAAACGTCAGTCAGAGACCAAAGATGTTATAACAAAATTAGGTGAAGGAATGGTTCACTCATCTTTCAGAGTAAACTTCCCCGGGGAAGTGAATGATCGTAGACAACACACCTCCTTCAACATGCATACTGCAAACAGACCAAACTCACCTGGTTTCCTTTTTATCTTTGGTTGACTCAAAAACAAACATGAGGGTGTGCACAAACTAACCGTCGTCGGATTACTATTGTGGTTCCTGTCAGCTGAGAGTTAGCTAAATATGACCGCGCTTGTGTTACGTCAATCAGTTAGCGCTCGGACTAATGTAGCCTACATTTCACCGTTTGGAGGATTGTGTTACGTCAATCAGTTAGCGCTAGGACTAATGTAGCCTACATTTCACCGTTTGGAGGATTGTGTTACGTCAATCAGTTAGCGCTAGGACTAATGTAGCCTACATTTCACCGTTTGGAGGATTGTGTTACGTCAATCAGTTAGCGCTAGGACTAATGTAGCCTACATTTCACCGTTTGGAGGATTGTGTTACGTCAATCAGTTAGCGCTAGGACTAATGTAGCCTACATTTCACCGTTTGGAGGATTGTGTTACGTCAATATTCCCTCAGTTAGCGCTAGGACTAATGTAGCCTACATTTCACCGCTTGGATGATTGTGTTACGTCAATATTCCCTCAGTTAGCGCTAGGACTAATGTAGCCTACATTTCACCGTTTGGAGGATTGTGTTACGTCAATCAGTTAGCGCTAGGACTAATGTAGCCTACATTTCACCGCTTGGAGGATTGTGTTACGTCAATATTCCCTCAGTTAGCGCTAGGACTAATGTAGCCTACATTTCACCGTTCGGATGATTGTGTTACGCTGTCGCTACTTCTGTGAATTTCTGAACATTGCATCTCAAAAAAATAAACGGGTCCCATTCATGACATCGCGTTTTAAAGACTGTGTTGGTGCAAAAAGGTTTGTGTGAAAAAACAGTGTGGCCCGCTGAAACGCTGAGTGTTTTGCCTCACTGGACGTTCTAAATCAGCGTTCTAATCACACCGTTTTGAGCTGTTACGCTGCAGGGACCTCTGTAGGATGATCGCACCCGTTTGCTGGTACGTTTCAAAAGGTTCATATGGATCTATAATAAGAGTCTTTAATACGAGTCTTTAATATGGGGGATGTATATGGGTCTTTAATATGGATCTATAATATGGGTCTTTAATATGGATCTATAATATGGATCTATAATATGGATCTATAATATGGATCTATAATATGGGTCTTTAATATGGATCTATAATATGGATCTATAATATGAGTCTTTAATACGGATCTATAATATGGATCTATAATATGAGTCTTTAATACGAGTCTTTAATATGAGTCTATAATATGGATCTATAATATGGGTCTTTAATATGGATCTATAATATGGATCTATAATATGAGTCTTTAATACGGATCTATAATATGGATCTATAATATGAGTCTTTAATACGAGTCTTTAATATGAGTCTATAATATGGATCTATAATATGGGTCTTTAATATGGATCTATAATATGGATCTATAATATGGAACTTTAATACGGATCTATAATATGGATCTATAATATGGGTATTTTAATATGGGCCTATCATTTTTTTATTTTACCTTTATTCAGGCAAGTCTGTTAAGAACAAATTCTTATTTTCAATGACGGCCTAGGAACAGTGGGTTAACTGCCTGTTCAGGGGCAGAACGACAGATTTGTACCTTGTCAGCTCAGGGGTTTGAACTCGCAACCTTCCGGTTGGCTACCCTGCCGCCCCATAACCACTAGGCTACCCTGCCGCCCCATAATATGAGTCTTTAATATGGGGGATGAATATGGGTCTATAATATGGATCTATAATATGGATCTATAATATGGATCTATAATATGGGTCTTTAATATGGATCTATAATATGGATCTATAATATGGGTCTATAATATGGATATATAATATGGATCTATAATATGGATCTATAATATGGGTCTATAATATGGGTCTATAATATGGATCTATACTATGGATCTATAATATGGGTCTATAATATGGATCTATAATATGAGTCTTTAATATGAGTCTTTAATATGGATCTATAATATGGGTCTATAATATGAGTCTTTAATATGGATCTATAATATGGATCTATAATATGGGTCTATAATATGGATCTATAATATGGGTCTATAATATGGGTCTATAATATGGATCTATAATATGGGTCTATAATATGGGTCTATAATATGGATCTATAATATGGGTCTATAATATGGATCTTTAATATGAGTCTATAATATGGATCTATAATATGGGTCTTTAATATGAGGTATGAGTCAATGTGGAAAAAAGATAGAAGTGACAGTTTTTTTGTTTGTTCTTGTCACACGGAAGCATTCCTCACACACTCAGTGTGTGTGTTTGGTTGCTCGTGTTATTTTAAGATTAGTTGGTCCCCACCTTAGCCTTGGAATCTCTGTGGTTCAGTCAGTTATCCATTGATACCTGTTGGTCTAGTTCCAGGCAGCGAGGTGACAAAGGGAGATTCTCATTTTGGCAAAAGACCGCCTTCTCTCGTCCGCCCTTTCTCCTCTGTAACCCGGAAACTGATACGTTTTTGAGGAGTGTGTCAATTCGTTAGTCGGCGAACAGGAGAGTCCTCCCCTCTTCGATAGCCCCCTTTCCTCGAGGATAGTCACATGTATCCTACCTGAGTGCCACACCCCCTTTGAGTCAGCTGTTGTTTTGTCAGAGGAGAAAAACGTGCTAAAAAAAAACAATATGCTACTATTTTATCTAGAAAATGTCTACATTTGTTTTTAATCACGTTCCACATTTATTTTGGGATCCACCCCTGTAAACATCATTTGCCAGATGACGTGCGAGTGGAGGAAACATTCAAGGGTTCTGAATACTTTCTGAATGCATTGTACATGTACAGGAAGTGTATTTGGTGATCTTTATATACTGTGTCTCGTTTCAATCAAGAGCATTTCTCTCCCACGTTCACTTTCCTTGATTAACTTTGACCTTTTTAAAAAATGACGCAGGAGAGAGGACGCAGGAGGGAGGACGCAGGAGAGAGGACATAGGAGAGAGAGGACAGAGGAGAGAGGACGCAGGAGAGAGGAGAGAGGACACAGGAGAGAGGACGCAGGAGAGAGGATGCAGGAGAGAGGACGCAGGAGAGAGGAGAGAGGAGAGAGGACACAGGAGAGAGGACACAGGAGAGAGGACGCAGGAGAGAGGAGAGAGGACGCAGGAGAGAGGACGCAGGAGAGAGGACAGAGGAGAGAGGACAGAGGAGAGAGGAGAGAGGACGCAGGAGAGAGGAGAGAGGACGCAGGAGAGAGGACAGAGGAGAGAGGACGCAGGAGAGAGGACACAGGAGAGAGGACAGAGGAGAGAGGACGCAGGAGAGAGGACACAGGAGAGAGGACAGAGGAGAGAGGACGCAGGAGAGAGGAGAGAGGACGCAGGAGAGAGGACAGAGGAGAGAGGACGCAGGAGAGAGGAGAGAGGACACAGGAGAGAGGACACAGGAGAGAGGACACAGGAGAGAGGACAGAGGAGAGAGGAGAGAGGAGAGAGGATGCATTTGGTGAGCAAATCGAATTGATTAAAGGCCAAAGTGACAGTATGTGTCAAATCAAAATTGTATTTGTCACATGCGTCGTAAACAACGGGTGTAGACTAACAGTGAAACGTCTACTTTACAGGCCCTTCCCAACAATGCAGAGAGAAAAATACAGAAAAAATCATAACATTAATAAATAAATACACCATGACTAATGATAACTTGACTGTATACACAAGGTACCAGTACTGAGTCCATGTGCAGGGATACAAGGTCAATGAGGTAGATATGTACATATAGGTAGGGGTAAAGTGACCTGGCAACAGGATAGATAGTAAACAGTAGCAGCAGTGTATGTGATGAGTACGAGGTCAATGAGGTAGATATGTACATATAGGTAGGGGTAAAGTGACCTGGCAACAGGATAGATAGTAAACAGTAGCAGCAGTGTATGTGATGAGTCACAAGAGTTCATGTAAAAAAGGGCAATGCAGATCGGTATCTATTTGCTTAACTATTTAATAGTCTTATGACTTGGGGATAGAAACTGTTCAGGGGCCTGTTGATGCCAGACAGGTTCATTGGGACCGCTTGCCTTTTGGTAGCAGAGAGAACAGTCCATGACTTGGGTGGCTAGGGCCTTCCTCTGACACCGCCTGGTATAGAGTTCCTGGATGGTAGGAAGCTCAGACCCAGTTATGTACTGGGCCGTATGCACAACCCTCTGTAAGCGCCTTGCGGTCGGATGCCCAGCAGTTGCCATACCAAGCGGTGATGCAGCCAGTCAAGATGCTCTCAATGGTGCAGCTGTATAACATTTTGAGGATCTGAGGGCCCATGCCAAATCTTTTCAGCCTCCTGATGGGGAAGAGGCACGTCATTGTGCCCTCTTCGTGACTGTGTTAGTGTGTGTGGACCATGTTCATGTCTTAGTGATGTGGACACCGAAGAACTTGAAGCTCTTGACCCGCTCCGCCACAGCCCCGTTGATGTGCTCGGCCCTACGTTTCCCCGTAGTCCACGATCAGCTTCCTTTGTCTTGCTGACGTTGAGAGAGAGGTTATTTCCCTGGCACCACACTGCCAGGTCACTGATTTCCTTTCTATAGGCAGTCTCATCGTCATTGGTGACCAGGCCTACCACCGTCATGTCGTCAGTAAACTTAATGATGGTGTTAGAGTCGTGCTCGACCACACAGTCGTGGGTGAACAGGGAGTACAGGAGGGGACTAAACACGCAACCCTGAAGGACCACTGTCTTGAGGATCAGTGTGGTGGATGTGTTGTTGCCTCGCCACCTGGGGGCGGCCCGTCAGGAAGTCCAGGATCCAGTTGCAGACCAGGGTTCAGTCCCAGTGTCCTTAGCTTAGTGATGAGCTTGAAGGGCACTATGGTGTTGAACACTGAGCTGTAGTCAATGAACAGCTTTCTCACGTAGGTGTTCCTCTTGTCCATGTGGGAAAGAGTAGTGTGGAGTGCAATGGAGATTGCATCATCTGTGTTTCAGTTGGGGCAGTATGTGAATTGGAGTGGGATATGTACGGTCACTGTGGGGAAGACGTAGTTTATTATTAATGAAGCCGGTGACTGATGTGGTAAACTCGTCAATGTTATCGGATAAATCCCAGAACATAGTCCTGTGTGTGTGTGTGTGTGTGTGTGTGTGGGTGGGTGGGTGGGTGTGTTTGTCACAAACTGATTTATAACTGTCAGGCCATTCTGTCACCAGAGATGACAAACCGGTTGTCACCCCATCAGACTTAAAAAAATAAAAAATAAAGTCAACCCACGCCACAAGATACAAAGTTATCCTAGTGCTTTTAGTGAAGTTGAATGAATATGAGAATATGAGAAAAAGTCCCACAACTGTAAAAGTGTCTGTTTTCAAAGTCTCACTACATTTCTGACTAAATTACAAACAAAGACACAAAGCGAGCGACTAAGAAAACTTGGCATTATCTAAGATAAACATTGACGACCAATTGATACGAATGAGTCAATATCGATCAATATCAATAAATGACTATTAGTGGAGTCATTAGATCTGGAGTCATCATCCACTTCATTAGATCTGGAGTCATCATCCACTTCATTAGATCTGGAGTCATCATCCACTTCATTAGATCTGGAGTCATCATCCACTTCATTAGATCTGGAGTCATCATCCACTTCATTAGATCTGGAGTCATCATCCACTTCATTAGATCTGGAGTCATCATCCACTTCATTAGATCTGGAGTCATCATCCACTTCATCTCAGTTATCCGCAGTTATTTTCTCTCCTCGGCGTTGAATAGATCATCCACTTCATTAGATCTGGAGTCATCATCCACTTCATTTGATCTGGAGTCATCATCCACTTCATTAGATCTGGAGTCATCATCCACTTCATTAGATCTGGAGTCATCATCCACTTCATTAGATCTGGAGTCATCATCCACTTCATTAGATCTGGAGTCATCATCCACTTCATTTGAGCAAGACAACTGATTTAATGATTTTATTAATCAAGTCTTTTTGTGCGTTTAAAAATGTTGGGGAAAAAATGCATTATCACATTAATAATAATAATAATATATTCCATTTAGCAGACGTTACACATTTAGAAATGACAAATGCATTTTAAACTTCAAGCACAGTAATATGTTTGACTTAATACAATTATGTTATGATAGGAGGTTGAATTTGTGCATTCACCAAAGTAATAAAATATAGACGGCACTTCTAAAAGTCTATTTCACTTTCTGAATTTGCAAGATAACTTTTTTTCAGAGGAAACACTGTTCAACTGACAACCGAGGTCAGCCTGCAGGAGCCCAGCTCTCTACAAGGAGTCGCTAGGGTGGGCGGCGTACGATTGGCCCAGCGTCGTTAGGTGCAATGGGTGGGTGGCGTACGATTGGCCCAGCGTCGTTAGGGTTTGGTGCTTCACTTGGCTCATTGCACTCTAGCGACTCCTTGTAGAGAGCTGGGCTCCGGCAGGCTGACCTCGGTTGTCAGTTGAACAGTGTTTCCTCTGACATGTTGATTAAGCAGGTGGGTGTTAAGAAGCGAGGTTTGGCAGGTCATGTTGCAGAGGACGATTGACTTGACCTTTGCCTCTCCTGAGCCTGTGGGGGAGTTCCTGCGATGAGACAAGATGGAAATTGGGATAAAAAAATGGGTAAAATACAAACATATATATTTTTTAAAGATACCAGTGGCACTGTGTAACCTTATCCGGATCTCAGCTTTAAGTAAGCCTTGCGCCTACCTTCTCTAGCGGCCAGGTAGCAGTATGGCATCTATCCCTCTCACACACCCTCTCTGTCCCTCCTTGCTTTGACTGTTATTCAGAACGAGTCCAGACAGGCTGAGGGATCAGACCGTTAGAATTCACCCAGGGAGGGACAAAGGGACAGAGTTCAGGGAGACAGTGAAAGAAAGACAGAGTTTGGGTAGAGAGAGAGAGAGAGAGAGAGAGAGAGAGAGAGAGAGAGAGAGAGAGAGAGAGAGAGAGAGAGAGAAGTCAAAGCATAGAAAGAACATTTTAGTTCAGTCATTACTATTCAGATGTCAATTGAAAGCAAAAGATAGTAAGAATGTGTGTTTTTAAGTGAAAGTCATTACTACTATTTACTGAGAGAGAGAGAGAGAGAGAGAGAGAGAGAGAGAGAGAGAGAGAGAGAGAGAGAGAGAGAGAGAGAGAGAGAGAGAGAGAGAGAGAGAGAGAGAGAGAGAGAGAGAGAGAGAGAGAGAATTTTTTTTTAAACTATTTTTTTAAATACACCTTATGGAACAGTGGGGACTGAGGCAAGACAGACATAAGCATAGACACATGCATACACACACATAATAACATACACACTATACACACATGTACAGATGGATTTTGTGTTGTAGATATGTGGTAATGGAGTATGGGCCTGAGGGCACACACATAGTGTGTTGTGAATTCTGTAATGAATGTATTGTAATGTTTTTAAATTGGTATAACTGCCTTAATTTTGCCAGACCCCAGAAAGAGTCCTGGGGATCCATAATAAATACCCTAATCTACACTGATGTTGAAGTGGATTTAACAAGTGACATCAATAAGGGATCAAAGCGTTCACCTGGTTTCACCTGGTCAGTCTGTCACAGAAAGAGCAGGTGTCAAATTCATTGGTCTTTGGTATTTTACAAGTAGAGATAAAAAAATACAAATATTAATCCACAATCAGCTCTGCAGAAGTCCGGTCCTGGAGTGTCTTAGCAAAATGACACAAAAATATTTAGGGCGACTTTATCCAGTGTCCAGAAAAATGGATTTCGGTGATATGCAAATATTGTGCATATTTAATGAGAAATCACTTAATTTGCATATTTGTATAACATTGTGTTCATGTATTTTTTTTATACATTTTTGTTTACTTTCAACCGGTAAATTGTTTATTGAGATTAAGAGAGAGAAAGTCTGCTCTCTGGTGGACAAATGTTTGAACTACAGTCTTTGTAGTAATACTTTATACTTTATGTTCAACTGTACTTTCAAACTGCAAGTTCTGATTAATACCACATTCATTCAACATATGTCATTTTTTACTATATCTATTTTTTTTTTAAATTATATACACATTGACTTCAGAAAGTATTCAGACCCCCTTGACTTTTTCCACATTTTTTTACATTACAGGCTTATTCTAAAATGGATAAAAAAAAAAAATCCTCAGCAATTTACAAACAATACTCCATAATTACAAAGCGAAAGCAACATGGCATATCACAGAGATATATGGAAGCATAGGGTCCTGTCAGTGTGTAGAGTCAGTGTGTAGAGTCCTGTCAGTATCAGTGTCAGTGTCAGTGTGTAGAGTCCTGTCAGTGTGTAGAGTCCTGTCAGTGTGTAGAGTCAGTGTGTAGAGTCCTGTCAGTGTGTAGTCCTGTCAGTGTGTAGAGTCAGTGTGTAGTGTGTAGAGTCCTGTCAGTGTGTAGAGTCCTGTCAGTGTGTAGAGTCAGTGTGTAGAGTCCTGTCAGTGTGTAGAGTCAGTGTGTAGAGTCCTGTCAGTGTGTAGAGTCAGTGTGTAGAGTCCTGTCAGTGTGTAGAGTCCTGTCAGTGTGTAGAGTCCTGTCAGTGTGTAGAGTCCTGTCAGTGTGTAGAGTCAGTGTGTAGAGTCCTGTCAGTGTGTAGAGTCCTGTCAGTGTGTAGAGTCCTGTCAGTGTGTAGAGTCAGTGTGTAGAGTCCTGTCAGTGTGTAGAGTCCTGTCAGTGTCAGTGTGTAGAGTCCTGTCAGTGTGTAGAGTCCTGTCAGTGTGTAGAGTCCTGTCAGTGTCAGTGTGTAGAGTCCTGTCAGTGTGTAGAGTCCTGTCAGTGTGTAGAGTCCTGTCAGTGTGTAGAGTCCTGTCAGTGTGTAGAGTCCTGTCAGTGTGTAGAGTCCTGTCAGTGTGTAGAGTCCAGTCAGTGTGTAGAGTCCTGTCAGTGTGTAGAGTCCTGTCAGTGTGTAGAGTCCAGTCAGTGTGTAGAGTCCTGTCAGTATCAGTGTCAGTGTCAGTGTGTAGAGTCCAGTCAGTGTGTAGAGTCCTGTCAGTGTGTAGAGTCCTGTCAGTGTGTAGAGTCCTGTCAGTGTGTAGAGTCCTGTCAGTGTGTAGAGTCCTGTCAGTGTGTAGAGTCCAGTCAGTGTGTAGAGTCCTGTCAGTGTGTAGAGTCCAGTCAGTGTGTAGAGTCCTGTCAGTGTGTAGAGTCCTGTCAGTGTGTAGAGTCCTGTCAGTGTGTAGAGTCCTGTCAGTGTACATAGATAAAAATACAACTAAATACACTGTCAAGATAAAGTATGTGAACCCTTTGGAATTTCCTGGATTTCTGCATAAATTGGTCATAACATTTTATCTGATCTTTATCTAAGTCACAACAATAGACATACATAGTGTGCTTAAACTAATTTCACACAAATCTATATTGAATACATCATTTAAACATTCTAATGACTTCTCCCAAAGCTAATTGGAGTCAGGAGTTAGCTAGCCTGGAGTCCAATCAATGAGACGAGATTGGAGATGTTGGTTAGAGCTGCCTTGCCCTATAAAAAACACTCACAAAATGTGTTTTCTATTCACAAGAAGCATTGCCTGATGTGAACCATGCCTCGAACAGAAGAGATCGCAGAAGACCTATGATAAAGAATTGTTGACTTGCAAAAAGCTGGAAAGGGTTACAGAAGTATCTCTAAAAGCTTTGATGTTCATCAGTCCACGGTAAGACAAATTGTCTATAAATGGAGAAAGTTCAGCAATGTTGCTACTCTCCCTAGGAGTGGCCGTCCTGCAAAAATGACTGCAAGAGCACAGAGCAGAATCCTCAATGAGGTTAAGAAGAATCCTAGAGTGTCAGCAAAAAGACTTACAGAAATCTCTGGAACATGCTAACATCTCGGTTGACGAGTCTACGATACGTAAAACACTAAAGAAGAATGGTGTTCATGAGAGGACACCACAGAAGAAGACACTGCTGTCCAATAAAACATTGCTGCGCGTCTGAAATTTGCAAAAGTGCACCTGGATGCTCCACAGTGCTACTGGTGAAATACTCTGCGGACAGATGAAACTACAGTTGAGTTGTTTGGAAGGAACACACAATACTACAGTTAAAGTCGGTAGTTTACATCCACTTAGGTTGGAGTCATTAAAACTTGTTTTTCAACCACTCCATACATTTCTTGTTAACGTACTATAGTTTTGGCAAGTCGGTTAGGACATCTACTTTGTGCATGACACAAGTCATTTTTCCAACAGTTGTTTACAGACAGATTATTTCCCTTATAATTCACTGTATCACAATTCCAGTGGGTCAGAAGTTTACATACGCTAAGTTGACTGTGCCTTTAAACAGCTTGGAAAATTCCAGAAAAGGATGTCATGGCTTTAGAAGCTTCTGATAGGCTAATTGACATCATTTGAGTCAATTGGAGGTGTACCTGTGGATGTATTTCAAGGCCTACCTCCAAACTCAGTTCCTCTTTGCGTGACATCATGGGAAAATCAAAAGAAATCAGCCAAGACCTCAGAAATAAAATTGTAGACCTCTACAAGCCTGGTTTATCCTTGGGAGCAATTTCCAAACACCTGAAGGTACCATGTTCATCTGTACATACAATAGTCCCCAAGCATTAACACCATGGGACCACACAGCCATCATACCGCTCAGGAAGGAGACGCGTTCTGTCTCCTAGAGATGAACGTACTTTAGCCCGAAAATTGCAAATCAATCCCAGAACAACAGCAAAGGACCTTGTGAAGATGCTGGAGGAAACAGGTACAAAAGTACCTATATCCACAATAAAATGAGTCCTATACCGACATAACCTGAAATGCCGCTCAGCAAGGAAGAAGCCACTGCTCCAAAACCGCCATAAAAAAGCCAGACCACTATTTGCAACTGCACATGGGGACAAAAATACTTTTTGGACAATGTCCTCTGGTCTGATGAAACAAAAATACAACTGTTTGGCCATAATGACAATCGTTATGTTTGGAGTAAAAATGTGAAAAGGGGGGAGGCTTGTAAGCCGTAGAACACCATCCCAATTGTGACAGCATCATGTTGTGGGGGTGCTTTTCTGCAGGAGGGACTGGTGCACTTCACAAAATAGTTGGCTTCATGAGGAAAGGATAATTATGTGGATCTATTGAAGCAACATCTCAAGACATCAGTCAGGAAGTTAAAGCTTGGTCGCTAATGGGTCTTCCAAATGGACAGCAAGGAGGCAAGGAGGCCTGCAAAGCTTACTCAGTTACACGAGCTCTCTCAGGAGGAATGGGCCAAAATTCACCCAACTTATTGTGGGAAGCTTGTGGAAGGCTACCCGAAACATTTGAAAATTAAACAATTTATAGACAATGATACCAAATACTAATTGAGTGTATGTAAAGTTCTGACCCACGGGAATGTGATGAAAGAAATAAAAGCTGAAATAAATAATTTTCTCTACTATTATTCTGACATTTCACATTCTTAAAATAAAGTGGTGATCCTAACTGACCTAAGACAGGGGATTTTTACTCGGATTAAATGTCAGGAATTGTGAAAAAAACGGATTTTAAATGTATTTGGCTGAGGTGTATGTAAACTTCCGACTTCCAACTGTATGTGTGGACATAAAAAGGCACAGCACACCAACATCAAAACGTCAAAACGTCAAAACGTCAAAACGTCAAAACGTCATCCCAACAAGTATGGTGAAGGGAGCATCATGGTTTTTGACTGCCTGGACAGCTTGCTATCAGACGCAACAATGCATTCCCAAGACATTTTTGCAGGACAATGCCAAGGCTATCTGTCCTCCAATTGAAGCTCAACAGCAGTTGGGTGATCCACAACAGGACAACGACCCAAAACACACAAGTAAATCAACAACAGAATGGCTTCAACAGGGAAAATACGCCTTCTGCAGTGGCCCAGTCAGAGTCCTGACCTCAACCTGATTGAGATGCTGTGGCATGACCTCAAGAGACCAGTTCACACCAGACATCCCAAGAATATTCCTGAACTGAAACAGTTTTGTAAAGAGGAATGGTCCAAAATTCCTCCTGACCGTTGTGCAGGTCTGATCCACAACTACAGAAAATGTTTGGTTGAGGTTCTTGCTGCAAAGGACCAACCAGTTATCAAATCCAGGGGTTCATGTACTTTTTCCTAAACTATGCATAATTTTGTGTGTGTTATTAGTTTAATCAGACTGTGTCTGTCTATTGTTGTGATCTAGATGAAGATCAGATCAAGTTTCATGCAGAAATCCAGGTGTTTCAAAAGGGTTCGCATACTTTCTCTTGCCAATGTAAATGCAAGGGTCAACTCAGATAGTCCGTGTAGCCATTTTGTTAACTATTTAGCTTATGGATTGGGAATAGAAGCTGCTAGGAAGCCTGTTGGTCAGACTAGATGCACCGGTACCGCTTACCGTGCGGAAGCAGAGAGAACAGTCTAGTGTACCGCTTACCGTGCGGAAGCAGAGAGAACAGTCTATTGTACCGCTTACCGTGCGGAAGCAGAGAGAACAGTCTATTGTACCGCTTACCGTGCGGAAGCAGAGAGAACAGTCTATTGTACCGCTTACCGTGCCAAAAGTATGTGGACACCCCTTCAAATTAGTGGATTCCGCTATTTCAGCCACACCCATTGCTGACAGGTGTGTATAAAATCGAGCACACAGCCATGCAATCTCCATAGACAAACATTGGCAGTAGAATGGGCCGTACTGAAGAGCTCAGTGACTTTCGAAGTGTCACCGTCACAGGACGCCACCTTTCCAAGGAGTCAGTTCGTCAAATATCTGCCTTGCTAGAGCTGCCCCGGTCACCTGTAAATACTGTTATTGTGAAGTGGAAACATCTAAGAGCAACAACAGCTCAGCCGCGAAGCACGTAAAAATAATCTGTACTCTGTTGCAACACTCACAAACTGCCTTTGGAAGTGACGTCACCACAAAAACTGTTGGTCGGGAGCTTCATAGAAGGGGTTGCCAAGCGTCGGCTGGAGTGGTGTAAAGTGGTGTAAAGTGGTGTAAAGTGGTGTAAAGCTACCTGCCCCAATAGTCCCAACTGTAAAGTTTGGTGGAGGAGGAATAATGGTCTGGGGCTGTTTTTCATGGTTCGGGCTAGACCCCTTAGTTCCAGTGAAGGGAAATCTTAATGCTACAGCATACAATGACATTCTAGATGATTCTGTGCTTCCAACTTTATGGCAACAGTTTGGGGAAGGCCCTTTCCTGTTTCAGCATGACAATGCACCCGTGCACAAAGCGAGGTCCATAGACAAATGGTTTGTCGAAATCGGTGTGGAAGAACATGACTGGTCTGCACAGAGCCCTGACCTCATCCCATCGAACACCTTTGGTATGAATTGGAACGCCGACTGCGATGCAATCCTAATCGCCCAACATCAGTGCCCGACCTCACTAATGCTCTTTGTGGTTGAATGGAAGCAAGTCCCCACAGCAATGTTCCAGCATCTAGTGGAAAACCTTCCCAGAAGAGTGGAGGCTGTTATAGCAGCAATGTTCCAACATCTAGTGGAAAGCCTTCCCAGAAGAGTGGAGGCTGTTATAGCAGCAATGTTCCAACATCTAGTGGAAAGCCTTCCCAGAAGAGTGGAGGCTGTTATAGCAGCAATGTTCCAACATCTAGTGGAAAGCCTTCCCAGAAGAGTGGAGGCTGTTATAGCAGCAATGTTCCTACATCTAGTGGAGAGCCTTCCCAGAACAGTGGAGGCTGTTATAGCAGCAATGTTCCTACATCTAGTGGAAAGCCTTCCCAGAAGAGTGGAGGCTGTTATGGCAGCAATGTTCCAACATCTAGTGGAAAGCCTTCCCAGAAGAGTGGAGGCTGTTATAGCAGCAATGTTCCAACATCTAGTGGAGAGCCTTCCCAGAAGAGTGGAGGCTGTTATAGCAGCAATGTTCCAACATCTAGTGGAAAGCCTTCCCAGAAGAGTGGAGGCTGTTATAGCAGCAATGTTCCAACATCTAGTGGAAAGCCTTCCCAGAAGAGTGGAGGCTGTTATAGCAGCAATGTTCCAACATCTAGTGGAAAGCCTTCCCAGAAGAGTGGAGGCTGTTATAGCAGCAATGTTCCAACATCTAGTGGAAAGCCTTCCCAGAAGAGTGGAGGCTGTTATAGCAGCAATGTTCCAACATCTAGTGGAAAGCCTTCCCAGAAGAGTGGAGGCTGTTATAGCAGCAATGTTCCAACATCTAGTGGAAAGCCTTCCCAGAAGAGTGGAGGCTGTTATAGCAGCAATGTTCCAACATCTAGTGGAAAGCCTTCCCAGAAGAGTGGAGGCTGTTATGGCAGCAATGTTCCTACATCTAGTGGAGAGCCTTCCCAGAAGAGTGGAGGCTGTTATAGCAGCAATATTCCTACATCTAGTGGAAAGCCTTCCCAGAAGAGTGGAGGCTGTTATAGCAGCAATGTTCCAACATCTAGTGGAGAGCCTTCCCAGAAGAGTGGAGGCTGTTATAGCAGCAATGTTCCAACATCTAGTGGAAAGCCTTCCCAGAAGAGTGGAGGCTGTTATAGCAGCAATGTTCCAACATCTAGTGGAAAGCCTTCCCAGAAGAGTGGAGGCTGTTATGGCAGCAATGTTCCTACATCTAGTGGAGAGCCTTCCCAGAAGAGTGGAGGCTGTTATAGCAGCAATGTTCCAACATCTAGTGGAAAGCCTTCCCAGAAGAGTGGAGGCTGTTATAGCAGCAATGTTCCAACATCTAGTGGAAAGCCTTCCCAGAAGAGTGGAGGCTGTTATAGCAGCAACGTTCCTACATCAAGTGGAAAGCATTCCCAGAAGAGTGGAGGCTGTTTTAGCAGCAATGTTCCAACATCTAGTGGAAAGCCTTCCCAGAAGAGTGGAGGCTGTTATAGCAGCAATGTTCCAACATCTTGTGGAAAGCCTTCCCAGAAGAATGGAGGCTGTTATAGCAGCAATGTTCCAACATCTAGTGGAAAGCCTTCCCAGAAGTGTGGAGGCTGTTATAGCAGCAATGTTCCAACATCTTGTGGAAAGCCTTCCCAGAAGAATGGAGGCTGTTATAGCAGCAATGTTCCAACATCTAGTGGAAAGCCTTCCCAGAAGAGTGGAGGCTGTTATAGCAGCAATGTTCCAACATCTAGTGGAAAGCCTTCCCAGAAGAGTGGAGGCTGTTATAGCAGCAATGTACCAACATCTAGTGGAAAGCCTTCCCAGAAGAGTGGAGGCTGTTATAGCAGCAATGTACCAACATCTAGTGGAAAGCCTTCCCAGAAGAGTGGAGGCTGTTATAGCAGCAATGTTCCTACATCTAGTGGAAAGCCTTTCCAGAAGAGTGGAGGCTGTAATAGCAGCAAAGGGATGGGGGCACCAACTCCATATTAATGCCCATGGTTTTGGAATGAGATGTTTGACGAGCAGTTGGCCATGTAGACAATAAGTATGAACAGGTGGTGGGTCAATGTCTTTATTTCCCCAGTGCCAGCTGCTGTAGATCAATGGCTCTCAACCCCTTTGTGTCTCCAGCAGCAGGGTTGAGAACCCACTGCTGTAGATAAGGGGAGTTTGTCTGCAGTCTGCCTAAAAAGTGCTTACTTCCACTGGATCAGAGAGAGAGAGAGAGAGAGAGAGAGAGAGAGAGAGAGAGAGAGAGAGAGAGAGAGAGAGAGAGAGAGAGAGAGAGAGAGAGAGAGAGAGAGAGAGAGAGAGAGAGAGAGAGAGAGAGAGAGAGAGAGAGAGAGAGAGAGAGAGAGAGGCACAGAGACACAGAGACGCAGAGAGAGGAGATATATATATATATATGTATGTGTGCATCAGGTTTATTCTTCAGTTACCAGTTGACCAGATGGTGAGTGTATGTGTGTGAGGTGGTCAGATAAAGAGAAACCAGCAGGTTTAAACCATCTGGGAAAAGGACTCCCATGGTTAACTTTACAATAGGTCTTATAACAAAATCAAAACACCATCATCTTAATATATTTTTTTTATGTACATTCATTCATACAACATGTATTTATATAACATTTAGATAGTAAATTAGGAGTTATTTGAGAGAGTGGACAGTCTCTAACATGGCTACCAGTTTGGCCTACTGTTGATGCTGCAACTGGCTCTGCCACCTGTGACTGCTCTGGACTGGCTCCTCACAGAGCCACCATGTCTGTCTGTTTCCTTCTTCTCTGGCCCACACTGCTGGTTTCATAGAGCCACCGTGTCTGTCTGTTTCCTTCTTCTCTGGCCCACACTGCTCTGCCACCTGTGACTGGTCTGGACTGGCTCCTCACAGAGCCACCATGTCTGTCTGTTTCCTTCTTCTCTGGTCCACACTGCTGGTTTCACAGAGCCACCATGTCTGTCTGTTTCCTTCTTCTCTGGCCCACACTGCTGGCTCTCTTCATCTGGTACACCACCTCAGCTGCCTCATCAGAGAGGGCCTGGGAGCAAACACAGGGAGCGGGGTCAGGTGTGTGTGTGTGTGTGTGTGTGGACTAGACTTACGTTTACGGGAATAGACTCAGAGGCCTCTAGGTCCTTGGTCTTGCTCTCGTCTTGGAGAAATTGAGAGAGAGGGCATGACAGAAAGATATTCCACAATAGATTTAGCACAGTGACACAATGAGGATATCCTAATTTGTGTAGTAGGAGGTATTTCTCTCCTGAGGCAAATGTCTCTCTTTCATTCTCTCTATCAATGTCTTGAAAACTATCCTTTTGCCTCAGGAAGTTCGATAATTCTGTGAAAGAGCAAGAGAGAGAGAGAGAGAGTGATAGAGAGACGGAGTTTGATTGATTTAATTTATTGATTGTTTGATCGATTAAAGGTCCAATGCAACTGTTTTTATCTCAATATAATTTCTGGGTTCTGTGATTGTTTTAAATCTAAAATGTAAATAAAAATAGCAAAAAGCAATTTCTCAAGCAAGAATTTAGTTAGGACTCTGTGGGAGTGGTCTGAGTGGGGAGGGGAAAACTGAAAATGAGCTGTTATCGGCAGAGCGGTTTGGAACTCTCTTTCTTATTGGTCTATTAAAGCGGAACGGACAGTATTTTAGAAACATTAAATCAAATTAAAATCTGTTCATTTTACAACCCCAGGAAAAATATGACATAACAAGAAAAATAATCTAACTGGAGAGCACTAAAATATGGTCATTTTCACATTTCTGAAATTCTTAGAATGTTTGGGGATTACATATTCTAAGAAATATGTGCAAAATCTATTGCAATATCGAGTGGGAAAGCAATTCTATACCAATATAGAGTGGGAAAGCGATTCTATACCAATATAAAGTGGGAAAGCGATTCTATACCAATATAGAGTGGGAAAGCGATTCTATACCAATATAAAGTGGGAAACCGATTCTATAGCAATATAGAGTGGGAAAGCGATTCTATATCAATATAGAGTGGGAAAGCGATTCTATACCAATATAGAGTGGGAAAGCAATTCTATACCAATATAGAGTGGGAAAGCGATTCTATACCAATATAGAGTGGGAAAGCGATTCTATACCAATATAGAGTGGGAAACCGATTCTATACCAATATAGAGTGGGAAAGCGATTCTATATCAATATAGAGTGGGAAAGCGATTCTATACCAATATAGAGTGGGAAAGCAATTCTATACCAATATAGAGTGGGAAAGCGATTCTATACCAATATAGAGTGGGAAAGCGATTCTATACCAATATAGAGTGGGAAAGCGATTCTATACCAATGTAGAGTGGGAAAGCAATTCTATACCAATATAGAGTGGGAAAGCGATTCTATACCAATATAGAGTGGGAAAGCGTAATTTGTGTAATTAATAGATACTACAGTAAATAAAAGCTAATAAAAACATCTGTCTCGTCCAGGACTGGAGTCTACGCAGACCACGTGCACCACAGCCAATCAGAGCTACAGTAGGCCTTTATGCAAATAATGCCATTTGCCACACAGGTCTAGCATCATTCACAATGGCCTGGACTGTGTGTTTACAGGAAGTCCTTCTGTAGCTCAGTTGGTAGAGCATGGCGCTTGTAACGCCAGGGTAGTGGGTTCGATTCCCGGGACCACCCATACTTAGAATGTATGCACACATGACTGTAAGTCGCTTTGGATAAAAGCGTCTGCTAAATGGCATATATTATTATTATTATATTAAGTAGGTCCTGTCAAAATACACTTGAATGGATTTCTGCAAATATGTAAAGACCACGGTAGTCTTCTTATTTTGGGGAATTTTACAGTCCTGTTGATCAAACAACCATGAAAAGGTAGGCTCTCTCTCCCTCAGTGGTCCTTCTGTAGCTCAGTTGGTAGAGCATGGCGCTTGTAACGCCAGGGTAGTGGGTTCAATTCCCGGGACCACCCATACGTAGAATGTATGCACACATGACTGTAAGTCTCTTTGGATAAAAGCGTCTGCTAAATGGCATATATAGGCTAAATACCATATACACATATACACAATAACAACAAGATCAACAACTAATGCTAGCCAGAACAAGATGAGCTAAAATCTAATGAAGAAACATTAGATAAACCCTCTCAAACGTTTTCAGTTAGTTGGCCGTTAAAATCGCACTGATAAACGACGGGGAATTAGTAGCCTCCTCGTCCTTCTGCCTCTTGCCTGCTAATGCACGCTTGTCCCAACCAAGCACCCAAGCTAACTGGCTAAAGTTGGCTAGCTTGTTAGCTACTTCCAGACATAAATGAGAACACCTCACTCTGACCATTTTATTCGCCGTAGCAGAGCTGGTTAGGATGTTTACATGTTTTCTAAGAGCATCCGTGACTAACTATTCCTTTCTTTTGTCTACGTTTACAGACACCGGTCATATGTAGCGGGTTGGTAAATGCATCAGTTATTCTGCACTCTGGCACACTCAGACGAGAGTGCTCTGAAATCGGAGTAGATAGCCAGAGTGAATTTGCTAAAGCAAGAGATGTGCTAACTAAATAACAGTCGTTCAAGTTCTTGCATCTCTAGCTGTGTAAAGCAACTGAAAAATGATATGAGTGGGGAAAAGGCACTCACATCTTTCCAATGGCACTCACATCTTTCCAATGGCACTCACATCTTTCAATGGCACTCACATCTTTCCAATGGCACTCACATCTTCCAATGGCACTCACATCTTTCCAATGGCACTCACATCTTTCCAATGGCACTCACATCTTTCCAATGGCACTCACATCTTTCCAATGGCACTCACATCTTTCAATGGCACTCACATCTTCCAATGGCACTCACATCTTTCCAATGGCACTCACATCTTTCAATGGCACTCACATCTTTCCAATGGCACTCACATCTTTCCAATGGCACTCACATCTTCCAATGGCACTCACATCTTTCCAATGGCACTCACATCTTTCCAATGGCACTCACATCTTCCAATGGCACTCACATCTTTCCAATGGCACTCACATCTTTCCAATGGCACTCACATCTTTCCAATGGCACTCACATCTTTCCAATGGCACTCACATCTTTCCAATGGCACTCACATCTTTCCAATGGCACTCACATCTTTCCAATGGCACTCACATCTTTCCAATGGCACTCACATCTTCCAATTGCATGACATGCCATCCTGCTAGCAGCTAGCTATCTAGTTAACGTTAGGCTCCGTGTTTTTAACTTCCGACACAAATAGATATGGTATTTAGCCTATTAGCCACGTTATGATTGACTTGTGATCATTGCACTTTGCCAGTTTGATTGTATTGACATTCCCGGCCTTAGTTACATTTGTCCGTTTTTGCCCAAAATATTGACTCATTGAAACTGAAACATTGAAACTGAAACACTGCATTCCGATTGGGGTCAGCAAACAATGTACCAGGCCAGCTGTGATTTACAACCTGATAGCAACATTTTTTGGACTACCAAGAAATGTATTGGTGAATTATATTAATCATGCATTGAACTATATCCAACAATGCCTTAGTGAACGTCATGGAGTGTTGAGTCACATCGAATCAATTGTTTAGTTTGTTCTGTAGCAATAACTGGGAATGTGATATTTTTGACTGATATTATGATTGTCTGTTTGTTTCATATCTGTAAAGTAGTTAAAACACTGTCAGTTCCACAAGGATCATATCACTTCCACCTTACCTGACACCCTAGACCCACTTGTATATCGCCCCAATAGATCCACAGATGCAATACACTGCCCTATCCCATCTGGACATGAGGAATACCTATGTAAGAATACTGTTCATTAACTACAGCTCAGCATTCAACATCATAGTACCCTCCAAGCTCATCATCAAGCTCGGGGCCCTGCGTCTGAACCCCACCCTGTGCAACTGGGTCCTGGACTTCCTGACGGGCCGCCCCTAGATGGTGAAGGTAGGAAACAACACGCTGATCCTCAACACAGGGGCCCCACAAGGGTGCGTGCTCAGCCCCCTTCTGTACTCCCTGTTCACCCATGATTGCTCGACTCCAACTCAATCATCAAGTTTGCAGACGACACAACAGTAGTATGCCTGATTACCAACAATGACGAGACAGGCTACGGGGAGGAGGTGAGGGCCCTGGCGGAGTGGTGCCAGGAAAATAACCCTCAACAAAATGAAGGAGCTGATCGTGGACTTCAGGGAAACAGCAGAGGGAGCACGTCCTTATCCACATCGACGGGACCGTAGTGGAGTAGGTGAAAAGCTTCAAGTTCCTCAGAGTCACTGACAATCTGAAATCGCGCAATTGAAAGTATTCTGTCGGGCTGTATCACCGCTTGGTACGGCGACTGCAGGATTCTGCAGAGGGTGGCACGGTCTGCCCAATGCATCACTGGCCCCCCAGGACCCATCTACAGCACCTGATGTCACAGGAAGGCCAAACAGATCATCAAGGACATCAACCACCCGAGCCACTGCCTGTTCACCTCGCTGTCATCCAGAAGGCGAGGTCAGTACAGGTGCATCAAAGCTGGGGCCGAGAGACTGAAAAACAGCTTCTCTCAAGGCCATCAGACTGTTAAATAGCCACCACTAGCTGGATACCACCCAATTACTCAACCCTGCACCTTAGAGGCTGCTGCCCCATATACATAGATATAGGGCCTTTAGACAGACAGACAGACAGACAGACAGACAGACAGACAGACAGACAGACAGACAGACAGACAGACAGACAGTCAGACCACCTGGGAGTCTGTGGTGAGGTTGTCACAGATGGTTGTCATGGTATCGATCCAGTTTCCGTAGATACTCTCCTCCTTTGGGTTGGACCTCCGCTCACTGGAGACAAGAGGTTATAGGGTTAACAAACAAACACACACACACACACACACACACACACACACACACACACACACACACACACACACACACACACACACACACACACACACACACACACACACACACACACACACACACACACACACACACACACAGTTGAAGTCAGTAGTTTACATACACTTAGGTTGGAGTCATTAAGACTTGTTTTTCAACCACTCCATACATTTCTTGCTAACAAACTATAGTTTTGCCAAGTCGGTTAGGACATCTACTTTGTGCATGACACAAGCAATTGTTTACAGACAGATTATTTCACTTATAATTCACTGTATCACAATTCCAGTAGGTCAGAAGTTTAAATACACTAAGTTGACTGTGCCTTTAAACAGCTTGGAAAATTCCAGAAAATGATGTCATGGCTTTAGAAGCTTCTGATAGGCTAATTGACATCATTTGAGTCAATTGGGGGTTTATCTGTGCATGTATTTCAAGGCCTACCTTCAAACTCAGTGCCTCTTTGCGTGACATCATGGGAAAATCAAAAGACATCAGCCAAGACCAAAGAAAAAAAATGGAAGACCTCCACAAGTCTGGTTCATCCTTGGAAGCAATTTCAAAATAACCTGAAAGGCCGCTCCACTGCTCTAAAAACCGACTACGGTTTGCAACTGCACATGGGGACAAGGATTGTACTTTTTGGAGAAATGTCCTCTGGTCTGATGAAACAAAAATATAACTTTTTGGCCATAATGACCGTTGTTATGTTTGGAGGAAAAAGGGGGAGGCTTGCAAGCTGAAGAACACCATCCCAACTGTGAAGCACGGGGGTGGCAGCATCATGTTGTGGGGGTGCTTTGCTGCAGGAGGGACTGGTGCACTTTACAAAATAGATGGCATCATGAGGTAGGGCAATTATGGGGATACATTGAAGCAACATCTCAAGACATCAGTTAGGAAGTTAAAGCTTGGTCGCAAATGGGTCTTACAACTGGACCATGACCCCAAGCATACTTCCAAAGTTGTGGCAAAATGGCTCAACGCAGTCTCTTAAGGACAACCAAGTCAAGGTATTGGAGGGGTCATCACAAAGCCCTGACCTCAATCCCATAGAAAATTTGTGGGTAGAACTGAAAAAGCGTTTGCGAGCAACGAGGCCTACCAACCTGACTCAGTTACACCAGCTCTGTCAGGAGGAATGGGCCAAAATGCACCCAACTTATTGTGGGAAGCTTGTGGAAGGCTACCCAAAACATTTGATCCAAGTTAAACAATTTAAAGGCAATGCTACCAAATACTAATCGTGTATGTTAACTTCAACTGTACATACTGTACAACTGGCCCTACATACATACATACATACATACATACATACATGCATACATACATACATACATACATACATACATACATACATACATACATACATACATACATACATACATACATACATACATACATACATACATACATACATACATACATACATACATACATACATACATACATACATACATCCCTACCTGATGTCTTTGAGCAGGTCTTGCTGTGCTCTGAGTTGTCTCTGTGCTTCGTGGACTCTTCCCTTCATAGTTAACCTGGCACACAGCTGGGCACAGTGGACCCCTAACACTGACATGTTCAGACTGCCTGCCCACACCCAGCTAGAGAGATGGAGAGGGGGACAGGAGGAGAGAGAGAGAAGGGGACGAGAGAGAGTGAAGGGGACAGGAGGAGAGAGAGAGAAGGGGACAGGAGGAGAGAGACAGAAGGGGACAGGAGGAGAGAGAGAGAAGGGGACAGGAGGAGAGAGAGAGAAGGGGACAGGAGGAGAGAGAGAAGGGGACAGGAGGAGAGAGAGAGGGGGACAGGAGGAGAGAGAGAAGGGGACAGGAGGAGAGAGAGAGGGGGACAGGAGGAGAGAGAGAGAAGGGGACAGGAGGAGAGAGAGAGAGGGGACAGGAGGAGAGAGAGAAGGGGACAGGAGGAGAGAGAGAGGGGGACAGGAGGAGAGAGAGAGAAGGGGACAGGAGGAGAGAGAGAAGGGGACAGGAGGAGAGAGAGAGGGGGACAGGAGGAGAGAGAGAGGGGGACAGGAGGAGAGAGAGAGAAGGGGACAGGAGGAGAGAGAGAGAAGGGGACAGGAGGAGAGAGAGAATGAGAGAGAGAGAAGGTTACAGGATGAGAGAGAGAGAATGAGAGAGAGAGAAGGGGACAGGAGGAGAGAGAGAGAAGGGGACAGGAGGAGAGAGAGAGAGGGGGACAGGAGGAGAGATAGAGAAGGGGACAGGACGAGAGAGAGAGAAGGGGACAGGAGGAGAGAGAGAGAAGGGGACAGGAGGAGAGAGAGAGAAGGGGACAGGAGGAGAGAGAGAGAGAGGGGACAGGAGGAGAGAGAGAGAGGGGGACAGGAGGAGAGAGAGAGAAGGGGACAGGAGGAGAGAGAGAGAAGGGGACAGGAGGAGAGAGAGAGAATGAGAGAGAGAGAAGGGGACAGGAGGAGAGAGAGAGAATGAGAGAGAGAGAAGGGGACAGGAGGAGAGAGAGAGAATGAGAGAGAGAGAAGGGGACAGGAGGAGAGAGAGAGAATGAGAGAGAGAGAAGGGGACAGGAGGAGAGAGAGAGAGAAGCGGGGGGGCATTTAGTGTGTGTGTCTGTGAGTGTGTTAGTCTGTGTGTGTGTGTTAGTCTGTGTGTGTGTGTGTGTGTGTTAGTCTGTGTGTGCGTTAGTCTGTGTGTGTGTGTGTGTGTGTCTGTGTGTGTGTTAGTCTGTGTGTGTGTGTTAGTCTGTGTGTGTGTGTGTTAGTCTGTGTGTGTGTGAGTCTGTGTGTGAGTCTGTGTGTGTGTGTTAGTCTGTGTGTGTGTGTGTGCGTGTGCGTGTGTGTGTGTGTGTGTGTGTGTGTGTGTGTGTGTGTGTGTGTGTGTGTGTGTGTGTGTGTGTGTGTGTGTGTGTGTGTGTGTTGTTACCTGCTGGTTGTAACCCGTCTCTGTTCAGTAATGATGCGTGTGACTTTCTGTTGATCTCTGGTGGTGAAGGACAGCTGTAGCTGGAACGGTAGTCTGTCTCTACGCATGAAACCTGTACAACACACACACACACACGAACGCATGCACACACACACACATAAAGTGACCGCTTAAGGAATCCTGGGAGAGGGTAGGCGTGTTCGTGTGCGAATCTAGGTGTGTGTGTGTGTTCACTCACTCTCTGTACTATCAGGCTTGCAGGCAAACTGAAAGGTGATCTCTACTCCTTCTGTTACGTTCCCTATATCCCTTACTAGACAGTGGTTACACTCCTCATAGGGAAAATACCTGGGGGGGACAGAGGGAAGGATGACAAATGTTTTCATGGCTGACATAAGAGCATTGAGTTTGTGAATGAAATCCAGACAAAGGTGTGGGTTTGTGTGTGATACTTCACCCTGAAAGAAGTCATGCTCACATGCCGTCAGCTGCTAGTAACGTTGCCCTGACGCCCGTCGCTAAGATGTTGTCGGCCAGAGCTGACTGGATCTCTGTTGCTACGGTACCAATGTTTACTATGTTTACCTGTTCAGGTGAAAGAGGAGAGGAGGAGAGAGAAACAGGAGGAGGAGGGGAGGGGAGGGGAGGGGAGAGAACAGGAGGAGGAGGAGAGAGAGGTGAGGGGAGAGAACAGGAGGAGGAGGAAGAGGGGGAGGAGATAGGTGAGGGGTGAGAACAGGAGAAGGGGGAGGAGGAGAGAGAGAGGTGAGGGGTGAGAACATGAGAAGGGGGAGGAGGAGAGAGAGAGAGGTGAGGGGCGAGAACAGGAGAAGGGGGAGGAGGAGAGAGAGAGGTGAGGGGAGAGAACAGGATGAAGAGAGAGAGGTGAGGGGAGAGAACAGGAGGAGGAGGAGGAGAGATAGAGATAGAGTAATAGGAGAGGAGAGGTGAGAGGAGAGGAGAGGTAATGTAATAAGAGAGGAGAGGTGAGAGGGGAGGTAAGGTAAGGTAATAGGAGAGGAGAGGTGAGAGTAGAGGAGAGGTAATGTAATACGAGAGGAGAGGTGAGAGGAGAGGTAAAGTAATAGGAGAGGAGAGGTGAGAGGAGAGGTAAGGTAATAGGAGAGGAGAGGTGAGAGGAGAGGTAAGGTAATAGGAGAAGAGAGGTGAGAGGAGAGGAGAGGTAAGGTAATAGGAGAGGAGAGGTGAGAGGAGAGGTAAGGTAATAGGAGAAGAGAGGTGAGAGTAGAGGAGAGGTAAGGTAATAGGAGAGGAGAGGTGAGAGGAGAGGTAAGGTAATAGGAGAGGAGAGGTGAGAGGAGAGGTAAGGTAATAGGAGAGGAGAGGTGAGAGGAGAGGTAAGGTAATAGGAGAAGAGAGGAGAGGAGAGGTAAGGTAATAGGAGAGGAGAGGTGAGAGGAGAGGTAAGGTAATAGGAGAGGAGAGGTGAGAGGAGAGGTAAGGTAATAAGAGAAGAGAGGTGAGAGGAGAGGTAAGGTAATAGGAGAGGAGAGGTGAGAGGAGAGGTAAGGTAATAGGAGAAGAGAGGTGAGAGGAGAGGAGAGGTAATGTAATAAGAGAGGATAGGTGAGAGGAGAGGTAAGGTAATGGGAGAGGAGAGGTGAGAGGAGATGTAAGGTAATAAGAGAAGAGAGGTGAGAGGAGAGGAGAGGTAATGTAATAAGAGAGGATAGGTGAGAGGAGAGGTAAGGTAATGGGAGAGGAGAGGTGAGAGGAGATGTAAGGTAATAAGAGAAGAGAGGTGAGAGGAGAGGTAAGGTAATAGGAGAAGAGAGGTGAGAGGAGAGGTAAGGTAATAGGAGAAGAGAGGTGAGAGGAGAGGTAAGGTAATAAGAGAAGAGAGGTGAGAGGAGAGGTAAGGTAATAGGAGAAGAGAGGTGAGAGGAGAGGAGAGGTAATGTAATAAGAGAGGATAGGTGAGAGGAGAGGTAAGGTAATGGGAGAGGAGAGGTGAGAGGAGAGGTAAGGTAATAAGAGAAGAGAGGTGAGAGGAGAGGTAAGGTAATAGGAGAAGAGAGGTGAGAGGAGAGGAGAGGTAATGTAATAAGAGAGGATAGGTGAGAGGAGAGGTAAGGTAATGGGAGAGGAGAGGTGAGAGGAGATGTAAGGTAATAGGAGAGGAGAGGTGAGAGGAGAGGAGAGGTAATGTAATAAGAGAGGATAGGTGAGAGGAGAGGTAAGGTAATAAGAGAAGAGAGGTGAGAGGAGAGGTAAGGTAATAGGAGAGGAGAGGTGAGAGGAGAGGAGAGGTAATGTAATAAGAGAGGATAGGTGAGAGGAGAGGTAAGGTAATAGGAGAGGAGAGGTGAGAGGAGAGGAGAGGTAATGTAATAAGAGAAGAGAGGTGAGAGGAGAGGTAATGTAATAAGAGAGGATAGGTGAGAGGAGAGGTAAGGTAATAGGAGAGGAGAGGTGAGAGGAGAGGAGAGGTAAGGTAATAAGAGAAGAGAGGTGAGAGGAGAGGTAAGGTAATAGGAGAGGAGAGGTGAGAGGAGAGGAGAGGTAATGTAATAAGAGAGGATAGGTGAGAGGAGAGGTAAGGTAATAGGAGAGGAGAGGTGAGAGGAGAGGTAAGGTAATAGGAGAGGAGAGGTGAGAGGAGAGGAGAGGTAATGTAATAAGAGAGGATAGGTGAGAGGAGAGGTAAGGTAATAGGAGAGGTAAGAGGAGGGTTAAGGTAATAGGAGAAGTAAGAGGAGAGGTAATAGGAGAGGTGAGAGGAGAGGAGGTAAGGTAATGGGAGAGGAGAGGTGAGAGGAGATGTAAGGTAATAGGAGAGGAGAGGTGAGAGGAGAGGTAAGGTAATAGGAGAGGAGAGGTGAGAGGAGATGTAAGGTAATAGGAGAGGTAAGAGGAGGGTTAAGGTAATAGGAGAAGTAAGAGGAGAGGTAATAGGAGAGGTGAGAGGAGAGGAGAGGTAAGGTAATGGGAGAGGAGAGGTGAGAGGAGATGTAAGGTAATAGGAGAGGAGAGGTGAGAGGAGAGGTAAGGTAATAGGAGAGGAGAGGTGAGAGGAGATGTAAGGTAATAGGAGAGGTAAGAGGAGGGTTAAGGTAATAGGAGAAGTAAGAGGAGAGGTAATAGGAGAGGTGAGAGGAGAGGAGAGGTAAGGTAATAGGAGAGGAGAGGTGAGAGGAGAGGAGAGGTAAGGTAATAGGAGAGGAGAGGTAAGGTAATAGGAGAGGTAAGAGGAGGGTTAAGGTAATAGGAGAAGTAAGAGGAGAGGTAATAGGAGAGGTGAGAGGAGAGGAGAGGTAAGGTAATAGGAGAGGAGAGGTGAGAGGAGAGGTAAGGTAATAGGAGAGGAGATGTGAGAGGAGATGTAAGGTAATAGGAGAGGAGAGGTGAGAGGAGAGGAGAGGTAATAGGAGAGGTGAGAGGAGAGGAGAGGTAAGGTAATAGAAGAGGTGAGAGGAGAGGTAAGGTAATAGGAGAGGAGAGGAGAGGTGAGAGGAGAGGTAAGGTAATAGGAGAGGTGAGGTAAGGTAATAGGAGAGGTAAGAGGAGAGGTAATAGGAGAGGAGATGAGATGAGATGAGAGGAGAGGAGAGGAGAGGAGATGTAAGATGAGAGGAGAGGAGAGGAGAGGTGAGAGTAGAGGAGAGGTAAGGTAATAGGAGAGGAGAGGTGAGAGGAGATGTAAGGTAAGGTAAGGTAATAGGAGAGGAGAGGTGAGAGGAGATGTAAGGTAATAGGAGAGGAGAGGTGAATCAGGGAATCGCCCGCAGCAAGAGCAACATCATTGATATATACAGAGAAAAGAGTCGGCCCGAGAATTGAACCCTGTGGCACCCCCATAGAGACTGCCAGAGGACCGGACAGCATGCCCTCCGATTTGACACACTGAACTCTGTCTGCAAAGTAATTGGTGAACCAGGCAAGGCAGTCATCCGAAAAACCGAGGCTACTGAGTCTGCCGATAAGAATATGGTGATTGACAGAGTCAAAAGCCTTGGCAAGGTCGATGAAGACGGGTAAGAGGAGAGGAGAGGAGAGGTAATAGGAGAGCAGAGGTGATAGGAGAGGTAAGAGGAGAGGTGAGAGGAGAGGAGAGGTGATAGGAGAGGTAAGAGGAGAGGTGAGGTAATACGATAGGTAAGGTAATAGGAGAGAAAAGGTAATAGGAGAGGTAAGGTAAGGTAATAGGAGAGGAGAGGTAATAGGAGAGGTAATAGGAGAGGAGCGGTGATAGGAGAGGTAAGAGGAGAGGTGAGAGGATAGGTAAGAGGAGAGGTAATAGGAGATGTAAGGTAATAGGATAGGTAAGGTAATAGGAGAGGAGAGGTAATAGGAGTGGTAAGGTAATAGGAGAGGAGAGGTAATAGGAGAGGTAATGGGAGAGGTAAGGTAAGAGGAGAGGTAATAGGAGAGGAGAGGTAATAGGAGAGGTAATAGGAGAGGTAATGGGAGAGGTAAGGTAATAGGAGAGGAGAGGTAAGATGAGAGGAGAGGAGAGGTAATAGGAGAGGAGAGGTAAGAGGATAGGAGAGGGTCTGTGTGTCTCACCCTTCCTCCAGTCTGGTCAGCCAGTAGTCCCACCTCAGCCAACCTGCAGTCTGTGCCCTCAAAGGTCATCACTGAAACTATCACACTGCAGAAACAGAAAATACATGACAGATCAATCATCACCCTGCAGAGTGAAGGAATACACAGTCAACCTGAGGAGTTTTGTGATAAGCTATTGGATGTTTGGACGTGCGTCGTACTTTGGTGTGCATGGAGGTTTTTGGACGTACACTAACCCTCTGTTAGCTAGGTAGGGGGTACACTAACCCTCTGTTAGCTAGTTAGGGGGTACACTAACCCTCTGTTAGCTAGTTAGGGGGTACACTAGCCCTCTGTTAGCTAGTTAGGGGGTACACTAACCCTCTGTTAGCTAGTTAGGGGGTACACTAGCCCTCTGTTAGCTAGTTAGGGGGTACACTAGCCCTCTGTTAGCTAGTTAGGGGGTACACTAACCCTCTGTTAGCTAGTTAGGGGGTACACTAGCCCTCTGTTAGCTAGTTAGGGGGTACACTAACCCTCTGTTAGCTAGTTAGGGGGTACACTAACCCTCTGTTAGCTAGTTAGGGGGTACACTAGCCCTCTGTTAGCTAGTTAGGGGGTACACTAGCCCTCTGTTAGCTAGTTAGGGGGTACACTAACCCTCTGTTAGCTAGTTAGGGGGTACACTAACCCTCTGTTAGCTAGTTAGGGGGTACACTAACCCTCTGTTAGCTAGTTAGGGGGTACACTAACCCTCTGTTAGCTAGTTAGGGGGTACACTAGCCCTCTGTTAGCTAGTTAGGGGGTACACTAGCCCTCTGTTAGCAAGTTAGGGGGTACACTAGCCCTCTGTTAGCTAGTTAGGGGGTACACTAACCCTCTGTTAGCTAGTTAGGGGGTACACTAACCCTCTGTTAGCTAGTTAGGGGGTACACTAACCCTCTGTTAGCTAGTTAGGGGGTACACTAACCCTCTGTTAGTTAGTTAGGGGGTACACTAACCCTCTGTTAACTAGTTAGGGGGTACACTAACCCTCTGTTAGCTAGTTAGGGGGTACACTAACCCTCTGTTAGCTAGTTAGGGGGTACACTAGTTAGGGGGTACACTAGTTAGAGGGTACACTAACCCTCTGTTAGCTAGTTAGGGGGTACACTAACCCTCTGTTAGTTAGTTAGGGGGTACACTAACCCTCTGTTAGCTAGTTAGGGGGTACACTAACCCTCTGTTAGCTAGTTAGGGGGTACAATAACCCTCTGTTAGCTAGTTAGGGGTACACTAGTTAGGGGTACACTAGTTAGGGGGTACACTAGTTAGGGGTACACTAACCCTCTGTTAGCTAGTTAGGGGTACACTAACCCTCTGTTAGCTAGTTAGGGGTACACTAACCCTCTGTTAGCTAGTTAGGGGTACACTAACCCTCTGTTAGTTAGTTAGGGGTACACTAACCCTCTGTTAACTAGTTAGGGGTACACTAACCCTCTGTTAGCTAGTTAGGGGGTACACTAACCCTCTGTTAGCTAGTTAGGGGGTACACTAGTTAGGGGGTACACTAGTTAGAGGGTACACTAACCCTCTGTTAGCTAGTTAGGGGGTACACTAACCCTCTGTTAGTTAGTTAGGGGGTACACTAACCCTCTGTTAGCTAGTTAGGGGGTACACTAACCCTCTGTTAGCTAGTTAGGGGGTACAATAACCCTCTGTTAGCTAGTTAGGGGGTACACTAGTTAGGGGGTACACTAGTTAGGGGGTACACTAGTTAGGGGGTACACTAACCCTCTGTTAGCTAGTTAGGGGGTACACTAACCCTCTGTTAGCTAGTTAGGGGGTACACTAACCCTCTGTTAGCTAGTTAGGGGGTACACTAACCCTCTGTTAGCTAGTTAGGGGGTACACTAACCCTCTGTTAGCTAGTTAGGGGGTACACTAACCCTCTGTTAGCTAGTTAGGGGGTACACTAACCCTCTGTTAGCTAGTTAGGGGGTACACTAACCCTCTGTTAGCTCGTTAGGGGGTACACTAAGCCTCTGTTAGCTAGTTAGGGGATACACTAACCCTCTGTTAGCTAGTTAGGGGGTACACTAACCCTCTGTTAGCTAGTTAGGGGGTACACTAACCCTCTGTTAGCTCGTTAGGGGGTACACTAAGCCTCTGTTAGCTAGTTAGGGGATACACTAACCCTCTGTTAGCTAGTTAGGGGGTACACTAACCCTTTGTTAGCTGCCTCGTTGGCTAGCTGTCTGTAGAAGTAAGGTGACTGGGTGGAGGAGAAAGGGGCGGGACTCTCCTCCATCTCACCCAATCCGATGTTAGCTCGCCCGTCTGTACACAAGATCACC
>NC_068433.1:5520642-5548376 GCF_023373465.1 Oncorhynchus keta
CTGCCTCGTTCAATTTTTTTGGACCCCAAATCAATCAATAAATCAATCAATACCTCGTCATTGAAGGTAACAATGGCGACTCGGCGGAGAGGTGAAGTCTTAAGTAGAGAGGACAGTGCCCTCTGGAGGGCATCCTGAATACTCTAGAGAGAGAGAGAGAGAGAGAGAGAGAGAGAGAGAGAGAGAGAGAGAGAGAGAGAGAGAGAGACAGAGAGAGAGAGAGAGACAGAGACAGAGATACAGAGAGAGAGAGAGAGAGAGAGAGAGAGACAGAGAGAGAGAGAGAGAGAGAGAGAGAGAGAGAGAGAGAGAGAGAGAGAGAGAGAGAGAGAGAGAGAGAGAGAGAGAGAGAGAGAGAGAAGAGCATTGACATATCATTCTTTTTAATAGAAGCCTTCTAGCATTTTACGTTTCCGGACTCTGAATTCCATCTGAAATAGACTTGTCTTTTCATTTTAGGATGTGGATCATCTTTCATACTGCAAATAGATTGTGGCTCAATGTAACTGTTTGCATCATTTCCAATCCCCATATATACATTTTTAGAAATATATATATACAGTGGGCTCCAAAATTACTGGCACCCCTGACTGGCAATGCACAAAAAATAATAATAAAAATATAGAAACAATATAATTATAGAGAGAAACTCAAAATATCAAGGTGAGAAATACTGTACTGTATTAATGTTTCAATGGAACCAACAAACATCACACAATTAGTCAGAATGTCAGAATGTCAGAATGTCAGAATGTCAGTGTCACCAACAGACACACAGAGGGGAGTGGTTTAAGTAATTAGGTGACACCATCTCAAATAAGAGTCAGAGACAAATCTGACATTACATTTTTTTATGTTTTGTGTCACAGCAGGACCTGTTTAGAGAGAGGGAGGGAGGGAGGGAGGGAGGCTGAGGGCTATAGAGAGAGGGAGGTTATCTTGTCATAACTCTGTTGTTGATTACTAGATGTTACGATACAGAGTAGGTTATCTTGTCATAACTATGTTGCAGATTACTACATGTTATGATACAGAGTAGGTTATCTTGTCATAACTCAAATACACTACTACAGTTCACAAAATCTGTGTCATATACCACTGGCTGCCAGTAGTTTTCCAGTCTGAGGCAATGTGACGCGAAACTTGTTGTTTTACCACAGTTCTAGGTAAATGTTGCAAATGCATGCGTGTTACCTCATTTTTATACCCTAGCGAAACAAGAAGTGATGTAATGGCTCAATATAGTTCCTTAAGATTTAGATTCATTAAAACAAGTGGAATTAAATTCCTGGTATAATTTTGATAGATGTTTTTTACAATAATCTGTAGGGGTGAAACCCTGACTTGGAGGACATTGATTTTGAATTAAATCAGTAAATGATGTTGGTTCCATTGAAACATTAATAATGTACAGGATTTCTCACGTTGGTATTTTGAGTTTATCTCTATATTTATATTGTTCAGATATTTTCTAAGTATTGTTTGTGCATTGTCAGGGGTGCCAGTAATGTTGGAGCCCATTGTGTATATTATTTTAAATATATATATATATATATACACACAGTATATTGTGGCTGCTTTGCGTTATGTATTGGTCTCCACCTTTTTGCCCTTTCTGCTGTTGTCTGTGCCCAACAATGTTTGTACCCTGTTTGGTGTTGCTACCATGTTGTGTTGCTACCATGTTGTTGTCATGTTGTGTTGCTACCATGCTGTGTTATCATGTTGTGTTGCTACCATGCTGTGTTGTCATGTTGTGTTGCTATCATGTTGTGTTGCTACCATGTTGTGTTGCTACCATGTTGTGTTGTCATGTTGTGTTGCTACCATGCTGTGTTGTCATGTTGTGTTGCTACCATGCTGTGTTGTCATGTTGTGTTGCTACCATGTTGTGTTGCTGCCATGTTGTGTTGCTACCATGTTGTGTTGCTGCCATGTTGTGTTGCTACCATGTTGTGTTGCTGCCATGTTGTTGTCATGTTGTGTTGTTACCATGCTGTGTTGTCATGTTGTGTTGCTACCATGATGTGTTGTCATGTTGTGTTGCTACCATGTTGTGTTGCTACCATGCTGTGTTGTCATGTTGTGTTGCTACCATGTTGTGTTGCTACCATGTTGTGTTGCTGCCATGTTGTGTTGCTACCATGCTGTGTTGTCATGTTGTGTTGCTACCATGTTGTTGTCATGTTGTGTTGCTGCCATGTTGTGTTGCTACCATGCTGTGTTGTCATGTTGTGTTGTTACCATGTTGTGTTGTCATGTTGTGTTGCTACCATGCTGTGTTGTCATGTGTTGTTGCCTTGCTATGTTGTCATCTTAGGTCTCTCTTTATGTAGTGTTGTGTTGTCTCTCATCATGATGTGTGTGTTTTGTCCTGTATATTTATTTAATGGATTTTAGTAGGCCTTTTGCCTTTTGGTAGGTCATCATTGTACATAAGAATTTGCTCTTAACTGACTTGCCTAAAATAAAATAAAAATATTAAACAATATACTGTATATATATATATATATATATATATATATATATATATATATATATATTGTGTTGCTGCCATGTTGTGTTGCTACCATGTTGTGTTGCTGCCATGTTGTGTTGCTGCCATGTTGTTGTCATGTTGTGTTGCTACCATGCTGTGTTGTCATGTTGTGTTGCTACCATGCTGTGTTGTCATGTTGTGTTGCTACCATGTTGTGTTGCTACCATACTGTGTTGTCATGTTGTGTTGCTACCATGCTGTGTTGTCATGTTGTGTTGCTACCATGCTGTGTTGTCAGCATGGTAGCAACATATTACGTATATATATTACGTATATTGTTTAACAATTGTTAAATATTCTATTTAACTAGGCAAGTCAGTTAAGAGCAAATTCTTATGTATATAATATATTTATATATTAATATTATATTATATAATATATTTATATATTAATATTATATTATATAATATATTTATATATTAAAATTATATTATATAATATATTTATATATTCATATTATATTATATTATATTATATATTTATATATTAATATTATATAATATAAGGTATTTGTATATTAATATTATATTATATAATATATAATATATTTATTATTATTTACCCCTACCACCCCTCCCTTAATTGGAGCAAACTAATGGACAACAACACTTCCAGTGCCATGTTCTGACCTTTATTTCCGTTGTTTTGTCATTATTTAGTATGGTCAGGGAGCGAGTTGGGGTGGGCAGTCTATGTTTGTTTTTCTATGATTTTGGCATTTCTATGTTTCAGCCTAGTATGGTTCTCAATCAGAGGCAGGTGTCATTAGTTGTCTCTGATTGAGAATCATGCTTAGGTAGCCTGGGTTTCACTGTTTGTTTGTGGGTGATTGTCTATGTTATTTGCTTGTGTCACAGCACAGTTCTCATTATAGCTTCACGGTCGTTATTTCGGTTATTGTTTTTGTATTCAGTGTTCAGTGCTTTCTTTTATTAAAAAATCATCATGAACACACACCACGCTGCGCTTTGGTCCGCTTCATACGACGATCGTGACATCCAGTTTATTCATTCTATATACATTTTACGGACACAGTTTACATTAGTTACGTGTTGTTTTTAGTCCCATCCTTCAGCTCTACTCAACCCCTCCCATCTGTCTCTGAACACCATCCAGTCCCATCCTTCAGCTCCATTCAACCCCTCCCATCTATCTCTGAACACCATCCAGTCCTTCAGCTCCACTCAACCCCTCCAATCTATCTCTGAACACCATCCAGTCCTTCAGCTCCACTCAACCCCTCCCATCAAACTCTGAACACCATCCAGTCCCATCCTTCAGCTCCACTCAACCCCTCCCATCTATCTCTGAACACCATCCAGTCCCATCCTTCAGCTCCATTCAACCCCTCCCATCTATCTCTGAACACCATCCAGTCCTTCAGCTCCACTCAACCCCTCCAATCTATCTCTGAACACCATCCAGTCCTTCAGCTCCACTCAACCCCTCCCATCAAACTCTGAACACCATCCAGTCCCATCCTTCAGCTCCACTCAACCCCTCCCATCTATCTCTGAACACCATCCAGTCCTTCAGCTCCATTCAACCCCTCCAATCTATCTCTGAACACCATCCAGTCCTTCAGCTCTACTCAACCCCTCCCATCTATCTCTGAATACCATCCAGTCCTTCAGCTCTACTCAACCCCTCCCATCTATCTCTGAACACCATCCAGTCCTTCAGCTCCATTCAACCCCTCCCATCTATCTCTGAACACCATCCAGTCTCATCCTTCAGCTCCACTCAACCCCTCCCATCTATCTCTGAACACCATCCAGTCCTTCAGCTCCACTCAACCCCTCCCATCTGTCTCTGAACACCATCCAGTCCCATTCTTCAGCTCCACTCAACCCCTCACATCTGTCTCTGAACACCATTCAGTCCCATTCTTCAGCTCCACTCAACCCCTCCCATCTATCTCTGAACACCGTCCAGTCCTTCAGCTCCACTCAAACCCTCCCATCTGTCTCTGAACACCATCCAGTCCTTCAGCTCCACTCAACCCCTCCCATCTATCTCCGAACACCGCCCAGTCCTTCAGCTCCACTCAACCCCTCCCATCTGTCTCTGAACACCATCCAGTCCTTCAGCTCCACTCAACCCCTCCCATCTATCTCTGAACACCATCCAGTCCCATCCTTCAGCTCCACTCAACCCCTCCCATCTATCTCTGAACACCATCCAGTCCTTCAGCTCCATTCAACCCCTCCAATCTATCTCTGAACACCATCCAGTCCTTCAGCTCTACTCAACCCCTCCCATCTATCACTGAATACCATCCAGTCCTTCAGCTCTACTCAACCCCTCCCATCTATCTCTGAACACCATCCAGTCCCATCCTTCAGCTCCACTCAACCCCTCCCATCTATCTCTGAACACCATCCAGTCCTTCAGCTCCATTCAACCCCTCCAATCTATCTCTGAACACCATCCAGTCCTTCAGCTCTACTCAACCCCTCCCATCTATCTCTGAATACCATCCAGTCCTTCAGCTCTACTCAACCCCTCCCATCTATCTCTGAATACCATCCAGTCCTTCAGCTCTACTCAACCCCTCCCATCTATCTCTGAACACCATCCAGTCCTTCAGCTCCATTCAACCCCTCCAATCTATCTCTGAACACCATCCAGTCCTTCAGCTCTACTCAACCCCTCCCATCTATCTCTGAATACCATCCAGTCCTTCAGCTCTACTCAACCCCTCCCATCTATCTCTGAACACCATCCAGTCCTTCAGCTCCATTCAACCCCTCCCATCTATCTCTGAACACCATCCAGTCTCATCCTTCAGCTCCACTCAACCCCTCCCATCTATCTCTGAACACCATCCAGTCCTTCAGCTCCACTCAACCCCTCCCATCTGTCTCTGAACACCATCCAGTCCCATTCTTCAGCTCCACTCAACCCCTCACATCTGTCTCTGAACACCATTCAGTCCCATTCTTCAGCTCCACTCAACCCCTCCCATCTATCTCTGTACACCATCCAGTCCTTCAGCTCCACTCAACCCCTCCCATCAAACTCTGAACACCATCCAGTCCCGTCCTTCAGCTCCACTCAACCCCTCCCATCTATCTCTGAACACCATCCAGTCCTTCAGCTCCATTCAACCCCTCCAATCTATCTCTGAACACCATCCAGTCCTTCAGCTCTACTCAACCCCTCCCATCTATCTCTGAATACCATCCAGTCCTTCAGCTCTACTCAACCCCTCCCATCTATCTCTGAACACCATCCAGTCCTTCAGCTCCATTCAACCCCTCCCATCTATCTCTGAACACCATCCAGTCTCATCCTTCAGCTCCACTCAACCCCTCCCATCTATCTCTGAACACCATCCAGTCCTTCAGCTCCACTCAACCCCTCCCATCTGTCTCTGAACACCATCCAGTCCCATTCTTCAGCTCCACTCAACCCCTCACATCTGTCTCTGAACACCATTCAGTCCCATTCTTCAGCTCCACTCAACCCCTCCCATCTATCTCTGTACACCATCCAGTCCTTCAGCTCCACTCAACCCTCCCATCAAAATCTGAACACCATCCAGTCCCGTCCTTCAGCTCCACTCAACCCCTCCCATCTATCTCTGAACACCATCCAGTCCTTCAGCTCCATTCAACCCCTCCAATCTATCTCTGAACACCATCCAGTCCTTCAGCTCTACTCAACCCCTCCCATCTATCTCTGAATACCATCCAGTCCTTCAGCTCTACTCAACCCCTCCCATCTATCTCTGAACACCATCCAGTCCTTCAGCTCCATTCAACCCCTCCCATCTATCTCTGAACACCATCCAGTCTCATCCTTCAGCTCCACTCAACCCTCCCATCTATCTCTGAACACCATCCAGTCCTTCAGCTCCACTCAACCCCTCCCATCTGTCTCTGAACACCATCCAGTCCCATTCTTCAGCTCCACTCAACCCCTCACATCTGTCTCTGAACACCATTCAGTCCCATTCTTCAGCTCCACTCAACCCCTCCCATCTATCTCTGAACACCGTCCAGTCCTTCAGCTCCACTCAACCCCTCCCATCTATCTCTGAACACCATCCAGTCCCATCCTTCAGCTCCACTCAACCCCTCCCATCTATCTCTGAACACCATCCAGTCCTTCAGCTCCATTCAACCCCTCCAATCTATCTCTGAACACCATCCAGTCCTTCAGCTCTACTCAACCCCTCCCATCTATCTCTGAATACCATCCAGTCCTTCAGCTCTACTCAACCCCTCCCATCTATCTCTGAACACCATCCAGTCTCATCCTTCAGCTCCACTCAACCCCTCCCATCTATCTCTGAACACCATCCAGTCCTTCAGCTCCACTCAACCCCTCCCATCTGTCTCTGAACACCATCCAGTCCCATTCTTCAGCTCCACTCAACCCCTCACATCTGTCTCTGAACACCATTCAGTCCCATTCTTCAGCTCCACTCAACCCCTCCCATCTATCTCTGAACACCGTCCAGTCCTTCAGCTCCACTCAAACCCTCCCATCTGTCTCTGAACACCATCCAGTCCTTCAGCTCCACTCAACCCCTCCCATCTATCTCTGAACACCGCCCAGTCCTTCAGCTCCACTCAACCCCTCCCATCTGTCTCTGAACACCATCCAGTCCTTCAGCTCCACTCAACCCCTCCCATCTATCTCTGAACACCGTCCAGTCCTTCGGCTCCACTCCACCCCTCCCATCTATCTCTGAACACCATCCAGTCCCATCCTTCAGCTCCACTCAACCCCTCCCATCTATCTCTGTACACCATCCAGTCCTTCAGCTCCCCTCAACCCCTCCCATCTGTCTCAGAACACCATCCAGTCCCATTCTTCAGCTCCATTCAACCTTTCCCATCTATTTCTGAACACCATCCAGTCCCATTCTTCAGCTCCACTCAACCCCTCCCATCTGTCTCTGAACACCATCCAGTCCCATTCTTCAGCATACCTGTAGTCGGGAGACATAGGTTGCTGACCTCATAGGATTCCCTGGAGTGACCTGGGAAGAAAATATAGATGCAGTGGGATTGAGGTACAGCCATAGTTTGTAGACAGACAGATTGAGGTACAGCCATAGTTTGTAGACAGACAGATTGAGGTACAGCCATAGTTTGTAGACAGACAGATTGAGGTACAGCCATAGTTTGTAGACAGACAGATTGAGGTACAGCCATAGTTTGTAGACAGACAGATTGAGGTACAGCCATAGTTTGTAGACAGACAGATTGAGGTACAGCCATAGTTTGTAGACATAACGATTGAGGTACAGCCATAGTTTGTAGACAGACAGATTGAGGTACAGCCATAGTTTGTAGACAGACAGATTGAGGTACAGCCATAGTTTGTAGACAGACAGATTGAGGTACAGCCATAGTTTGTAGACAGACAGATTGAGGTACAGCCATAGTTTGTAGACAGACAGATTGAGGTACAGCCATAGTTTGTAGACAGACAGATTGATGTACAGCCATAGTTTGTAGACAGACAGATTGAGGTACAGCCATAGTTTGTAGACAGACAGATTGAGGTACAGCCATAGTTTGTAGACAGACAGATTGAGGTACAGCCATAGTTTGTAGACAGACAGATTGAGGTACAGCCATAGTTTGTAGACAGACAGATTGAGGTACAGCCATAGTTTGTAGACAGAACGATTGAGGTACAGCCATAGTTTGTAGACAGACAGATTGAGGTACAGCCATAGTTTGTAGACAGACAGATTGAGGTACAGCCATAGTTTGTAGACAGACAGATTGAGGTACAGCCATAGTTTGTAGACAGACAGATTGAGGTACAGCCATAGTTTGTAGACAGACAGATTGAGGTACAGCCATAGTTTGTAGACAGACAGATTGAGGTACAGCCATAGTTTGTAGACAGACAGATTGAGGTACAGCCATAGTTTGTAGACAGACAGATTGAGGTACAGCCATAGTTTGTAGACAGACAGATTGAGGTACAGCCATAGTTTGTAGACAGACTGATTGAGGTACAGCCATAGTTAGTAGACAGACAGATTGAGGTACAGCCATAGTTTGTAGACAGACATATTGAGGCACAGCCTTAGTTTTTGAACAGACAGACAGACAGACAGACAGACAGACAGACAGACAGACAGACAGACAGACAGACATATTGAGATACAGCCGTATTTTGTAGAAAGACAGACAGATTGAGGTATAGCCATAGCTTGTAGACAGACAGACAGACAGACAACACACCTCAGAGGTGACACTCATGCTCCCAGATATATCAACACAGAAGACCACCATGACATCCTCCAGGTTCTCGTAGTCCTGGTCTGTCTGACGGGGGAGGTAGATCACATCTCTCCCTCTAGGAGCCCCTCTAACCCTGAGGCCCACCTTGGAACCAGGACCTGAAGTAGACAGGGTGTTCTGGAGACCACAGAACTCACACAGCCACACCTAGAGAGAGAGAGAGAGAGAGAGAGAGAGAGAGGAGAGAGAGAGAGAGAGAGAGAGAGAGAGAGAGAGAGAGAGAGAGAGACAGAGAGAGAGAGACAGAGAGAGAGGTGTCCAGGTGTGAGACAATGCTGCAGTTTGAGTCTAAACCTTTTCAACAGAGAGAGAGAGTAAACTCACGGCAGTTTCCTGTGTGTTCTGTACAGAACTCAGGGAGGACAGGGCAGCACTACATCTCCCACAGTGCATTACGGGACACTGAGTGGTCTGGATGCCAGATGCTGTGGAGGAGAGGGAGAGAGAATGATGGTGTGTGCAGTGGAGGCTGCTTAGGGGAGGGCGGCTCATAATAATGGCTGGAATGGCATGTGTTTTATTCCATTGACTCCATTCCAGGAATAATTATGAGCCGTCCTCCCCTCAGTAGCCTCCTCTGTGTGTGTGTGTGTGTGTGTGTGTGTGTGTGTGTGTGTGTGTGTGTGTGTGTGTGTGTGTGTGTGTGTGTGTGTGTGTGTGTGTGTGTGTGTGTGTGTGTGTGTGTGTGTGTGTGTGTGTGTGTGTGTGACCTACACTCACCTCTACTGATATCTACGAGTCGTCCAACACTGAGAGAGAGAACATTAACATTAGCCTTCAATCTGATGCTCTGCTCTCCTCGGCCTTCCGCACCTGAGAACACACACACACGCACGCACACGCACGCACGCACACACACACACGCACACACACACAAACACTGATGAGACCCAGATACGTAACAACCATCACAGTAATAACCACTGAACCACGCATACACCCGCTATAGCCTACAGTACACTTTACCCCAGCCAACAACTTGGGCTGTATTCAGGAACAAAAGCATGTGGAGTCAATTCAGAACAAACCAAATACTCACCTCGGGCTGGTAGGGGGGGAGGCAGAGAGGAAAGAGGCGGAGGTGGGGGAGGCAGAGAGGGGCATTGGGGGTACTTCTGAGACTCAAACCGTCGAGGGGGCAAAGGTGGAGGCACTAGTCCTGGCTCTGAAGCAAGGAAACAAACATCACCATCATCAATATTATTGATGTTGTTCTGTCCTAGAGCTGTTCTTGTCTATTAACGTTCTGTATTATGTAATGTTTCATGTTTTGTGTGTGGACTGCAGGAGTAGGAGCTGAGGCTCTCACAACAGCTAACGGGGATCCTAATAAAATACCCTAAAATACCACATTATCACCATCAACATCAATATTATTATCAATATCATCAATAGTATCATCATCAATATCACCAATAGTATCAATAGTATCATCATCAATATCATCAATATTATCATCAATATCACCAATAGTATCAATAATATCATCATCACCAATATCATCAATAGTATCATCATCGATATTATCATCATCAATAGTATCAATAGTATCACCATCAATATTATTATCATCAATATCATCAATAGTATCAATAGTATCATCATCAATATCCTCAATAGTATCAATAGTATCATCATCAATATCATCATCAGTATCAATATCATCATAGTATCACCATCAATAGTATCATCATCAATATCACCAATAGTATTATTATCATCATCAATATCATCAATAGTATCATCATCAATATCCATCAATAGTATCATCATCAATATCATCAATAGTATCATCATCAATATCATCAATATTATCATCATCAATATCATCAATAGTATCATCATCAATATCATCAATAGTATCATCATCAATATCATTAGTATCATCATCAATATCATCAATATCACCAATAGTATCATCATCAATATCACCAATAGTATCAATAATATCATCATCAATATCACCAATAGTATCAATATTATCATCATCAATATCACCAATAGTATCAATAGTATCATCATCAATATCCTCAATAGTATCAATATTATCATCATCAATATCATCAATATTATCATCATCAATACCATCAATAGTATCAATAGTATCATCATCAATATTATCAATAATATCATCATCAATATCACCAATAGTATCAATATTATCATCATCAATATCACCAATAGTATCAATATTATCATCATCAATATCACCAATAGTATCATCATCAATATCACCAATAGTATCAATATTATCATCATCAATATCACCAATAGTGTCATCATCAATATCCTCAATAGTATCAATATTATCATCATCAATATCACCAATAGTATCATCATCAATATCCTCAATAGTATCAATATTATCATCATCAATATCACCAATAGTATCATCATCAATATCACCAATAGTATCAATAATATCATCATCAATATCACCAATAGTATCAATATTATCATCATCAATATCACCAATAGTATCATCATCAATATCACCAATAGTATCAATAATATCATCATCAATATCACCAATAGTATCAATATTATCATCATCAATATCACCAATAGTATCAATAGTATCATCATCAATATCCTCAATAGTATCAATATTATCATCATCAATATCATCAATATTATCATCATCAATACCATCAATATTATCAATAGTATCATCATCAATAGTATCATCATCAATATCATCAATATCATCAATATCATCAATGGTATCATCATCAATATCATCAATAGTATCATCATCAATATTATCACCATCATCATCAATATTATCAATAGTATCATCATCAATATCACCATCAATATCATCAATTGTATCATCATCAATAGTATCACCTTCCTCATCTTCTTCGTCATCATCATTCTTAGCTGCATGGAGCTCAAGTGTGTGTGAAGGATGAGGTTTGAACACGGTGACAATGCAGTGAGAGCTGATAAGAAATCATCTGGGCCAGTGTATGTGTACGTGAAGTTTCCAATGACTGACATCTTCACACCTCTGTCACTCTTCACCCCACACAGACATTTCCTCTGAGTGTGAAACTGAGTGGTTCTCTCAGCAGCAGCAGCAGCAGCAGTTTGTATGTGTGTTGAGAGATACCATGTCTGTACATTACCTTGCTGAGGGATGACTGAGATGCGGTTGTCGTACATGTGCTCTGTGACAGACAGTCTGAGGGCTACACCTGGATCTGTGGTCCCTCCCTCACCTGGAGGACTACAGGGGTACACACTCAAACCTGAACCCCCCTCATCTGACCCCCCCATTAAACTCCCTTCTGGGCTCCAGTTACACACTACGTGACTGCAGGCAAACTCCATCTGGGGGAGAACGGAGAGAGAGGGGAGGGTGGGGAGGTGGAGAGAGGCCATCAATGTAAATAATAACTTGTTCTTAATTGACATGCCTGGTTAAATAAAGGTTAAATAAAGGTTAAATAAAGGTTAAATAAAAATGTTTAAAAAAAGAGAGCGAGATGAGTTATGAGTGACCCCTGCAGAAATTACGTTCTTCTGTGGGAATTTCAGTACTTCAGCAATGGTGTTTCCTGCAGGTTCTATCATGGTTCTATCATGGTTCTATCATGGTTCTATCATGGTTCTATCATGGTTCTATCATGGTTCTATCATGTTCAAATCAAATCAAATCAAATTTATTTATATAGCCCTTCGTACATCAGCTGATATCTCAAAGTGCTGTATAAAACCCCAAACAGCAAACAATGCAGGTGTAAAAGCATTGTCCCCTAGAACAGTGGCCTCCATCATTCTTAAATGGAAGCAGTTTGGAACCACCGAGGCTCTACTAGAGCAGGCCACCTGGCCAAACTGAGCAATCGGGAGCTAAGGGCCTTGGTCAGGGAGGTGACCAAGAACCCGATGGTCACTCTGACAGAGCTCCAGAGTTCCTCTGTGGAGATGGGAGAACCTTCCAGAAGGACATTCATCTCTGTAGCACTCCACAAATCAGGCCTTTATGGTAGAGTGGCCAGACAGAAGCCACATGGTAGAGTGGCAGGACAGCCCACTTGTAGTTTGCCAAAAGGCACCTGAAGACTCTCCGACTATGAGAAACAAAATTCACTGATCTGATGAAACCAAGATTGAACTGTTTCGCCTGAATTCCAAACGTCACATCTGGAGGAAACCTGGCACCATCCTGACAGTGATGCATTGTGGTGGCAGCATCATGCAGTGGTGATATTTTTCAGCAGCAGGGACTGGGAGACTAGTCAGGTTCGAGGGAAAGATGAACGGAGCAAAGTACAGAGAGGTCATTGATGAAAACGTGCTCCAGAGCTCTCAGGAAGGTTTACCTTCCAACAGGACATCAACCCTAAGCACACAGCCAAGACAAAACAGGAGTGGCTTCGGGACAAGTCTCTGAATTTCCTTGAGTAGCCCAGCCTGAGCCCGGACTTGAACCTGATTCAAACATCTCTTGAGAGACCTGAAAATAGCTGTGCAGCTATGCTCCCCATCCAACCTGACAGAGTTTGAGAGGTTCTGCAGAGAAGAATGGGAGAAACTCCCCAAATACAGGTGTGCCAAGCTTGTGGCGTCATACCAGACAATACTCGAGGTTGTAGTCGCTGGCAATGGTGATTCAACAAATAACTGAGTAAAAGGTCTGAATACTTATGTAAATGGATTATTTCTCATTTTTTGTATTTTTTTTATACATTTTTAAAAATGTTTAAAAAAACAAACTGTTTTTGTTTTGCATTATGGGGTTTAGTGTGTAGATTGATGAGGGGGCAAAAACGATTTAATCCATGTTAGAATAAAGGCTGTAATGTAATAAAATGATAAAAAGTGGAGGGGTCTGAATACTTGCCAAATGAACTGTAGTTGGTTTGAGATGTTTTTTTTTTTAAATCATTGAAATTTGGACTTATTGATCTTTTAAAATATTGTCCCATGTAAAATATTGTTTAATTTACGAATGGTCCTTAACCAGCCCCCATAGGGATATCCAATATCAAACCAAATTGACCATGGGGATTACAATGGGGTCACACTCCTAATTGAGGATTACTTGGGTGTTGCCAGCTGTGGGCAGGATAGAAATAAATCCAACCCAAGGAAAACTGTTCTGGTTCCCTTCATTCTATGACAGACCCTTTTATCCAATCATCTTGCTAATCTCAGTTTTTTTGCATGAGACTGATTTTATGACCAAAATGATCCTATTTACATTTTTGTAGTCAATTTTGACACGAGAATCAATGTCACAATAGGCCATTTTCAAAATGAGAAGTCCATTTTTTTTTAGGGGCAGTTTCTCTTTAAGTGTGATACTGTCACTTCCTGGTGACAACTTGTCACCGTGGTTATAGACATGAGATTAACGATGATTTAATTTCACACTAAACTTAATCTTTTAAGGGAGAAAAACAAAAAGGAAGAACATATTTTTTTTTGCGAAGTTGCATGATAGTTCACTGTACTGTATCTAAAACAGAGAATAATGAATATCTTAGTTTACACACATCTGAACACTTTAAGATTATTCCCTAGAGAGAGATACAACTTCCACAATTGTGAAACGTTATGTAAAACCCCCCCAAAAAACAAGGCTATTAATATTCAACAGTTGATGTATTAGTAACTCGCCTGGTGTGTTTTAACACGGATCCACAGCATTCAGAACCTTGTCTTTCTCTCTGTCTGTCTTTGTTATACCAGAGTAAAATGTCACACTACCACATAGCTGACATTCTTGTTGTGTCTCGGGAATTAAAAACCGCTGTAACACCTGTCACAGTATCAATAGGAGATCGTGATGTTAGAAAATGTCGTGTTAGAGAACATTATGTAAAAAAAAGAAAAGAAAAGCACAGGTACCTGAGTTGTAGAAGGGTTGACTTGTAGAGAGAAAGAAACCGGTACTCCTGTCTGTTTGTCTGTCCAGCCAACTCTGAGCGTTTGTATTTGTGGTCTAAACCACCATGTTCCTGCTTGTGTGTGTTGTGTGTGACTCTGCGTGTGTGCATGTAAATGTGTGTGTGTGTGTGTGTGTGTGACAGGAAGTGAACCGATCAGTGTTGAGGTTGGTAACAGAAACTCAACAAACCAAAGACACTGTGCCTGAGAGAAAGAGGAAGAGAGGAAGAAGAAGACGTGTCAGTTATTTATATATAGCTTTTTACGTCGCCTTTTCTCCCTCACCCTACCCTCACCTTTGTCATGAAACAACAAACCATTCTACCTCGGTTTCTCCCTCACCCTACCCTCACCTTTGTCATGAAACAACAAACCATTCTACCTCGGTTTCTCCCTCACCCTACCCTCACCTTTGTCATGAAACAACAAACCATTCTACCTCGGTTTCTCCCTCACCCTACCCTCACCTTTGTCATGAAACAACAAACCATTCTACCCCAGTTTCTCCCTCACCCTACCCTCACCTTTGTCATGAAACAACAAACCATTCTACCTCGGTTTCTCCCTCACCCTACCCTCACCTTTGTCATGAAACAACAAACCATTCTACCTCGGTTTCTCCCTCACCCTACCCTCACCTTTGTCATGAAACAACAAACCATTCTACCTCGGTTTCTCCCTCACCCTACCCTCACCTTTGTCATGAAACAACAAACCATTCTACCTCAGTTTCTCCCTCACCCTACCCTCACCTTTGTCATGAAACAACAAACCATTCTACCTCGGTTTCTCCCTCACCCTACCCTCACCTTTGTCATGAAACAACAAACCATTCTACCTCAGTTTCTCCCTCACCCTACCCTCACCTTTGTCATGAAACAACAAACCATTCTACCTCAGTTTCTCCCTCACCCTACCCTCACCTTTGTCATGAAACAACAAACCATTCTACCTCAGTTTCTCCCTCACCCTACCCTCACCTTTGTCATGAAACAACAAACCATTCTACCTCAGTTTCTCTCTCACCTTCGCACTTCTCTCTCTCTCACTCGCTCTCTTTCTCATTTCTCCACCGGTCAAACCCTTCACCTACAAGTGGACTTTGACCAGATACAGATCTTTAATGAGCCATAACCAGAACACAAACCATAACACTTAACATCTAGCAGCACAGTATGTGTCAGAGAAGTCGCTCACCACAACAACAAGGAAATGGTGGAACAGTTTAGACTACAGGGTTGTGCTCAATTCAGAATGTAATCTTTATTTAACTAGGCAAGTCAGTTAAGAACACATTGTTATTTTCAATAACAGCCTAGGAACAGTGGGTTAGCTGCCTAGGAACAGTGGGTTAGCTGCCTAGGAACAGTGGGTTAGCTGGTCTAGGAACAGTGGGTTAACTGGTCTAGGAACAGTGGGTTAGCTGGTCTAGGAACAGTGGGTTAGCTGGTCTAGGAACAGTGGGTTAACTGGTCTAGGAACAGTGGGTTAACTGGTCTAGGAACAGTGGGTTAACTGGTCTAGGAACAGTGGGTTAACTGCCTTATTCAGGGGCAGAACGACACGTTTACCTTGTCAGCTCAGGGATTTGATCTTGCAACCTTTATGGTTAACTAGTCCAACACTCTAACCACGAGGCTACTTGCCGCCCAATGAGAATGTCTCCTAAATTCAAATTAAATTATTGAATTTGAATTAAATTTGAATTGAAGTAGTAAACAGGATACAGATTTGCAATTTGAATTAAAGGAAAAATAATTGAATTATGTGAAATACAATGAAATTCAAATGACTCTTCAATTCTCTATCATCAGATCAAATCAAATCAAATGTATTTATATAGCCCTTCGTACATCAGCTGATATCTCAAAGTGCTGTACAGAAACCCAGCCTAAAACCCCAAACAGCAAGCAATGCAGGCGATGAAGCACGTTGGCTAGGAAAAACTCCCTAGAAAGGCCAAAACCTAGGAAGAGACCTAGAGAGGAACCAGGCTATGAGCGGTGGCCAGTCCTCTTCTGGCTGTGCCGGGTGGAGATTATAACAGAACATGGCCAAGATATTCAAATGTTCATAAATGACCAGCATGGTCAAATAATAATAATCACAGGCTGAACAGTTGAAACTGGAGCAGCAGCACGGCCAGGTGGACTGGGGACAGCAAGGAGTCATCAAGCCAGGTAGTCCTGAGGCATAGTCCTAGGGCTCAGGTCCTCCGAGAGAGAGAGAGAAAGAAAGAGAGAAAGAGAGGATTAGAGAGAGCATACTTAAAAATTCACACAGGACACTGGATAAGACAGGAGAAGTACTCCAGATATAACAAACTGACCCTAGCCCCCCGACGCATAACCTACTGCAGCATAAATACTGGAGGCTGAGACAGGAGGGGTCAGGAGACAATGTGTCCCCATCCGATGATACCCACGGACAGGGCCAAACAGTAATGATATAACCCCACCCACTTTGCAAAAGCACAGCCCCCACACCACTAGAGGGATATCTTCAACCACCAACTTACCATCCTGAGACAAGGCCGAGTATAGCCCACAAAGATCTCCGCCACGGCACAACCCATATACAAATATACATAAAACATCAAACATGTTGTTATATACATGCATATAACATTTTGCTGAAACAATTTATTTTCATGACAAACTCTTAAAATGAATGATCAAGGAAAACAAGCTAGCACATAACGTTCTGAGAACCTTATGTTTCTTAGAGCTTGGTGAGAGATCCCACAACATTCTGAGAATGGTGCAGGATAGTTGCTTTGGAACATTCTCAGCACATTTAACGAACTTAACGGCAACATTCTTGGTATTTCATTACTTTAAACGGAATATTTCCTAACATGTCAAACATGGTTACAATCAATTACATTTTTAGTAATGTTCTAGGAACGTTCTCCAACTGGTTTGACATTGGGAAGGTTCTCAAATAGTATGTTAAGAAACAACGGTCTTCTGTGGGAATTTCAGTATTGTCAGCATAATGTTTCCTACAGGTTTCCTCATGGTTCTATTTAAACTAATGTTTTCAAATTCATAGAAAAAAAACACAAGAACAGTTTAGTAACGTTCAGAGAACATTCTAAGAATGTTATTTAAGAACATAAACATCTTGTTCCCAGCATCAACAAAACTCTATCTATCCTGTTTTTATCTATAGTCTGTTTGAACAGACTAAAAAATGAACAGCTTGGTATTAGGTTCGACTCTCACCTGACGCCATGCAACAATAAAAAATAAATGTGTTTGCATGATTTATGCCTAAGCAAATTAATTTCCATGTGTCCTATCTGTGGAGATGAAAACACTAAGATAGTTGTGTTATTAAATGTCTTATGAAAACAGCATTTCTTAATTACCTTTAAATAACCTGCAATTTCCGTTCTCAGAACCTTAATAAAAACCTTTCAGGAAAACTTTCAGGGAACCACAGTAAAACATTTTCAGAACCTGCCTGCAACATAAAAGTTAACGTTCCGTAAAACAGACACATTTTTCACTTCTGACCAAAAAAAGTTCAGTTTTACTGAACTTTTATGAACTTTTAGGAACTTATGGCTTTGTTCCCAGAACCAGTGGGAGAACCCAGGACCAGTCTCTCTTTCTTTCTCTATCTCTCTCGGAGGACCTGAGCCCTAAGACCATGCCTCAGGACTACCTGGCATGATGACTCCTTGCTGTCCCCAGCCCACCTGGCCGTGCTGCTGCTCCAGTTTCAACTGTTCTGCCTGTGATTATTATTATTTGACCTCGAAGGAACCAAATGTGCTAGCTGGGTATATTTCACTAATCACTTGTTCAATATGGGGAAAATACTACATTCCCAGAATGCATTAGTTTAACCCTCAAGTTTACCCCGAGGGCCTTCAAAAAGAAGCAAAACAAATGAACTTTTTGGTGGATATATAATTGGCTATTCAAAGCACTACAGTTAAAAGAGTATATGAACATTGTTTCCAGAGAAAAGTTATATATTCTTTGTTATCTGGACCTGTCAGATTCAATGAAACTCTCATGTTCTATGACTGAGTGGAAGTAATTTGAATTGCACTAAATTAAAATCTACTTTCTGTCACTCAAACTCAAATTCTACATCCTGTAGGGTGTGGCCAATTCAATTCCAATTTCAACTCATGAGTTGAATGAGAGTCAATTTAAAAATTCTGAGTTGAGGCCAACCCCTGATAGAATAACATTCTACCACAGACACAAGCCACTTTGCCAACATGTACTTGATTAGTGTTACATCTGCTTGTTTTACTACTGATGGTGGAAAGTGCAGTTAGTTGGTCTTCCCTGGAAGAAAAGCATTTGGATATTTTTGATTATCTCCATTAAGTACCAGTATCTTGTCTTGAAAGTGCAAGAATCTTACAGTTCTGAACACGGAAGTAGGATTAGAAACGAGTGTTTGGATTTTGAACATTTTTTCTGAGTAAAGATAACCCGACCGAACTGAATAAGCAGTTCTCATTCAACAAAAATTTTTCTAAACTACAGTAGTGTCGTGTGTTTTTAAATGAGTGCTTAACCTTGGCTATTGTGGAGATTTTCGGTAGTGGAGTACCAGGAGGAAACTGTTGCGGACCAGAGATAAAACTATGTAGAAAAGGTTTGTATGTAGATAGATATACTGATAGCTAGCAATAGTTTGCCCCAGTATGTTGACGATTAGTATAATGTCTCCTCTCTATCGCCCAGGAAGCTCCGATTCAGAAGCTATCTTCATGTACTCCCCTAAAGAACAAATGTGGACATTATATAACGTTTGCTGTTTAACCTGTTACTCCTGCCCCCTACTTTTTCAAACATTCTGTTAAAAATCGCGCAACATTTCAGCGCCCTGCTACTCATGCCACTTCAACCCATTGTTAAACGTGAACCACATTTAATGGGGCTGAGGTTGCAATACCTACAGCTTCCACACGATGTCAACAGTCTTGTCATTTGCCGACGATTTGTTTCTTGGTCAAACAGACACAAGGCAGCGCAGTTCTTCCGGTCTCCGACCGGATATTTTGGTTGAGATTTACCCGGGCATTATTTCCAGACGTACAGCTATAGAATATACATCGCCTCGTGATCAATTTGATCGCTTATTAATGTTTACTAATACCTAAAGTTGCATTACAAAAGTATTTCGAAGTGTTTTGTGAAAGTTTATCGTCAACTTTTTTTATTTTTAAAAATGTCGTTACGTTATGAAACGCTATTTTTTTCCTTGATCACAGTCTTCATAGATCGATATCTAGGCTATATATGGACCGATTTAATCGAAAAAAAAGACCCAATAGTGATGTTTATGGGACATCTAGGAGTGCCAACAAAGAATATGGTCAAAGGTAATGAATGTTTTATATTTTATTTGTGCGTTTTGTGTAGCGCCGACTATGCTAATTATTTTGTTTACGTCCCCTGCGGGTCTTTTGGGGTGTTACATGCTATCAGATAATAGCTTATCATGCTTTCGCCGAAAAGCATTTTAAAAATCTGACTTGTTGCCTGGATTCACAACAAGTGTAGCTTTAACCTGTTAGTCCACTAGGGGCATTATTTCATTTTTGGATAAAAAGACGTGCCCGTTTTAAGCGCAATATTTTGTCACGAAAAGATGCTCGACTATGCTTGGAATTGATAGTTTTGGAAAGAAGACACTCTGACGTTTCCAGAACTGCAAAGATTTTCACTGTGAGTGCCGTTGAACAAAAGCTTCAGGCAAAACCAAGATGTTTGAGTGCCCAGGAAATGAACAGGATTTCTGAAGCTACGTTTTCCATGATCGCCTTATATGGCTGTGAATGCGACAGGAATGAACGGACACTTTCTATCGTTTCCCCAAGGTGTCTGCAGCATTGTGACGTATTTGTAGGCATATCATTGGAAGATTGACCATAAGAGACTACAATTGCCAAGTGTCCCGCACGGTGTCTGCGTGGAAATTGGTGCGCAAAAGTCAGCTACCAGTATTTTTCCATCCGAATCAGAGAAGAATGCAGGCTTCCAGGGACGGCATTTCAATGAAGAGATATATGACAAAACACCTTGAGGATTGATTCAAACAACGTTTTCCATGTTTCAGTCGATATTATGGAGTTAATTCGGAAAAAGTTTGACGTGTAGGTGACTGAATTTTTGGTTAGTTTCGGTAGCCAAATGCATAGTAACAAAACGGAACGTTGTGTCCTACACAAGAATCTTTCAGGAAAAACTGGACATCTGCTATGTAACTGAGAGTCTCCTCATTGAAACATCTGAAGTTCTTCAAAGGTAAATTATTTTATTTGATCCCTTTGCTGGTTTTTGTGAATATGTTGCGTGCTAAATGCTAACGCTAAATGCTAAGCTAGCTATCACCACTCTTACACAAATTATTGATTTTCTCTGGTTCTAAAGCATATTTTGAAAATCTGAGACGACAGGATTGTTAAGAAAAGGATAAGCTCGAGAGCAGGCATATTTATTTCATTTCATTTGCGATTTTTAGAAATCGCTAACGTTGCGTTATGGTAATGAGCTTGAGGCTGTAGTAACGCGACCGCATGCGGGATGGGGCGGACTATGAGGTTAATTCAGTACCCTGCATGTGTATTTTAATGAACGTTTGAGTTTAATGAGTGCTATTAGCATTTAGCGTAATGCATTTGCATTTCCAGATGTCTAGATGGGACGCCTGCGTGTCGGGTAGGAGCAATAGGTTAATGTGAGTTTGAATCGGCTTTAAAGGCTCTGCATTGGTCGTGCAGCATTTACTGCGATACGGCCTCTGCAGAAGTCAGGACATTCATACTTCTTGTGCTTCGCAGACCTGTTGTCAAGGCAGTGAGTTTGTGTTTATACAGGATCTCCCTTCCCCACCTACCGTTAACCAATCATGCCCATGCATGAGCTATACAGAGTCCTCCACATTGTTACACAATTTGAGGGGGCACAGCGATGCATGTTGGGGAATAATCAGAATTAGTTGGGTAACATAGCTAAGATGTTTTATATTCATTATATGCTTGTGAGTTACTTCTCATCAGAATGTTTATTTTTGTATAATACTGTTCGCCATTTGCAGTCATCTGTTCTCTGTCAGGACTAAGTTACTTGGGCCGATGAGAGGGGAGAGGTCAAGCGTGTATCTCTTGGCTCCACAATGTCTGTGTGCCAGTCACTGTGATCTTGTCAAGGAGGGATGTATTTGATATATGCCTGTTCATGAGGATTTGTTTTATGGTCCTGAGAGTGAGAAAATAACATAGTTTAGGAGACAAAGCTGAACGATAATTTATAGCCAATGCTGTCTGGCTATGTGTGTCTTTGCTATAAAGGATCTCAGTTACAATGTGCAAGGACTCTCAGAGAATTCATTTATAGACACTGAATTGATCTGAGAGTCACAGGGTTGTGATGGAGATCATAGTAATTAAAGATGGACTTTATGATAACTCTGACTTGTGTGTGGTTTGCTCTCATGATTTGGTAAATACAGGACATTTCCACGACATGCGGTAAAGGGCTAAACCTTCGGAGGTTCCGCAATTACATCACACCATCCATATGGTTCCTCCGAACACATTTTAAAATCAAGCATAAATGGGCTCCTCCAGAGGAGAGTTCTACTCAATTAGTAACCCGGTTAGGACTGCTCAAACCAAAGTTCCCAATCAACTGATTGCAGCATTACCACAAAAAGGGAGGAGGCAAGTGGAAGAGGAGAAGGTAGAGAACTTGTTTTTTTTCCCCTGCCATTTATTAAGATCACAACATTTCCTTAAAATTAACATTACAAATAGCAGGACGATTTGGAAAGCCATAGTCAATAGGTTTTCAACTTGAGCTCACATTCTGTGGATACTATGCGATTTGAAAGGTTAAAAATGTATGTCAAACATCACAGCACAATTATAAAAATATATGGCCAAAGGAGTGTGGTGTACCATCAATTGTGAACTGAACATTACTTGACCTTTTGTTGTTCTAAATTTGTTTGTTGAGATTTATTTTTTGTGATATGTTTGTTTGTTTGGTTCGCAAAAATTTTCTAGCCCAAAGACCACTCACAACCCGCCTAATTAAGAAGGAATATTGCCATAACTTGTAACTACGTTAAAATAAAATTGTGGGGGGGATGGATGGACGGACGGACTATGACATGAAGTAAGAAACTAATTTGAATATGTGGGCAAGAGAAAATATTATTTTCCCGTATTACACTCGCCAGATCATTTTCCATCAATCGATGTCGACTTAACTCGCTTGACTGCAATGATTAAGCAATAATGCACAAATGGGTATGGTATAGACTAAGATACAGTAGAATAGGATAGAATACAGTATATAGATATGTGATAAGTAATGCAAAATATGTAAACATTAGACTAATATACCACGGCTAAAGCCTGTTCTTAAGCATGACGCAGCGCACAGTGCCTTTATACAGCCGTTAGGCGTGGTATATTGGCCATAAACCACATACCCCACAGGGTGCCTTATTGCTATTTTTTTGTCATACCCATGGTATACAGTCTGATATACCACAGCTTTCAACAAATCAGCATTCAGGACTTGAACCCCATTTATTTTTGTAAATAAATCCCTTTTGTGCATGTGCATAACTATAGATACATCTGACATGAGAGCTTGAGTAATGAAAGTTGGATCTCAAAATCTCTGAGCAAGAAACACTTGGACAAACTTTAAAAAAATAATGTTAGGCTATTTTATGGCAATTGTGCCATCATTATGTTATTACTTTTATTAATCTACCTAGCTACATTTACATTTATATTTAAGTAATTTAGCAGACGCTCTTATCCAGAGCGACTTAGAATGTTTCTCCATATATTGGTCTACAGTGCATTTGAAAAGTGTTCAGATCCCTTCTCTTTTTGGGGGGGTCAGGGAGGTGACCAAGAACCCGATGGTCAAAAGCTCCAGAGGTTCTCTGTGGAGATACGAGAACCTTCCAGACGGACAACCACCTCTGCAGCACTCCACCAATCAGGCCTTTATGGTAGAGTGGCCAGACAGAAGCCACTCTTCAGTAAAAGGCACATGACAGCCCGGCTTGGATTTTGCCAAAAGGGACCTAAAGACTCTCAGACCATGAGAAACACGATTCTCTGGTCTGATGAAACCAAGATTGAACTCATATCTGGAGGAAACATGGCACCATCCCTACGGTGAAGCGTGGTGGTGGCAGCATCATGCTGTGAGGATGTTTTTCAGCGGCAGGGACTGGGAGACTAGTCAGGTTCGAGGGAAAGATAAACGGCTCAAAATACAGAGAGATCATTGATGAAAACCTGCTCCAAAGCGCTCAGGACCTCAGACTGAGGCGAAGGTTCACCTTCCAACTGGACAACGACCCTAAGTATACAGCCAAGACAACGCAGGAGTGGCTTCGGGACAAGACCCTGAATGTCTTTGAGTGGCCCTGCCAGAACCCAGACATAACCTCCTCTGGAGAGACCTGAAAATAGCTGTGCAGCGACGCTCCCCATCCAACCTGACAGAGCTTGAGAGGATCTATAGAGGGGAATGGGAGAAACTCCCCAAATATTAATCAATCAATCAAATGTATTTATGTAGCCCTATGTTATCTTCTGACCCACAGGGAATCTCTATACTATTATTCTGACATTTCACATTCATAAAATAAAGTGATGATCCTAACTGACCTAAAACAGGGAATTTTTAGTAGGATTAAATGTTAGGAATTGTGAAAAACTGAGTTTAAATGTATTTGTCTAAGGTATATGTCAACTTTACTTCAACTTCCTACTTCAACTGTATATATTTAAACAAAAACACACGTTTTTCACATACCTCCAATGGAAACAATGTTATCCAGTGTGTACCACTAGTGGGAGATGCAGGAGCATTAGGGGATAGTGTCTGCCTCCAAAAAGAGGAAGAAACTGCCCGACTGAAAAACAACCGTATCTCCTGTGTCTTCTTTCTCCCTGTTTTTAAATAGTACTTTATTATCTGTAGGAGGATCTCATGCCTGGGGATTCTGATTCAGATTCTTGGGAGCTCGTCCGGGATTGGCGTCACCTTCTGGAGAACGCTGATCCAGTGATTCAGACATCCGGGACAGTGTGACCTGTTTATCTGTGTGACCTGCAGGAAGGTTAAAGAGAGGCCATGTCAGATGATGCGAGGAATGGCCTGGTGTGGGACATTAGGAAGAGTCTGGTGTGGGACATCAGGAAGAGCCTGGTGTGGGACATCAGGAAGAGTCTGGTGTAGACATTAGGAAGAGTCTGGTGTGGGACATCAGGAAGAGCCTGGTGTGGGACATCAGGAAGAGTCTGGTGTGGGACATCAGGAAGAGCCTGCACAAGCCGACAGCAGATGATCCTGGCTTGGACCAGGGGCTTTGGACCAGAGCCACAGACTAGGGGCTTGTACTAGGTGCATGGACCAGGGGCTTGTACCAGGGGCACAAAGCTTGGAGAACTATGTTCTTTGATTAAATTACTTTTGTAGTTAATTTATATCATAAACATACATTTGATTAGCTAGCTGATTTCGAGTTGATAGCAAGCAAGCTCAAGTTATTAGGTATGCTAGCTAACGTTAGTTGCTACTTGCTATCCATAAGATCTTAACATTTAAATGGTTGCAGTTGTCTAATATGTCACACATTTTAGTGTAGAAGGGTTGTTATAACGTTTTGAAAATGTGTCTCATGATTTTTGTGCCCTATTCATGATGTTAGTGTCAAACAATTTCCAAAGCAGGAAGGCTTGTGCTAGCTAGCTAAACTCAGCAAAACAATAAACGTCCTCTCACTGTCAACTGCGTTTATTTTCAGCAAATTTAACATGTGTAAATATTTGTATGAACATAACAAGATTCAACAACTGAACAAGTTCCACAGACATGTGTCTTACAGAAATTGAATAATGTGTCCCTGAACAAATTGGGGTTCAAAATCAAAAGCAACAGTCAGTATCTGGTGTGGCCACCAGCTGTATTTAGTACTGGAGTGCATCTCTTCCTCATGGACTGCTCCAGATTTGCCAGATCTTGCTGTGAGATGTTACCCCACTCTTCCACAAGGCACCTGCAAGTTCCTTGACATTTCTGGGGGGAATGGCCCTAGCCCTCACCCTCCAATCCAACAGCTTCCAGACATGCTCAATGTGATTGAGATCCGGACTCTTCACTGGCCGTGGCAGAACACTGACATTCCTGTCTTGCAGGAAATCACGCACAGAATGAGCAGTATGGCTGGTGGCATTGTCATGCAGGAGGGTCATGTCAGGATGAAACTGCAGGAAGGGTATCACATGAGGGAGGAGGATGTCTTCCCTGTAACACACAGCGTTGAGATCGCCTGCAATGACAACAAGCTCAGTCCGATGATGCTGTGACACGCGGCCCCAGACCATGACGGACCCTCCACCTCCAAATCGATCCCACTCCAGAGTACAGGCTTCGATGTAACACTCATTCCTTTGACGATAAACTCGAATCCGACCATCACCCCTGGTGAGACAAAACCGCGACTCGTCAGTAAAGAGCATTTTTTGCCAGTCCTGTCTGATCCAGCGACGGTGGGTTTGTGCCCATAGGCTACGTTGTTGCCGGTGATGTCTGGTGAGGACCTGCCTTACACCTGGCCTACAATCCCTCAGTCCAGCCTCTCTCCTGTTGTCCTCCTATTGCGGACAGTCTGAGCACTGATAGAGGGATTTTGTGTTCCTGGTGTAACTCGGGCAGTTGTTGTTGCCATCCTGTAACTGTCCCGCAGGTGTGATGTTCGGATGTACCGATCCTTTGCAGGTGTTGTTACACGTGGTCTGCCACTGAGAGGTCAATCAGCTGTCCTTTCTGTCTCCCTGTAGTACTGTCTTGGTCACATCTGCAGTCCTCATACATTTTTGCAGCATGTCTAAGGCACGTTTACGCAGACGAGCAGGGACCCTGGGAATCTTTCTTTTGGTGTTTTTCAGAGTCAGTAGAAAGGCCTCTTTAGTGTCCTAAGTTTTCATAACTGTGACCTTATTTGCCTACCGTCTGTAAGCTGTTAGTGTCTTAACGACCGTTCCACAGGTGCATGTTCATTTTTAAAACCCTTTACAATGAAGATCTGTGAAGTTCTTTGGATTTTTGCTAATTATCTTTGAAAGACAGGGTCCTGAAAAAGGGACATTTCTTTTTTTGCTGAGTTTATATAGGCAGCAGCCTCTATGTGCTAGTGATGGCCTTGAGATAGAAGCTGTTTTTCGGTCTCTCGGTCCCAGCTTTGATGCACCTGTACTGACCCCAACTGCGGTGCAGTTGTCGAACCAAGCGATGATACTGCCCGACAGTATGCTCTCGATTGTGCATCTGTAAAAGTTTGTTAGTGTTTTAGGTGGCAAGACACATTTCTTCAGCCTCCTGAGGTTGAAGAGGGGCAGTTGAAGCTTCTTCACTACACTGTCTGAGTCAGTGGACCATTTCAGTTTGTCAGTAAGGTGTACCCCGAGGAACTTGAAGTGTAGTGTACCCCGAGGAACTTCTCCACTGCGGTCCCGTCGATGTGGATAGAGGCATGCTCCCTCTGCTGTTTCCTTTGTTGACGTTGAGTGAGAGGTTATTTTCCTGGCACCACACTCCCGGAGCCCTCACCTCCCTGTTGGCTGTCTCATCATTGTTGGTAATCAAGCCTACTACTGTTGTGTCATCTGCAAACTTGATGATTGAGTTGGAGGCGTGTTTGACCATGCAGTCATGGGTGAACAGGGAGTACAGGAGGGAACTTCACACGTACCCTTGTCGAACCCTAGTGTTGAGGATCAGCGAAGTGGAGGTGTTGTTTCCTACCTTCAACACCTGGGTGTGGCCCGTCAGGAAGTTCAGGACCCAGTTGCACAGGGCGGGGTTCAGTCCCAGGGCCTCAAGCTTAGTGATGAGCTTGGAGGGTACTATGTGTTGAATGCTGAACTATAGTCAATGAACAGCATTCTTACGACTGAAGCGTTTGAATGTATTTGTTACCTTTTGATAGCTCACTTGGTAGAG
>NC_068433.1:5548476-5723476 GCF_023373465.1 Oncorhynchus keta
ATAGCTCAGTTGGTAGAGCGGAGGACTGTAGGTGAAATTGCTGTAATCCTTAGGTCGCTGGTTCAAATCCGGCTCAAAGGATTGTACTTTTTCTTGTGGCTTACCAATTTTTTTTTGACAGCAGTGCACCTTGACATGTGCTTGACAAGCAAATATCTTTCCCTGAGAGAAGAAATCTTCACTTGTTGACCTTTGAAAGGAATGTTGGTAGAGCAGCAGAGAGTTCTCGAGATTGCAACAGTTCTTAGGTCGCTGACTCAGAAGAGTATAACTTTTTCAGCAGTTGTACCAAGTTTTTGACTCATGCCAAGTGTTTCCCAAAAGCAAGTCATTCCCTGAGCGGGAATCAAACCCAGGCCGTGGTGGTAAAAGAACCGAATCCTAACCACTGGACCAAAAGGGAGAGAGAAAAAGACATTTCGCAGTGAGGTGGCTAAACAGCGATTTTATTCCTCGGCTCACTTTTTGTCTATTCCCAAATGCAGCTACTTGCAATCTAAGGGGATGTAGCTCAGAGGAATAGAGCATTAGTTGAACGTACGAAGACCTGGGGGCAATCCTCAGCAGCTCCAAGAAACCACCAAACTCAGCAGATTAATTTCTTAAAGGAAACATATGGTTCTGCCAAACCTCTGACCATCTAGGTGATGGCGTTTGACTATAATTGTCACCCTTTGATAGCTCAGTTGGTAGAGTGGAGGACTGTAGGTGAAATTGCTGTAATCCTTAGGTTGCTGGTTCAAATCCGGCTCAAAGGATTGTACTTTTTCTTGTGGCTTACACCAACTTTTTGACAGCAGTGCACCTTGACATGTGCTTGACAAACAAATATCTTTCCCTGAGAGAAGAAATCTTCACTTGTAGACCTTTGAAATTAATGTTGGTAGAGCAGCAGAGAGTTCTCGAGATTGCAACAGTTCTTAGGTCGCTGACTCAGAAGAGTATAACTTTTTCAGCAATTGTACCAAGTTTTTGACTCATGCCAAGTGTTTCCCCAAAAGCAAGTCATTCCCTGAGCGGGAATCAAACCCAGGCCGTGGTGGTAAAAGAACCGAATCCTAACCACTGGACCAAAAGGGAGAGAGAAAAAGACATTTCGCAGTGAGGTGTCTAAACAGCGATTTTATTCCTCGGCTCACTATTTGTCTATTCCCAAATGCAACTACTTGCAATCTAAGGGGATGTAGCTCAGAGGAATAGAGCATTAGTTGAACGTACGAAGACCTGGGGGCAATCCTCAGCAGCTCCAAGAAACCACCAAACTCAGCAGATTAATTTCTTAAAGGGAACATATGGTTCTGCCAAACCTCTGACCATCTAGGGAATGGCGTTTGACTATAATTGTCACCCTTTGATAGCTCAGTTGGTAGAGCGGAGGACTGTAGGTGAAATTGCTGTAATCCTTAGGTCGCTGGTTCAAATCCGGCTCAAAGGATTGTACTTTTTCTTGTGGCTTACACCAACTTTTTGACAGCAGTGCACCTTGACATGTGTTTGACAAACAAATATCTTTCCCTGAGAGAAGAAATCTTCACTTGTTGACCTTTGAAAGGAATGTTGGTAGAGCAGCAGAGAGTTCTCGAGATTGCAACAGTTCTTAGGTCGCTGACTCAGAAGAGTATAACTTTTTCAGCAGTTGTACCAAGTTTTTGACTCATGCCAAGTGTTTCCCCAAAAGCAAGTCATTCCCTGAGCGGGAATCAAACCCAGGCCGTGGTGGTAAAAGAACCGAATCCTAACCACTGGACCAAAAGGGAGAGAGAAAAAGACATTTCGCAGTGAGGTGGCTAAACAGCGATTTTATTCCTCGGCTCACTTTTTGTCTATTCCCAAATGCAACTACTTGCAATCTAAGGGGATGTAGCTCAGAGGAATAGAGCATTAGTTGAACGTACGAAGACCTGGGGGCAATCCTCAGCAGCTCCAAGAAACCACCAAACTCAGCAGATTAATTTCTAAAAGGGAACATATGGTTCTGCCAAACCTCTGACCATCTAGGGAATGGCGTTTGACTATAATTGTCACCCTTTGATAGCTCAGTTGGTAGAGCGGAGGACTGTAGGTGAAATTGCTGTAATCCTTAGGTCGCTGGTTCAAATCCGGCTCAAAGGATTGTACTTTTTCTTGTGGCTTACACCAACTTTTTGACAGCAGTGCACCTTGACATGTGCTTGACAAACAAATATCTTTCCCTGAGAGAAGAAATCTTCACTTGTAGACCTTTGAAATTAATGTTGGTAGAGCAGCAGAGAGTTCTCGAGATTGCAACAGTTCTTAGGTCGCTGACTCAGAAGAGTATAACTTTTTCAGCAGTTGTACCAAGTTTTTGACTCATGCCAAGTGTTTCCCCAAAAGCAAGTCATTCCCTGAGCGGGAATCAAACCCAGGCCGTGGTGGTAAAAGAACCGAATCCTAACCACTGGACCAAAAGGGAGAGAGAAAAAGACATTTCGCAGTGAGGTGGCTGAACAGCGATTTTATTCCTCGGCTCACTTTTTGTCTATTCCCAAATGCAACTACTTGCAATCTAAGGGGATGTAGCTCAGAGGAATAGAGCATTAGTTGAACGTACGAAGACCTGGGGGCAATCCTCAGCAGCTCCAAGAAACCACCAAACTCAGCAGATTAATTTCTAAAAGGGAACATATGGTTCTGCCAAACCTCTGACCATCTAGGGAATGGCGTTTGACTATAATTGTCACCCTTTGATAGCTCAGTTGGTAGAGCGGAGGACTGTAGGTGAAATTGCTGTAATCCTTAGGTCGCTGGTTCAAATCCGGCTCAAAGGATTGTACTTTTTCTTGTGGCTTACACCAACTTTTTGACAGCAGTGCACCTTGACATGTGTTTGACAAACAAATATCTTTCCCTGAGAGAAGAAATCTTCACTTGTTGACCTTTGAAATTAATGTTGGTAGAGCAGCAGAGAGTTCTCGAGATTGCAACAGTTCTTAGGTCGCTGACTCAGAAGAGTATAACTTTTTCAGCAGTTGTACCAAGTTTTTGACTCATGCCAAGTGTTTCCCCAAAAGCAAGTCATTCCCTGAGCGGGAATCAAACCCAGGCCGTGGTGGTAAAAGAACCGAATCCTAACCACTGGACCAAAAGGGAGAGAGAAAAAGACATTTCGCAGTGAGGTGGCTAAACAGCGATTTTATTCCTCGGCTCACTTTTTGTCTATTCCCAAATGCAACTACTTGCAATCTAAGGGGATGTAGCTCAGAGGAATAGAGCATTAGTTGAACGTACGAAGACCTGGGGGCAATCCTCAGCAGCTCCAAGAAACCACCAAACTCAGCAGATTAATTTCTTAAAGGGAACATATGGTTCTGCCAAACCTCTGACCATCTAGGGAATGGCGTTTGACTATAATTGTCACCCTTTGATAGCTCAGTTGGTAGAGCGGAGGACTGTAGGTGAAATTGCTGTAATCCTTAGGTCGCTGGTTCAAATCCGGCTCAAAGGATTGTACTTTTTCTTGTGGCTTACACCAACTTTTTGACAGCAGTGCACCTTGACATGTGTTTGACAAACAAATATCTTTCCCTGAGAGAAGAAATCTTCACTTGTAGACCTTTGAAATTAATGTTGGTAGAGCAGCAGAGAGTTCTCGAGATTGCAACAGTTCTTAGGTCGCTGACTCAGAAGAGTATAACTTTTTCAGCAGTTGTACCAAGTTTTTGACTCATGCCAAGTGTTTCCCCAAAAGCAAGTCATTCCCTGAGCGGGAATCAAACCCAGGCCGCGGTGGTAAAAGAACCGAATCCTAACCACTGGACCAAAAGGGAGAGAGAAAAAGACATTTCGCAGTGAGGTGGCTAAACAGCGATTTTATTCCTCGGCTCACTTTTTGTCTATTCCCAAATGCAACTACTTGCAATCTAAGGGGATGTAGCTCAGAGGAATAGAGCATTAGTTGAACGTACGAAGACCTGGGGGCAATCCTCAGCAGCTCCAAGAAACCACCAAACTCAGCAGATTAATTTCTAAAAGGGAACATATGGTTCTGCCAAACCTCTGACCATCTAGGGAATGGCGTTTGACTATAATTGTCACCCTTTGATAGCTCAGTTGGTAGAGCGGAGGACTGTAGGTGAAATTGCTGTAATCCTTAGGTCGCTGGTTCAAATCCGGCTCAAAGGATTGTACTTTTTCTTGTGGCAAACACCAACTTTTTGACAGCAGTGCACCTTGACATGTGCTTGACAAACAAATATCTTTCCCTGAGAGAAGAAATCTTCACTTGTTGACCTTTGAAAGGAATGTTGGTAGAGCAGCAGAGAGTTCTCGAGATTGCAACAGTCCTTAGGTCGCTGACTCAGAAGAGTATAACTTTTTCAGCAGTTGTACCAAGTTTTTGACTCATGCCAAGTGTTTCCCCAAAAGCAAGTCATTCCCTGAGCGGGAATCAAACCCAGGCCGTGGTGGTAAAAGAACCGAATCCTAACCACTGGACCAAAAGGGAGAGAGAAAAAGACATTTCGCAGTGAGGTGGCTAAACAGCGATTTTATTCCTCGGCTCACTTTTTGTCTATTCCCAAATGCAACTACTTGCAATCTAAGGGGATGTAGCTCAGAGGAATAGAGCATTAGTTGAACGAACGTACGAAGACCTGGGGGCAATCCTCAGCAGCTCCAAGAAACCACCAAACTCAGCAGATTAATTTCTTAAAGGGAACATATGGTTCTGCCAAACCTCTGACCATCTAGGGAATGGCGTTTGACTATAATTGTCACCCTTTGATAGCTCAGTTGGTAGAGCGGAGGACTGTAGGTGAAATTGCTGTAATCCTTAGGTCGCTGGTTCAAATCCGGCTCAAAGGATTGTACTTTTTCTTGTGGCTTACACCAACTTTTTGACAGCAGTGCACCTTGACATGTGTTTGACAAACAAATATCTTTCCCTGAGAGAAGAAATCTTCACTTGTAGACCTTTGAAATTAATGTTGGTAGAGCAGCAGAGAGTTCTCGAGATTGCAACAGTTCTTAGGTCGCTGACTCAGAAGAGTATAACTTTTTCAGCAGTTGTACCAAGTTTTTGACTCATGCCAAGTGTTTCCCCAAAAGCAAGTCATTCCCTGAGCGGGAATCAAACCCAGGCCGCGGTGGTAAAAGAACCGAATCCTAACCACTGGACCAAAAGGGAGAGAGAAAAAGACATTTCGCAGTGAGGTGGCTAAACAGCGATTTTATTCCTCGGCTCACTTTTTGTCTATTCCCAAATGCAACTACTTGCAATCTAAGGGGATGTAGCTCAGAGGAATAGAGCATTAGTTGAACGTACGAAGACCTGGGGGCAATCCTCAGCAGCTCCAAGAAACCACCAAACTCAGCAGATTAATTTCTAAAGGGAACATATGGTTCTGCCAAACCTCTGACCATCTAGGGAATGGCGTTTGACTATAATTGTCACCCTTTGATAGCTCAGTTGGTAGAGCGGAGGACTGTAGGTGAAATTGCTGTAATCCTTAGGTCGCTGGTTCAAATCCGGCTCAAAGGATTGTACTTTTTCTTGTGGCTTACACCAACTTTTTGACAGCAGTGCACCTTGACATGTGCTTGACAAACAAATATCTTTCCCTGAGAGAAGAAATCTTCACTTGTTGACCTTTGAAAGGAATGTTGGTAGAGCAGCAGAGAGTTCTCGAGATTGCAACAGTTCTTAGGTCGCTGACTCAGAAGAGTATAACTTTTTCAGCAGTTGTACCAAGTTTTTGACTCATGCCAAGTGTTTCCCCAAAAGCAAGTCATTCCCTGAGCGGGAATCAAACCCAGGCCGTGGTGGTAAAAGAACCGAATCCTAACCACTGGACCAAAAGGGAGAGAGAAAAATACATTTCGCAGTGAGGTGGCTAAACAGCGATTTTATTCCTCGGCTCACTTTTTGTCTATTCCCAAATGCAACTACTTGCAATCTAAGGGGATGTAGCTCAGAGGAATAGAGCATTAGTTGAACGTACGAAGACCTGGGGGCAATCCTCAGCAGCTCCAAGAAACCACCAAACTCAGCAGATTAATTTCTAAAAGGGAACATATGGTTCTGCCAAACCTCTGACCATCTAGGGAATGGCGTTTGACTATAATTGTCACCCTTTGATAGCTCAGTTGGTAGAGCGGAGGACTGTAGGTGAAATTGCTGTAATCCTTAGGTCGCTGGTTCAAATCCGGCTCAAAGGATTGTACTTTTTCTTGTGGCTTACACCAACTTTTTGACAGCAGTGCACCTTGACATGTGCTTGACAAACAAATATCTTTCCCTGAGAGAAGAAATCTTCACTTGTTGACCTTTGAAAGGAATGTTGGTAGAGCAGCAGAGAGTTCTCGAGATTGCAACAGTTCTTAGGTCGCTGACTCAGAAGAGTATAACTTTTTCAGCAGTTGTACCAAGTTTTTGACTTATGCCAAGTGTTTCCCCAAAAGCAAGTCATTCCCTGAGCGGGAATCAAACCCAGGCCGCGGTGGTAAAAGAACCGAATCCTAACCACTGGACCAAAAGGGAGAGAGAAAAAGACATTTCGCAGTGAGGTGGCTAAACAGCGATTTTATTCCTCGGCTCACTTTTTGTCTATTCCCAAATGCAACTACTTGCAATCTAAGGGGATGTAGCTCAGAGGAATAGAGCATTAGTTGAACGTACGAAGACCTGGGGGCAATCCTCAGCAGCTCCAAGAAACCACCAAACTCAGCAGATTAATTTCTAAAAGGGAACATATGGTTCTGCCAAACCTCTGACCATCTAGGGAATGGCGTTTGACTATAATTGTCACCCTTTGATAGCTCAGTTGGTAGAGCGGAGGACTGTAGGTGAAATTGCTGTAATCCTTAGGTCGCTGGTTCAAATCCGGCTCAAAGGATTGTACTTTTTCTTGTGGCTTACACCAACTTTTTGACAGCAGTGCACCTTGACATGTGCTTGACAAACAAATATCTTTCCCTGAGAGAAGAAATCTTCACTTGTTGACCTTTGAAAGGAATGTTGGTAGAGCAGCAGAGAGTTCTCGAGATTGCAACAGTCCTTAGGTCGCTGACTCAGAAGAGTATAACTTTTTCAGCAGTTGTACCAAGTTTTTGACTTATGCCAAGTGTTTCCCCAAAAGCAAGTCATTCCCTGAGCGGGAATCAAACCCAGGCCGCGGTGGTAAAAGAACCGAATCCTAACCACTGGACCAAAAGGGAGAGAGAAAAAGACATTTCGCAGTGAGGTGGCTAAACAGCGATTTTATTCCTCGGCTCACTTTTTGTCTATTCCCAAATGCAACTACTTGCAATCTAAGGGGATGTAGCTCAGAGGAATAGAGCATTAGTTGAACGTACGAAGACCTGGGGGCAATCCTCAGCAGCTCCAAGAAACCACCAAACTCAGCAGATTAATTTCTAAAAGGGAACATATGGTTCTGCCAAACCTCTGACCATCTAGGGAATGGCGTTTGACTATAATTCTCACCCTTTGATAGCTCAGTTGGTAGAGCGGAGCACTGTAGGTGAAATTGCTGTAATCCTTAGGTCGCTGGTTCAAATCCGGCTCAAAGGATTGTACTTTTTCTTGTGGCTTACAATTTTTTTTTGACAGCAGTGCACCTTGACATGTGCTTGACAAGCAAATATCTTTCCCTGAGAGAAGAAATCTTCACTTGTTGACCTTTGAAAGGAATGTTGGTAGAGCAGCAGAGAGTTCTCGAGATTGCAACAGTTCTTAGGTCGCTGACTCAGAAGAGTATAACTTTTTCAGCAGTTGTACCAAGATTTTGACTTATGCCAAGTGTTTCCCCAAAAGCAAGTCATTCCCTGAGCGGGAATCAAACCCAGGCCGCGGTGGTAAAAGAACCGAATCCTAACCACTGGACCAAAAGGGAGAGAGAAAAAGACATTTCGCAGTGAGGTGGCTAAACAGCGATTTTATTCCTCGGCTCACTTTTTGTCTATTCCCAAATGCAACTACTTGCAATCTAAGGGGATGTAGCTCAGAGGAATAGAGCATTAGTTGAACGTACGAAGACCTGCGGGCAATCCTCAGCAGCTCAAAGAAACCACCAAACTCAGCAGATTCATTTCTTAAAGGGAACATATGCTTCTGCCAATCCTCTGACCATCTAGGGAATGGCGTTTGACTATAATTGTCACCCTTTGATAGCTCAGTTGGTAGAGCGGAGGACTGTAGGTGAAATTGCTGTAATCCTTAGGTCGCTGGTTCAAATCCCCCTCAAAGTATAGTACTTTTTCTTGTGGCTTACACCAACTTTTTGACAGCAGTGCACCTTGACATGTGCTTGACAAACAAATATCTTTCCCTGAGAGAAGAAATCTTCACTTGTTGACCTTTGAAAGGAATGTTGGTAGAGCAGCAGAGAGTTCTCGAGATTGCAACAGTCCTTAGGTCGCTGACTCAGAAGAGTATAACTTTTTCAGCAGTTGTACCAAGTTTTTGACTTATGCCAAGTGTTTCCCCAAAAGCAAGTCATTCCCTGAGCGGGAATCAAACCCAGGCCGCGGTGGTAAAAGAACCGAATCCTAACCACTGGACCAAAAGGGAGAGAGAAAAAGACATTTCGCAGTGAGGTGGCTAAACAGCGATTTTATTCCTCGGCTCACTTTTTGTCTATTCCCAAATGCAACTACTTGCAATCTAAGGGGATGTAGCTCAGAGGAATAGAGCATTAGTTGAACGTACGAAGACCTGGGGGCAATCCTCAGCAGCTCCAAGAAACCACCAAACTCAGCAGATTAATTTCTAAAAGGGAACATATGGTTCTGCCAAACCTCTGACCATCTAGGGAATGGCGTTTGACTATAATTGTCACCCTTTGATAGCTCAGTTGGTAGAGCGGAGGACTGTAGGTGAAATTGCTGTAATCCTTAGGTCGCTGGTTCAAATCCGGCTCAAAGGATTGTACTTTTTCTTGTGGCAAACACCAACTTTTTGACAGCAGTGCACCTTGACATGTGTTTGACAAACAAATATCTTTCCCTGAGAGAAGAAATCTTCACTTGTTGACCTTTGAAAGGAATGTTGGTAGAGCAGCAGAGAGTTCTCGAGATTGCAACAATCCTTAGGTCGCTGACTCAGAAGAGTATAACTTTTTCAGCAGTTGTACCAAGTTTTTGACTTATGCCAAGTGTTTCCCCAAAAGCAAGTCATTCCCTGAGCGGGAATCAAACCCAGGCCGCGGTGGTAAAAGAACCGAATCCTAACCACTGGACCAAAAGGGGAGAGAGAAAAGACATTTCGCAGTGAGGTGGCTAAACAGCGATTTTATTCCTCGGCTCACTTTTTGTCTATTCCCAAATGCAACTACTTGCAATCTAAGGGGATGTAGCTCAGAGGAATAGAGCATTAGTTGAACGTACGAAGACCTGGGGGCAATCCTCAGCAGCTCCAAGAAACCACCAAACTCAGCAGATTAATTTCTTAAAGGGAACATATGGTTCTGCCAAACCTCTGACCATCTAGGTGATGGCGTTTGACTATATTTGTCACCCTTTGATAGCTCAGTTGGTAGAGTGGAGGACTGTAGGTGAAATTGCTGTAATCCTTAGGTCCCTGGTTCAAATCCGGCTCAAAGGATTGTACTTTTTCTTGTGGCAAACACCAACTTTTTGACAGCAGTGCACCTTGACATGTGCTTGACAAACAAATATCTTTCCCTGAGAGAAGAAATCTTCACTTGTAGACCTTTGAAATTAATGTTGGTAGAGCAGCAGAGAGTTCTCGAGATTGCAACAGTTCTTAGGTCGCTGACTCAGAAGAGTATAACTTTTTCAGCAGTTGTACCAAGTTTTTGACTTATGCCAAGTGTTTCCCCAAAAGCAAGTCATTCCCTGAGCGGGAATCAAACCCAGGCGCGGTGGTAAAAGAACCGAATCCTAACCACTGGACCAAAAGGGAGAGAGAAAAGACATTTCGCAGTGAGGTGGCTAAACAGCGATTTTATTCCTCGGCTCACTTTTTGTCTATTCCCAAATGCAACTACTTGCAATCTAAGGGGATGTAGCTCAGAGGAATAGAGCATTAGTTGAACGTACGAAGACCTGGGGGCAATCCTCAGCAGCTCCAAGAAACCACCAAACTCAGCAGATTAATTTCTAAAAGGGAACATATGGTTCTGCCAAACCTCTGACCATCTAGGGAATGGCGTTTGACTATAATTGTCACCCTTTGATAGCTCAGTTGGTAGAGCGGAGGACTGTAGGTGAAATTGCTGTAATCCTTAGGTCGCTGGTTCAAATCCGGCTCAAAGGATTGTACTTTTTCTTGTGGCTTACACCAACTTTTTGACAGCAGTGCACCTTGACATGTGCTTGACAAACAAATATCTTTCCCTGAGAGAAGAAATCTTCACTTGTTGACCTTTGAAAGGAATGTTGGTAGAGCAGCAGAGAGTTCTCGAGATTGCAACAGTTCTTAGGTCGCTGACTCAGAAGAGTATAACTTTTTCAGCAGTTGTACCAAGTTTTTGACTTATGCCAAGTGTTTCCCCAAAAGCAAGTCATTCCCTGAGCGGGAATCAAACCCAGGCCGCGGTGGTAAAAGAACCGAATCCTAACCACTGGACCAAAAGGGAGAGAGAAAAAGACATTTCGCAGTGAGGTGGCTAAACAGCGATTTTATTCCTCGGCTCACTTTTTGTCTATTCCCAAATGCAACTACTTGCAATCTAAGGGGATGTAGCTCAGAGGAATAGAGCATTAGTTGAACGTACGAAGACCTGGGGGCAATCCTCAGCAGCTCCAAGAAACCACCAAACTCAGCAGATTAATTTCTAAAAGGGAACATATGGTTCTGCCAAACCTCTGACCATCTAGGGAATGGCGTTTGACTATAATTGTCACCCTTTGATAGCTCAGTTGGTAGAGCGGAGGACTGTAGGTGAAATTGCTGTAATCCTTAGGTCGCTGGTTCAAATCCGGCTCAAAGGATTGTACTTTTTCTTGTGGCTTACACCAACTTTTTGACAGCAGTGCACCTTGACATGTGTTTGACAAACAAATATCTTTCCCTGAGAGAAGAAATCTTCACTTGTTGACCTTTGAAAGGAATGTTGGTAGAGCAGCAGAGAGTTCTCGAGATTGCAACAGTTCTTAGGTCGCTGACTCAGAAGAGTATAACTTTTTCAGCAGTTGTACCAAGTTTTTGACTCATGCCAAGTGTTTCCCCAAAAGCAAGTCATTCCCTGAGCGGGAATCAAACCCAGGCCGCGGTGGTAAAAGAACCGAATCCTAACCACTGGACCAAAAGGGAGAGAGAAAAAGACATTTCGCAGTGAGGTGGCTAAACAGCGATTTTATTCCTCGGCTCACTTTTTGTCTATTCCCAAATGCAACTACTTGCAATCTAAGGGGATGTAGCTCAGAGGAATAGAGCATTAGTTGAACGTACGAAGACCTGGGGGCAATCCTCAGCAGCTCCAAGAAACCACCAAACTCAGAAGATTAATTTCTAAAAGGGAACATATGGTTCTGCGAAACCTCTGACCATCTAGGGAATGGCGTTTGACTATAATTGTCACCCTTTGATAGCTCAGTTGGTAGAGCGGAGGACTGTAGGTGAAATTGCTGTAATCCTTAGGTCGCTGGTTCAAATCCGGCTCAAAGGATTGTACTTTTTCTTGTGGCTTACACCAACTTTTTGACAGCAGTGCACCTTGACATGTGTTTGACAAACAAATATCTTTCCCTGAGAGAAGAAATCTTCACTTGTTGACCTTTGAAAGGAATGTTGGTAGAGCAGCAGAGAGTTCTCGAGATTGCAACAATCCTTAGGTCGCTGACTCAGAAGAGTATAACTTTTTCAGCAGTTGTACCAAGTTTTTGACTCATGCCAAGTGTTGCCCCAAAAGCAAGTCATTCCCTGAGCGGGAATCAAACCCAGGCCGCGGTGGTAAAAGAACAGAATCCTAACCACTGGACCAAAAGGGAGAGAGAAAAAGACATTTCGCAGTGAGGTGGCTAAACAGCGATTTTATTCCTCGGCTCACTTTTTGTCTATTCCCAAATGCAACTACTTGCAATCTAAGGGGATGTAGCTCAGAGGAATAGAGCATTAGTTGAACGTACGAAGACCTGGGGGCAATCCTCAGCAGCTCCAAGAAACCACCAAACTCAGCAGATTAATTTCTTAAAGGGAACATATGGTTCTGCCAAACCTCTGACCATCTAGGTGATGGCGTTTGACTATATTTCTCACCCTTTGATAGCTCAGTTGGTAGAGCGGAGGACTGTAGGTGAAATTGCTGTAATCCTTAGGTCGCTGGTTCAAATCCGGCTCAAAGGATTGTACTTTTTCTTGTGGCTTACACCAACGTTTTGACAGCAGTGCAGCTTGACATGTGCTTGACAAGCAAATATCTTTCCCTGAGAGAAGAAATCTTCACTTGTTGACCTTTGAAAGGAATGTTGGTAGAGCAGCAGAGAGTTCTCGAGATTGCAACAGTTCTTAGGTCGCTGACTCAGAAGAGTATAACTTTTTCAGCAGTTGTACCAAGTTTTTGACTTATGCCAAGTGTTTCCCCAAAAGCAAGTCATTCCCTGAGCGGGAATCAAACCCAGGCCGCGGTGGTAAAAGAACCGAATCCTAACCACTGGACCAAAAGGGAGAGAGAAAAAGACATTTCGCAGTGAGGTGGCTAAACAGCGATTTTATTCCTCGGCTCACTTTTTGTCTATTCCCAAATGCAACTACTTGCAATCTAAGGGGATGTAGCTCAGAGGAATAGAGCATTAGTTGAACGTACGAAGACCTGGGGGCAATCCTCAGCAGCTCCAAGAAACCACCAAACTCAGCAGATTAATTTCTTAAAGGGAACATATGGTTCTGCCAAACCTCTGACCATCTAGGTGATGGCGTTTGACTATAATTGTCACCCTTTGATAGCTCAGTTGGTAGAGCGGAGGACTGTAGGTGAAATTGCTGTAATCCTTAGGTCGCTGGTTCAAATCCGGCTCAAAGGATTGTACTTTTTCTTGTGGCTTACAATTTTTTTTTGACAGCAGTGCACCTTGACATGTGCTTGACAAGCAAATATCTTTCCCTGAGAGAAGAAATCTTCACTTGTTGACCTTTGAAAGGAATGTTGGTAGAGCAGCAGAGAGTTCTCGAGATTGCAACAGTCCTTAGGTCGCTGACTCAGAAGAGTATAACTTTTTCAGCAGTTGTACCAAGATTTTGACTTATGCCAAGTGTTTCCCCAAAAGCAAGTCATTCCCTGAGCGGGAATCAAACCCAGGCCACGGTGGTAAAAGAACCGAATCCTAACCACTGGACCAAAAGGGAGAGAGAAAAAGACATTTCGCAGTGAGGTGGCTAAACGGCGATTTTATTTCTCGGCTCACTTTTAGTCTATTCCCAAATGCAACTACTTGCAATCTAAGGGGATGTAGCTCAGAGGAATAGAGCATTAGTTGAACGTACGAAGCCCTGGGGGCAATCCTCAGCAGCTCAAAGAAACCACCAAACTCAGCAGATTAATTTCTTAAAGGGAACATATGTTCTGCCAAACCTCTGACCATCTAGGGGATGGCGTTTGACTATATTTGTCACCCTTTGATAGCTCAGTTGGTAGAGCGGAGGACTGTAGGTGAAATTGCTGTAATCCTTAGGTCGCTGGTTCAAATCCGGCTCAAAGGATTGTACTTTTTCTTGTGGCTTACACCAATTTTTTTTTGACAGCAGTGCACCTTGACATGTGCTTGACAAGCAAATATCTTTCCCTGAGAGAAGAAATCTTCACTTGTTGACCTTTGAAAGGAATGTTGGTAGAGCAGCAGAGAGTTCTCGAGATTGCAACAGTTCTTAGGTCGCTGACTCAGAAGAGTATAACTTTTTCAGCAGTTGTACCAAGTTTTTGACTCATGCCAAGTGTTTCCCCAAAAGCAAGTCATTCCCTGAGCGGGAATCAAACCCAGGCCGCGGTGGTAAAAGAACCGAATCCTAACCACTGGACCAAAAGGGAGAGAGAAAAAGACTTTTCGCAGTGAGGTGTCTAAACAGCGATTTTATTTCTCGGCTCACTTTTTGTCTATTCCCAAATGCAACTACTTGCAATCTAAGGGGATGTAGCTCAGAGGAATAGAGCATTAGTTGAACGTACGAAGACCTGGGGGCAATCCTCAGCAGCTCCAAGAAACCACCAAACTCAGCAGATTAATTTCTTAAAGGGAACATATGGTTCTGCCAAACCTCTGACCATCTAGGTGATGGCGTTTGACTAAATTTTTCACCCTTTGATAGCTCAGTTGGTAGAGTGGAGGACTGTAGGTGAAATTGCTGTAATCCTTAGGTCGCTGTTTCAAATCCGGCTCAAAGGATTGTACTTTTTCTTGTGGCTTACACCAACTTTTTGACAGCAGTGCACCTTGACATGTGCTTGACAAGCAAATATCTTTCCCTGAGAGAAGAAATCTTCACTTGTTGACCTTTGAAAGGAATGTTGGTAGAGCAGCAGAGAGTTCTCGAGATTGCAAAAGTTCTTAGGTCGCTGACTCAGAAGAGTATAACTTTTTCAGCAGTTGTACCAAGTTTTTGACTCATGCCAAGTGTTTCCCCAAATGCAAGTCATTCCCTGAGCGGGAATCAAACCCAGGCCGCGGTGGTAAAAGAACCGAATCCTAACCACTGGACCAAAAGGGAGAGAGAAAAAGACATTTCGCAGTGAGGTGGCTAAACAGCGATTTTATTCCTCGGCTCACTTTTTGTCTATTCCCAAATGCAACTACTTGCAATCTAAGGGGATGTAGCTCAGAGGAATAGAGCATTAGTTGAACGTACGAAGACCTGGGGGCAATCCTCAGCAGCTCCAAGAAACCACCAAACTCAGCAGATTAATTTCTTAAAGGGAACATATGGTTCTGCCAAACCTCTGACCATCTAGGGGATGGCGTTTGACTATATTTGTCACCCTTTGATAGCTCAGTTGGTAGAGCGGAGGACTGTAGGTGAAATTGCTGTAATCCTTAGGTCGCTGGTTCAAATCCGGCTCAAAGGATTGTACTTTTTCTTGTGGCTTACACCAACTTTTTGACAGCAGTGCACCTTGACATGTGCTTGACAAGCAAATATCTTTCCCTGAGAGAAGAAATCTTCACTTGTTGACCTTTGAAAGGAATGTTGGTAGAGCAGCAGAGAGTTCTCGAGATTGCAACAGTCCTTAGGTCGCTGACTCAGAAGAGTATAACTTTTTCAGCAGTTGTACCAAGTTTTTGACTTATGCCAAGTGTTTCCCCAAAAGCAAGTCATTCCCTGAGCGGGAATCAAACCCAGGCCGCGGTGGTAAAAGAACCGAATCCTAACCACTGGACCAAAAGGGAGAGAGAAAAGACATTTCGCAGTGAGGTGGCTAAACAGCGATTTTATTCCTCAGCTCACTTTTTGTCTATTCCCAAATGCAACTACTTGCAATCTAAGGGATGTAGCTCAGAGGAATAGAGCATTAGTTGAACGTACGAAGACCTGGGGGCAATCCTCAGCAGCTCCAAGAAACCACCAAACTCAGCAGATTAATTTCTAAAAGGGAACATATGGTTCTGCCAAACCTCTGACCATCTAGGGATGGCGTTTGACTATAATATCACCCTTTGATAGCTCAGTTGGTAGAGCGGAGGACTGTAGGTGAAATTGCTGTAATCCTTAGGTCGCTGGTTCAAATCCGGCTCAAAGGATTGTACTTTTTCTTGTGGCTTACACCAACTTTTTGACAGCAGTGCACCTTGACATGTGCTTGACAAGCAAATATCTTTCCCTGAGAGAAGAAATCTTCACTTGTTGACCTTTGAAAGGAATGTTGGTAGAGCAGCAGAGAGTTCTCGAGATTGCAACAGTTCTTAGGTCGCTGACTCAGAAGAGTATAACTTTTTCAGCAGTTGTACCAAGTTTTTGACTCATGCCAAGTGTTTCCCCAAATGCAAGTCATTCCCTGAGCGGGAATCAAACCCAGGCCGCGGTGGTAAAAGAACCGAATCCTAACCACTGGACCAAAAGGGAGAGAGAAAAAGACATTTCGCAGTGAGGTGGCTAAACAGCGATTTTATTCCTCGGCTCACTTTTTGTCTATTCCCAAATGCAACTACTTGCAATCTAAGGGGATGTAGCTCAGAGGAATAGAGCATTAGTTGAACGTACGAAGACCTGGGGGCAATCCTCAGCAGCTCCAAGAAACCACCAAACTCAGCAGATTAATTTCTTAAAGGGAACATATGGTTCTGCCAAACCTCTGACCATCTAGGGAATGGCGTTTGACTATAATTGTCACCCTTTGATAGCTCAGTTGGTAGAGCGGAGGACTGTAGGTGAAATTGCTGTAATCCTTAGGTCGCTGGTTCAAATCCGGCTCAAAGGATTGTACTTTTTCTTGTGGCTTACACCAACTTTTTGACAGCAGTGCACCTTGACATGTGCTTGACAAACAAATATCTTTCCCTGAGAGAAGAAATCTTCACTTGTTGACCTTTGAAAGGAATGTTGGTAGAGCAGCAGAGAGTTCTCGAGATTGCAACAGTTCTTAGGTCGCTGACTCAGAAGAGTATAACTTTTTCAGCAGTTGTACCAAGTTTTTGACTTATGCCAAGTGTTTCCCCAAAAGCAAGTCATTCCCTGAGCGGGAATCAAACCCAGGCCGCGGTGGTAAAAGAACCGAATCCTAACCACTGGACCAAAAGGGAGAGAGAAAAAGACATTTCGCAGTGAGGTGGCTAAACAGCGATTTTATTCCTCGGCTCACTTTTTGTCTATTCCCAAATGCAACTACTTGCAATCTAAGGGGATGTAGCTCAGAGGAATAGAGCATTAGTTGAACGTACGAAGACCTGGGGGCAATCCTCAGCAGCTCCAAGAAACCACCAAACTCAGCAGATTAATTTCTTAAAGGGAACATATGGTTCTGCCAAACCTCTGACCATCTAGGGAATGGCGTTTGACTATAATTGTCACCCTTTGATAGCTCAGTTGGTAGAGCGGAGGACTGTAGGTGAAATTGCTGTAATCCTTAGGTCGCTGGTTCAAATCCGGCTCAAAGGATTGTACTTTTTCTTGTGGCTTACACCAACTTTTTGACAGCAGTGCACCTTGACATGTGCTTGACAAACAAATATCTTTCCCTGAGAGAAGAAATCTTCACTTGTTGACCTTTGAAAGGAATGTTGGTAGAGCAGCAGAGAGTTCTCGAGATTGCAACAGTTCTTAGGTCGCTGACTCAGAAGAGTATAACTTTTTCAGCAGTTGTACCAAGTTTTTGACTTATGCCAAGTGTTTCCCCAAAAGCAAGTCATTCCCTGAGCGGGAATCAAACCCAGGCCGCGGTGGTAAAAGAACCGAATCCTAACCACTGGACCAAAAGGGAGAGAGAAAAAGACATTTCGCAGTGAGGTGGCTAAACAGCGATTTTATTCCTCGGCTCACTTTTTGTCTATTCCCAAATGCAACTACTTGCAATCTAAGGGGATGTAGCTCAGAGGAATAGAGCATTAGTTGAACGTACGAAGACCTGGGGGCAATCCTCAGCAGCTCCAAGAAACCACCAAACTCAGCAGATTAATTTCTAAAAGGGAACATATGGTTCTGCCAAACCTCTGACCATCTAGGGAATGGCGTTTGACTATAATTGTCACCCTTTGATAGCTCAGTTGGTAGAGCGGAGGACTGTAGGTGAAATTGCTGTAATCCTTAGGTCGCTGGTTCAAATCCGGCTCAAAGGATTGTACTTTTTCTTGTGGCTTACACCAACTTTTTGACAGCAGTGCACCTTGACATGTGCTTGACAAGCAAATATCTTTCCCTGAGAGAAGAAATCTTCACTTGTTGACCTTTGAAAGGAATGTTGGTAGAGCAGCAGAGAGTTCTCGAGATTGCAACAGTTCTTAGGTCGCTGACTCAGAAGAGTATAACTTTTTCAGCAGTTGTACCAAGTTTGACTCATGCCAAGTGTTTCCCCAAAAGCAAGTCATTCCCTGAGCGGGAATCAAACCCAGGCCGCGGTGGTAAAAGAACCGAATCCTAACCACTGGACCAAAAGGGAGAGAGAAAAAGACATTTCGCAGTGAGGTGGCTAAACAGCGATTTTATTCCTCGGCTCACTTTTTGTCTATTCCCAAATGCAACTACTTGCAATCTAAGGGGATGTAGCTCAGAGGAATAGAGCATTAGTTGAACGTACGAAGACCTGGGGGCAATCCTCAGCAGCTCCAAGAAACCACCAAACTCAGCAGATTAATTTCTTAAAGGGAACATATGGTTCTGCCAAACCTCTGACCATCTAGGGAATGGCGTTTGACTATAATTGTCACCCTTTGATAGCTCAGTTGGTAGAGCGGAGGACTGTAGGTGAAATTGCTGTAATCCTTAGGTCGCTGGTTCAAATCCGGCTCAAAGGATTGTACTTTTTCTTGTGGCTTACAAATTTTTTTTGACAGCAGTGCACCTTGACATGTGCTTGACAAGCAAATATCTTTCCCTGAGAGAAGAAATCTTCACTTGTTGACCTTTGAAAGGAATGTTGGTAGAGCAGCAGAGAGTTCTCGAGATTGCAACAGTCCTTAGGTCGCTGACTCAGAAGAGTATAACTTTTTCAGCAGTTGTACCAAGTTTTTGACTTATGCCAAGTGTTTCCCCAAAAGCAAGTCATTCCCTGAGCGGGAATCAAACCCAGGCCGCGGTGGTAAAAGAACCGAATCCTAACCACTGGACCAAAAGGGAGAGAGAAAAAGACATTTCGCAGTGAGGTGGCTAAACAGCGATTTTATTCCCCGGCTCACTTTTTGTCTATTCCCAAATGCAACTACTTGCAATCTAAGGGGATGTAGCTCAGAGGAATAGAGCATTAGTTGAACGTACGAAGACCTGGGGGCAATCCTCAGCAGCTCCAAGAAACCACCAAACTCAGCAGATTCATTTCTTAAAGGGAACATATGCTTCTGCCAAACCTCTGACCATCGAGGGAATGGCGTTTGACTATAATTGTCACCCTTTGATAGCTCAGTTGGTAGAGCGGAGGACTGTAGGTGAAATTGCTGTAATCCTTAGGTCGCTGGTTCAAATCCGGCTCAAAGAATTGTACTTTTCTTGTGGCTTACACCAACTTTTTGACAGCAGTGCACCTTGACATGTGCTTGACAAGCAAATATCTTTCCCTGAGAGAAGAAATCTTCACTTGTTGACCTTTGAAAGGAATGTTGGTAGAGCAGCAGAGAGTTCTCGAGATTGCAACAGTTCTTAGGTCGCTGACTCAGAAGAGTATAACTTTTTCAGCAGTTGTACCAAGTTTTTGACTCATGCCAAGTGTTTCCCCAAATGCAAGTCATTCCCTGAGCGGGAATCAAACCCAGGCCGCGGTGGTAAAAGAACCGAATCCTAACCACTGGACCAAAAGGGAGAGAGAAAAGACATTTCGCAGTGAGGTGGCTAAACAGCGATTTTATTCCTCGGCTCACTTTTTGTCTATTCCCAAATGCAACTACTTGCAATCTAAGGGGATGTAGCTCAGAGGAATAGAGCATTAGTTGAACGTACGAAGACCTGGGGGCAATCCTCAGCAGCTCCAAGAAACCACCAAACTCAGCAGATTAATTTCTAAAAGGGAACATATGGTTCTGCCAAACCTCTGACCATCTAGGGGATGGCGTTTGACTATAATTGTCACCCTTTGATAGCTCAGTTGGTAGAGCGGAGGACTGTAGGTGAAATTGCTGTAATCCTTAGGTCGCTGGTTCAAATCCGGCTCAAAGGATTGTACTTTTTCTTGTGGCTTACACCAACTTTTTGACAGCAGTGCACCTTGACATGTGCTTGACAAGCAAATATCTTTCCCTGAGAGAAGAAATCTTCACTTGTTGACCTTTGAAAGGAATGTTGGTAGAGCAGCAGAGAGTTCTCGAGATTGCAACAGTCCTGAGGTCGCTGACTCAGAAGAGTATAACTTTTTCAGCAGTTGTACCAAGTTTTTGACTTATGCCAAGTGTTTCCCCAAAAGCAAGTCATTCCCTGAGCGGGAATCAAACCCAGGCCGCGGTGGTAAAAGAACCGAATCCTAACCACTGGACCAAAAGGGAGAGAGAAAAAGACATTTCGCAGTGAGGTGGCTAAACAGCGATTTTATTCCTCGGCTCACTTTTTGTCTATTCCCAAATGCAACTACTTGCAATCTAAGGGGATGTAGCTCAGAGGAATAGAGCATTAGTTGAACGTACGAAGACCTGGGGGCAATCCTCAGCAGCTCCAAGAAACCACCAAACTCAGCAGATTAATTTCTTAAAGGGAACATATGGTTCTGCCAAACCTCTGACCATCTAGGTGATGGCGTTTGACTATATTTGTCACCCTTTGATAGCTCAGTTGGTAGAGTGGAGGACTGTAGGTGAAATTGCTGTAATCCTTAGGTCCCTGGTTCAAATCCGGCTCAAAGGATTGTACTTTCTTGTGGCTTACACCAATTTTTTTTTGACAGCAGTGCACCTTGACATGTGCTTGACAAGCAAATATCTTTCCCTGAGAGAAGAAATCTTCACCAACTTTTTGACAGAATGTGCACCAGAGAGTTTGACATGTGCTTGACAAACAAATATCTTTCCCTGAGAGAAGAAATCTTCACTTGTTGACCTTTGAAAGGAATGTTGGTAGAGCAGCAGAGAGTTCTCGATATATTATTATATTATATTATTATATTAGGAATAGAGCATTAGTTGAACGTACAAAGACCTGGGGGCAATCCTCAGCAGCTCCAAGAAACCACCAAACTCAGCAGATTAATTTCTAAAAGGGAACATATGGTTCTGCCTAACCTCTGACCATTTAGGGAATGGCGTTTGACTATAATTGTCCCCCTTTTGTTAGCTCAGTTGGTAGAGCGGAGGACTGTAGGTGAAATTGCTGTAATCCTTAGGTCGCTGTTTCAAATCTGGCTCAAAGGATTGTACTTTTTCTTGTGGCTTACACCAACTTTTTGACAGCAGTGCACCTTGACATGTGCTTGACAAACAAATATATTTCCCTGAGAGAAGAAATCTACACTTGTTGACCTTTGAAAGGAATGTTGGTAGAGCAGCAGAGAGTTCTCGAGATTGCAACAGTCCTTAGGTCGCTGACTCAGAAGAGTATAACTTTTTCAGCAGTTGTACCAAGTTTTTGACTTATGCCAAGTGTTTCCCCAAAAGCAAGTCATTCCCTGAGCGGGAATCAAACCCAGGCCGCGGTGGTAAAAGAACCGAATCCTAACCACTGGACCAAAAGGGAGAGAGAAAAAGACATTTCGCAGTGAGGTGGCTAAACAGCGATTTTATTCCTCGGCTCACTTTTTGTCTATTCCCAAATGCAACTACTTGCAATCTAAGGGGATGTAGCTCAGAGGAATAGAGCATTAGTTGAACGTACGAAGACCTGGGGGCAATCCTCAGCAGCTCCAAGAAACCACCAAACTCAGCAGATTAATTTCTTAAAGGGAACATATGCTTCTGCCGAACATCTGACCATCTAGGGGATGGCGTTTGATTATATTTGGCACCCTTTGATAGCTCAGTTGGTAGAGCGGAGGACTGTATGTGAAATTGCTGTAATCTTTAGGTCGCAGGTTCAAATCTAGCTCAAAGGATTGTACTTTTTCTTGTGGCTTTTCCCAACTTTTTGACAGCAGTGCACCTTGACATGTGCTTGACAAACAAATATCTTTCCCTGAGAGAAGAAATCTTCACTTGTTGACCTTTGAAAGGAATGTTGGTAGAGCAGCAGAGAGTTCTCGAGATTGCAACAATCCTTAGGTCGCTGACTCAGAAGAGTATAACTTTTTCAGCAGTTGTACCAAGTTTTTGACTTATGCCAAGTGTTTCCCCAAAAGCAAGTCATTCCCTGAGCGGGAATCAAACCCAGGCCGCGGTGGTAAAAGAACCGAATCCTAACCACTGGACCAAAAGGGAGAGAGAAAAAGACATTTCGCAGTGAGGGGGCTAAACAGCGATTTTATTCCTCAGCTCACTTTTTGTCTATTCCCAAATGCAACTACTTGCAATCTAAGGGGATGTAGCTCAGAGGAATAGAGCATTAGTTGAACGTACGAAGACCTGGGGGCAATCCTCAGCAGCTCCAAGAAACCACCAAACTCAGCAGATTAATTTCTAAAAGGGAACATATGGTTCTGCCAAACCTCTGACCATCTAGGTGATGGCGTTTGACTATATTTGTCACCCTTTGGTACCTCAGTTGGTAGAGCGGAGGACTGTAGGTGAAATTGCTGCAATCCTTAGGTCGCTGGTTCAAATCCGGCTCAAAGGATTGTACTTTTTCTTGTGGCAAACACCAACTTTTTGACAGCAGTGCACCTTGACATGTGCTTGACAAACAAATATCTTTCCCTGAGAGAAGAAATCTTCACTTGTTGACCTTTGAAAGGATTGTTGGTAGAGCAGCAGAGAGTTCTCGAGATTGCAACAGTCCTGAGGTCGCTGACTCAGAAGAGTATAACTTTTTCAGCAGTTGTACCAAGTTTTTGACTTATGCCAAGTGTTTCCCCAAAAGCAAGTCATTCCCTGAGCGGGAATCAAACCCAGGCCGCGGTGGTAAAAGAACCGAATCCTAACCACTGGACCAAAAGGGAGAGAGAAAAAGACATTTCGCAGTGAGGTGGCTAAACAGCGATTTTATTCCTCGGCTCACTTTTTGTCTATTCCCAAATGCAACTACTTGCAATCTAAGGGGATGTAGCTCAGAGGAATATAGCATTAGTTGAACGTACGAAGACCTGGGGGCAATCCTCAGCAGCTCCAAGAAACCACCAAACTCTGCAGATTAAATTCTAAAAGGGAACATATGGTTCTGCCGAACCTCTGACCATCTAGGGGATGGCGTTTGACTGTATTTGTCACCCTTTGATAGCTCAGTTGGTAGAGCGGAGGACTGTAGGTGAAATTGTTGTAATCCTTAGGTCGCTGGTTCAAATCCGGCTCAAAGGATTGTACTTTTTCTTGTGGCTTACACCAACTTTTTGACAGCAGTGCACCTTGACATGTGCTTGACAAACAAATATCTTTCCCTGAGAGAAGAAATCTTCACTTGTTGACCTTTGAAAGGAATGTTGGTAGAGCAGCAGAGAGTTCTCGAGATTGCAACAATCCTTAGGTCGCTGACTCAGAAGAGTATAACTTTTTCAGCAGTTGTACCAAGTTTTTGACTTATGCCAAGTGTTTCCCCAAAAGCAAGTCATTCCCTGAGCGGGAATCAAACCCAGGCCGCGGTGGTAAAAGAACCGAATCCTAACCACTGGACCAAAAGGGAGAGAGAAAAGACATTTCGCAGTGAGGTGGCTAAACAGCGATTTTATTCCTCGGCTCACTTTTTGTCTATTCCCAAATGCAGCTACTTGCAATCTAAGGGGATGTAGCTCAGAGGAATAGAGCATTAGTTGAACGTACGAAGACCTGGGGGCAATCCTCAGCAGCTCCAAGAAACCACCAAACTCAGCAGATTAATTTCTTAAAGGGAACATATGGTTCTGCCAAACCTCTGACCATCTAGGTGATGGCGTTTGACTATATATGTCACCCTTTGATAGCTCAGTTGTTCGAGTGGAGGACTGTATGTGAAATTGCTGTAATCCTTAGGTAGCTGGTTCAAATCCTGCTCAAAGGATTGTACTTTTTCTTGTGGCTTACAATTTTTTTTTGACAGCAGTGCACCTTGACATGTGCTTGACAAGCAAATATCTTTCCCTGAGAGAAGAAATCTTCACTTGTTGACCTTTGAAAGGAATGTTGGTAGAGCAGCAGAGAGTTCTCCAGATTTCAACAATCCTTAGGTCGCTGACTCAGAAGAGTATAACTTTTTCAGCAGTTGTACCAAGTTTTTGACTTATGCCAAGTGTTTCCCCAAAAGCAAGTCATTCCCTGAGCGGGAATCAAACCCAGGCCTCTGTGGTAAAAGAACCGAATCCTAACCACTGGACCAAAAGGGAGAGAGAAAAAGACATTTCGCAGTGAGGGGGCTAAACAGCGATTTTATTCCTCAGCTCACTTTTTGTCTATTCCCAAATGCAACTACTTGCAATCGAAGGGGATGTAGCTCAGAGGAATAGAGCATTAGTTGAACGTACGAAGACCTGGGGGCAATCCTCAGCAGCTCCAAGAAACCACCAAACTCAGCAGATTAATTTCTTAAAGGGAACATATGGTTCTGCCAAACCTCTGACCATCTAGGTGATGGCGTTTGACTATATTTGTCACCCTTTGATAGCTCAGTTGGTAGAGCGGAGGACTGTAGGTGAAATTGCTGTAATCCTTAGGTCGCTGGTTCAAATCCGGCTCAAAGGATTGTACTTTTTCTTGTGGCAAACACCAACTTTTTGACAGCAGTGCACCTTGACATGTGCTTGACAAACAAATATCTTTCCCTGAGAGAAGAAATCTTCACTTGTTGACCTTTGAAAGGATTGTTGGTAGAGCAGCAGAGAGTTCTCGAGATTGCAACAGTCCTGAGGTCGCTGACTCAGAAGAGTATAACTTTTTCAGCAGTTGTACCAAGTTTTTGACTTATGCCAAGTGTTTCCCCAAAAGCAAGTCATTCCCTGAGCGGGAATCAAACCCAGGCCGCGGTGGTAAAAGAACCGAATCCTAACCACTGGACCAAAAGGGAGAGAGAAAAAGACATTTCGCAGTGAGGTGGCTAAACAGCGATTTTATTCCTCAGCTCACTTTTTGTCTATTCCCAAATGCAACTACTTGCAATCTAAGGGGATGTAGCTCAGAGGAATAGAGCATTAGTTGAACGTACGAAGACCTGGGGGCAATCCTCAGCAGCTCCAAGAAACCACCAAACTCAGCAGATTAATTTCTTAAAGGGAACATATGCTTCTGTCGAACCTCTGACCATCTAGGGGATGGCGTTTGATTGTATTGTCGCCCTTTGATAGCTCAGTTGGTAGCGCAGAGGACTGTAGGTGAAATTGCTGTAATCCTTAGGTCGCTGGTTCCAATCCAGCTCAAAGGATTGTACTTTTTCTTAAGGCTTACGCCAACTTTTTCACAGCAGTGCACCTTGACATGTGCTTGACAAACAAATATCTTTCCCTGAGAGAAGAAATCTTCACTTGTTGACCTTTGAAAGGAATGTTGGTAGAGCAGCAGAGAGTTCTTGAGATTGCAACAGTCCTTAGGTCGCTGACTCAGAAGAGTATAACATTTTCAGCAGATGTACCAAGTTTTTGACTTATGCCTAGTGTTTCCCCAAAAGCAAGTCATTCCCTGAGCGGGAATCGATTCCGTGGTGCAGCAGTCAGAGCATCAAATCCTAACCAATAGACCACCGGGGAGAGATCAAAAGCCAGCTTGCAGTGAGGGGTCTAAACAGGATTCTTCACCCTCGGCTCACTCTTTCTCTATTCCCAAACGCAACTACTTCCAATCTAAGGCGATGTAACTCAGCGTAAGAGAGTGTTTGTTTCATGTAGGTAGACCTGGATTCAATCCCCACAAAACCACCTAACTCAGCAGATTAACTTCATAATTGGTGATGTTTTTTCACTAATGAATCATATTGCAAATGCACTGTGCATTTGCAATATGTTTCAATGGGCATTTACCATCACGAATTTGCCATGCTCAAAAATACCTCCGAAATGCAAAATTGACTGGCCCGATGACATCGGGATGGCCAGGCATTGATTCTGTAACAGCTTTCTTCCTGGGAAGGAGAGGACCAAAGCGCAGCGTGGTAAGTGTCCATGGTTATTTAATGACATCAACTCAACCTAAACACACTCCAAAACAATAAACGTGGCCAAATCCCAAAACAGTCCTTCTGGTACAGAGAACACAAGACAGGAAACAACCACCCACAAAACCCAACACAAAACAGGCTACCTAAATATGGTTCCCAATCAGAGACAATGCCTAACACCTGCCTCTGATTGAGAACCATATCAGGCCAAACAAAGAAAAAGACAAACTAGACATACAACATAGCTCACGTCCTGACCAACACTAAAACAAGGAAAACACACAAGAACTATGGTCAGAACGTGACATATTCTGGTTCCTCTCCATCGCTCATTGGGGTTGATTTCAGAATGTCAATTTGGTGATGGTACCTCACTTTTTAAACCGTCTTGACAATCTATGGCAAGACTTGAAAATGTCAATCTAGAATTTTTTAAAGAATAATGTGCAAATATTGTACAATCCAGGTGTGCAAAGCTTTAAGAGACTTACCCAGAAAGACTCAATGCTGGACAAAGGTGATTCTAACATGTATGGATTCAGGGGTGAGAATGCTTATCTAAATGAGTTATTTCTATATTCAAATTTCTCTAAATTTGCCCCAAAAATTAAATAACAGGTTTTCAGTGTGTCATTATGGGGTATTGTGTGTAGATGGGTGAGAATATACAATGGGGCAAAAAAGTATTTAGTCAGCAACCAATTGTGCAAGTTCTCCCACTTAAAAAGATGAGAGAGGCCTGTAATTTTCATCATAGGTACACTTCAACTATGACAGACAAAATGAGGGACAAAAATCCAGTAAATCACATAGTAGGATGTTTAATGAATTTATTTCACAACATAATACAGGCCGGCGCAGTCTGTACATTACCATTGATAGTGAGAGTGAGAGAGGGAGGGATGAGTGCTGAATCAGTGAAACTGCATGACAGCCAGAGAGAGGGTGGGAGTGGTGAACCACAGGAGAGAGGGAAGGGAAAAATAACAGCAAGGGTAAGAAGTGTGAAATCCTTAAAAAAAACAATAGTTAAATGTATCTTTGTGAAGGACGGAGCTACACACCGGTTTACGTATTATGTAAGGTTTCAATATATGTAAATCTCAAACAAGATTCAGCCCTTCCAGACATTCACTTAATTTCAAACCATTCAGTGAGGGTGTGTTTGAGGATTTAATTATAGGGAAAGTTCAAAGGTTAAAACATTCACGGTGAGAGTAGTTGGCCCAACACCTTGCCGCAGGACAGGAAAGGAAGCCAAGGTGAGAATTTGAACCCATGATTTCTTATGGATTTCTGCCGTGTTTGTTGGTATTGTTAACCTGCTACGTCACCAAGCTGTTGTCTTTGATAACTCCCACTGGAGAACAACTAACAGGCGGGAATGACAGAACTGGAATTCACTGTGAGGTGTGGGTACAAGGCAGCAGAATATATTTGCACTAGTCTGGAACTGTAACACCAAGCTAGTGAGCTACAGTATCAAGAAACAGGATACTGATAGTACAGGTGACATTTCTAAGTGTGGTTGATGCTGTTAAAATGATATTTTAAGTCATTTGTTATAATATAATTCTGCCATCCTTTAGACGGAAAGAAAGGGAGTTGGCGTTGCTGACTGTGTCCCGCGTTGCAGTGTGTGGTGGTAGCCTTGCAAACGAGCTGTCAGGAGTGTACCTGGTGAGACAGCGGACGAAGAGGAAGACGAAGGTTGAGGAGGACGATCATGTGTCTGTGGTGACCGTGATGTACAACCCGCGCTCCGTTCAGCAATGTCAGAGATACATGGAGACAGATCTGAACCTCTGTTTCACCAGCACACACCTCAGGTCTGACAACCCTGACCCTTGACGACCCTGACCCTTGATGACCCTGACCCTCAGGTCTGACGACCCTGACCCTTGATGACCCTGACCCTCAGGTCTGACGACCCTGACCCTTGATGACCCTGACTGTCAGGTCTGACAACTCTGACCCTCAGGTCTGAATACACTAGGTGCAATTTCAAAAATTGGTTGTGCCTCAGCAGTTTTTCACTTGCTTATGTCAGTCACTCAATTAGTCATCTTCAAAATTTTAGATTGGTAGTTAGTCTTGCCAGCAATCTAAACTTGTAGTAATCATGACCGAAAATTACAAAGGCCCTGACCTCCAGAGGGCCAGTCATGCCAAATAATATCCCCTGGCCAAAAAGTGTCCCCCTCTGAGTCACAATGTGATTCAATAAACTATTAGCGTCTGTTGCTATATTAACGGTGTGATGACCGAATGATAAGAATTTTGGAGATCATTACAGCTTAAATTACGTTATTTTCATCATCGCTATTCAAACAAGGCACATTTTTCGTGCATAAACTTTGATATTGTTTGGTAGTGTTATGTCATTAATTTATTTTCATCACTCACATGGCAATCATAGACTAAAATACTAATTCTGGTGTGTGGAATATAGTGGAGGTGGGTGAGTGATGATTATGCTTGGCACTTGCTCTCAACAGTCAGCCAGTCTCAGAATGGGCACTTTTTTATTTAACTTGGCAAGTCAGTTAAGAACAAATTCTTATTTTCAATGACAGCCCAGAAACAGTGAATTAAATGCCTTGTTCAGGGGCAAAAAGAAAGATTTGTTTTACCTTATCAGCTCGGGGATTTAATCTTGCAACCTTTCGGTTACTAATCCAATGCTCTAACCACTAGGCTACCTCCCACACAGTTGAAGAGGGAGACTGCAAAGTCCAGGCACCGCTTTGTTTTGAGTGTTTGCAGTGCTAGTGTTTTAGTTAATCTCACATATCATGTGCCCAGTATGATAGATCAAGAAAATGTTCTTAGAACAGAAAATGACAACATGACAATAACAGCAGCTGTAGATGATGTAATGAAAATTGGGGGGTGGTTGGTAATTGAGGACATCAGGTGGATCCACGTCTGGGTGTTGGGCAGAACCCCTAGGTCCTGGAGAACAGGTAATGGAGGACATCAGGTGGATCCACGTCTGGGTTTTGGGCAGAACCACTAGGTCCTGGAGAACAGGTAATGGAGGACAGCAGGTGCATCCACGTCTGTGTGTTGGGCAGAACCCCTAGGTCCTGGGGAACAGGTAATGGAGGACATCAGGTGGATCCACGTCTGGGTTTTGGGCAGAACCCCTAGGTCCTGGAGAACAGGTAATGGAGGACATCAGGTGCATCCACGTCTGGGTGGTGGACAGAACCCCTAGGTCCTGGAGAACAGGTAATGGAGGACATCAGGTGCATCCACGTCTGGGTTTTGGGCAGAACCACTAGGTTCTGGAGAACAGGGTAGGAAACAGAGACGTAAACAAGCAAACACACAGGTTACACTTTACTGGGAGAAAATTGGATGGATTAGGGCAGTGTTATAAATAGTATATATGTACTTTTCAACACTTTAAAATGGTATAGCTGGTCCCCCTCCGACTCAGTCTGTCTAGCGAAGACACCTAGTTAACTAGTTAAGGGCAATTGGAATTACCATAATTGCTTACACCTATCGATTTGATTGATCAGGTGTAAATTATAGCTAGATACCTCAATATGATAGACATATAACTACACCAGTGGAGGCTGCTGAGGGGAGGACAGCTCACAATAATGGCTGGAATGGAGTCAACGGAATGGTATCAACATGGAAAATTATGTTTTGCTGCGAGGTGGGGGGCCCGCCAACCACATTTTGCATTGGGGCCCCAAAAGGCTAGGCCCTGATTCATCCTGCTTCTCTCCCTCTTAGTGGCCCTGTGACAGACAAAATCCCCTATAAGGTCCCAGGAGCTGAACTCCTTGCTAAGTCCTAAAGTAATCTCATATGTATACGTATATATACTGTACTCTATACTATATCATCTACTGCATCCTTATGTAATACATGTATCACTAGCCACTTTAACTATGCCACTTTGTTTACATACTCATCTCATATGTATATACTGTACTCGATTCCATCTACTGTATCTTGCGTATGCTGCTCTGTACCATCACTCATTCATATATTTTTATGTACATATTCTTTATCCCCTTACAGTGTGTATAAGACAGTAGTTTTGGAATTGTTAGTTAGATTACTTGTTGGTTATTACTGCATTGTCGGAACTAGAAGCACAAGCATTTCGCTACACTCGCATTAACATCTGCTAACCATGTGTACGTGACAAATACAATTTGATTTGATTTGATTTGATTTAAAGGCAGTCCAGAGTCAATGGACCTGGTGTTTGACCTCCACAACACTACCGCTAACATGGGCCTGTGCCTCATCGCCTACTCGGACTGCGATTGGATCTTTCTTCACATCTACAGATACCTGTAGGGTATCAGAGCAAATGATCCTCAACAGATACTCAAAGAGGAGATGAAGTCAAATCGTTTGTAATGCATTTTCTCATTGGAGTAGATATGCACTGATTGAAAAGAGGGGATAGTTATATCCTATTCTAAAATATTGATAAAGGAAAGGTGACGAGGGATAGTACAACCTTTGATATTTTAACTCAGTAGGGTAGAACATGAGGTTGGCCCTTAACTCTGTCTCCAACAATTTGGATAGTAGCCTTCATTGTGCTTTGAACCAGATATATTTTGTTGATACACACAATCACAGTAGAAATAAGATCTGAGATTCCTATGATCTCACCCACATTGTAATGCTGAGGTGATTTCTGTCAGGATTGACACGTTGTTGTTTTTTCACAGAGGGAAAAAAAGATGTCTTACATACCTGGGAGGGTCATTCACTTCGACCCTCAAGGAAGAGTATTCTCTCTCTCTCTGTCTCTCTCTCTGTCTCTCGCTCTCTCTCTCTCTCTAGCTCTCTCTCTCTGTCTCTCTCCCCCTCTCTCTCTCTCTGTCTCTCTCTTGCTCCCTGTCTCTCTCAAGCACTCTCTCTCTGTCTCTCTCCCCCTCTCTCTCTCTGTCTCTCTCTCTCTCGTCTGTAGGCAAGGACGGCTTTGGTGAGTAAATAAGGAGGTGGCCTTCTTTACTGCCATGGTGGTCAAACAGCCTTAGTGGTCTGGTGGCATCTCTCTGTATGTCGATGTTGTGATAGCTCGTTCTGGTATTTCTTAGGAGGATTTGTGTGTATCGTCTTGTATTGTTAGGTATTACTTCACTGTTGGAGCTACAGTTGAAGTCGGAAGTTTACATACACCTTAGCCAAATGCATTTAAACCCAGTTTTTCACAATTCCTGACATTTAATCCTAGTAAAAAATCCTTGTTTTAGGTCAGTTAGGATCCCCACTTTATTTTAAGAACCCGAAATGTCAGAATAATAGTAGAGAGAAAGATTTATTTCAGTTTTTATTTCTTTCATCGCATTCCCAGTGGGTCAGAAGTTTACATACACATAATTAGAATTCGGTAGCATTGCCTTTAAATTGTTTAACTTGACCTTTTGTTCCAGATTTCCTCTGGAGAGACACGAAAGTACCAAGGGACTGAGCCTCTCTATCCATTCTTCTTTAATGAATGTGCGTACTATGAGAAGGGCATAGCTCTCTCCCTGGCAAGACAGAGAAGTGTAGGGATACCGTCCATCTGGTTGGAGAGTGAACTAGAACAGGGAAAGTGGAAAAGTGTGCCAGAAAGAAAGAGGAAGAAATTGAGGAGACCTTCGTCTTCCTCTTCGGCCGCTGTCTCACCAGGTACACTCCTGACAGCTTGGACGAAGGCTATCAGAAGCTAATGGAATATGGAGAGGAGAGTGACTAACTAAATGGACAATACAAATCAGAGCTAATTTCAAGTTCTTGATATGAACAGTAGATTCAAAACACACCTCAGGAATAAGGTTGTCAAGTGAGACACATTGTTCAAATGTTATGAACTTCAAAAGTGTAAAAATAAAATCCTTTACTGAAACGACAGCATTTGCTGATAAAACGCTTCAATACACACGCGCACACACACTAACTTAGTATGACATCATCAGCTCACAATTCAACATTTTCCACACTTGCTCGCTACTCCAGGATATCTCTTGGGAGATAAAATACATTCACAATAGATTTACTGAAGCACATACATACCATATAATTTGCCATATGAACTACATTTGAGGCAGAAAATATGGTTAGAACCATTTGTTTTAAATATTGAGAAAAAAAAAAATAATAATCGACATCATTTTGAAAAAGCTTGACTCATCAGCTCATCTTTAAGTCCACATTCTTTCATAAATCTTACCTTTCATAACACATATGTTTTCATGAAACATTGACTGCTGTCATATCATGTATATGAATACATGCAGACCTTATGGACACACAATTTAAATTAACATTTTTCCAACTACTCTATTCTTCTTGACGGTCAAGGGTTGATCAGGGTATTTGTCAGACATTAATCTTCACTTGCGAACAGTTAATTGTACATTGTAGACTAAATACAGATTAAATACCCAGGCCTACGAATAATGCATTCGTTGCAAAGCATTTAAAAATAGGATCCAAAAATAACTAGTATTCGAAGAAAAAGGATCATTAACATTTTTCATACGACCACATTAAATACATTCTTCACATAATAAATTAGCATTAACAGTTCACAGTTTAATCTTCGCATTTCTTTGAGATTATTAATACAAGCCCATGCCATAGAAGTGGCATTTGTAGGTGATGTAAAAATGAATAAATTAAGTAAAACCAAAAAACATAAATAACAAAAAAAGTAACACTATGTAAAATGCAACATAAATCAATGTAACCACAGCTAGTCAATAGTGACAACGGAATGTAACGTCATGTGTACAAACCAGAACAAAGTGACATTGTCCACTATTAACCTAGCTGTACTCTGGGGGTAATACATTCCTACGAAGTTCTGCAGAATCGTACAAATCAATCAAAATAATACTCCTGATAAAAAGACTAAAAACAAATCTCTTAAAAATCAACAAATGACATACAACATATCCAAACACAACCACTACAAACAATATGTAACTTTCTATAGATTGTCACTCAAAAGGAAATATTTGTAGCTTATATTTTTCCATTTGTCCTGGCTATGTCCAGGTTCTTCTAAGGTCAAAATACAATTTGATATATAGTACCAGTCAAAAGTTTGGACACACCTACTCATCGAAGGGTTTTTATTTATTTTTTACTATTTTTCTACATTGTAAAGAAACACTATGAAATAACACATATGGAATCATGTAGAAACCAAAAAAAAGTGTTGAACAAATCAAAACATATTTGATATTCTTCAAAGCAGCTACCCTTTGCCTTGATGACAGCTTTGCACACTCTTGGCGTTCTCTCAACCAGCATCATGAGGTAGTCACCTGGAATGCATTTCAATTAACAGGTGTGCCTTAAAAAGTTTATTTGAGGAATTTCTGTTCTTATTAATGTGTTGAGCCAATCAGTTGTGACAAGGTAGGGGTGGTATACAGAAGACAGCCCTATGTGGTAAAAGATCAAGTCCATATTATGGAAAGAACAGCTCAAAAAAGCAAAGAGAAAAGTTGGTAAGTTGGTGGTTGAAGATATCCCTCTAGTGGTGTGGAGGCTGTGCTTTGGCAAAGTGGGTGGGGTTATATCCTTCCTGTTTGGCCCTGTCCGGGGGTGTCCTCGGATGGGGCCACAGTGTCTCCTGAACCCTCCTGTCTCAGCCTCCAGTATTTATGCTGCAGTAGTTTATGTGTCGGGGGGCTAGGGTCAGTTTGTTTTATCTGGAGTACTTCTCCTGTCCTATTCGGTGTCCTGTGTGAATTTAAGTGTGCTCTCTCTAATTCTCTCTTTCTTTCTCTCTCTCTCTCGGAGGACCTGAGCCCTAGAACCATGCCTCAGGACTACCTGACATGATGACTCCTTGCTGTCCTCAGTCCACCTGGCTGTGCTGCTGCTCCAGTTCAACTGTTCTGCCTTATTATTATTGGACCATGCTGGTCATTTATGAACATTTGAACATCTTGGCCATGTTATGTTATAATCTCCACCCGGCACAGCCAGAAGAGGACTGGCCACCCCACATAGCCTGGTTCCTCTCTAGGTTTCTTCCTAGGTTTTGGCCTTTCTAGGGAGTTTTTCCTAGCCACCGTGCTTCTACACCTGCATTGCTTGCTGTTTGGGGTTTTAGGCTGGGTTTCTATACAGCACTTTGAGATATCAGCTGATGTACAAAGGGCTATATAAAGAAATGTGGTTTGATTTTTGACAGTCCATCATTACTTTAAGATATGAGGGTCAGCAAATCCGAAAACCAAAAACCATCAAGCACTATGATGAACCTGGCTCTCATGAGGACCACCACAGGAAAGGAAGACCCAGAGTTACCTCTGCTGTGGAGGATAAGTTCATTAGAGTTACCAGCCTCAGAAATTGCAGCCCAAATAAATGCTTTACAGAGTTCAAGTAACAGATACATCTACACATCAACTGTTCAGAGGAGACCATGTGGATCAAGCTTTCATGGTTGAATTGCTGCAAAGAAACCACTACTAAAGGACACCAATAATAAGAAGAGACTTGCTTGGGCCAAGAAACACGAGCAATGGACATTAGACCGGTGGGAATCTGTCCTTTGGTCTGATGAGTACAAATGTTTTTGGTTCCAAGCGCCGTGTCTTTGTGAGACGCAGAGTAGGTCAACGGATGATCTCTGCATGTGTGGTTCCCACCGTGAAGCATGGAGGAGGTGGTGTGGTGGTGCTTTGCTGGTGACACTGTGATTAATTTAGAATTCAAGGCACACTTAACCAGCATGGCTACCACAGTATTATGAAGCGATACGCCATCCCATCTGGTTCAACAGGACAATGACCCAACACAACCTCCAGGCTGTGTAAGGGCTATTTGACCAAGAAGGAGTGTGATGGAGTGCTGCGTCAGATGACCTGGCCTCCACAATCACCCGACCTCAACCCAATTGAGATGGTTTGGGATGAGTTGGACCGCAGAGTGAAGGAAAAACACCCAACAAGTGCTCAGCATATGCGGGAACTCCTTCAAGACTTTTTAAAAAGCATTCCAGGTGAAGCTGGTTGAGAGAATGCCAAGAGTGTGCAAAGGTGTCATCAAGGCAAAGGGTGGCTACTTTTGAGAATCTAAAATTGAAAATATATTTTGATTTGTTTTAACACTTTTTTGATTACTACATGATTCCATGTGTTAATTGATAGTTTTGATGTCTTCATTATTTTTCTACAATGTAGAATAAGAAAACCCTGGAATGAGTCGGTGTGACCAAACTTTTTACTGGTACTGTAATCAAATGTTTGGACTAAACTTGAATCACCATAAACATATTTCTTTCAGAACGGTTTGATTTTCCAAACATGGGCCAATAATATTTCTTGCTAGTACATATGAAATTCGAATGGAAGCATATCTGACTGTGGTTGGTTACGGTTTGGAAAGTCTATTATAAACAATTATATGCTTGTTGGTCTAACCAATGGTACATTTTGTTCTGGGTCACACTGTTTCCCAATTTCAACTCCCTCACCCTTACACTAGGCACTTTAATAGATCTGAAATGATTGGATAAGCAACGGTGTGAAAAGCAACAGGGTGAAAATCCCAGTAGCCTATCAGAGGGCAAAGATTAGCATTTTCTATATTCTTATTCAGTTATTTCAAGATCAACAAGTATCATGTGGTTGGAATTATGGTTTTGATTTGGAAATGTGCCTATATAAAAACAGATAGTCAGGCACCAGCAGGCCTGGTCTCTATGCTACCCTGTAGGCTGTCATACGGTAGTAGTTCTGACTGTGGCTGCGTGCCGCCCACACCAGGAGAGCGGCAGCCATCATGTGCAGTGGGGACGAGATGAGGGCCAGGTAGAGCGACCAGCCCAGGGAGCCGTCCACCTTGTCTGGCAACACAGAGACCCTGTGGAGGAGATCCATCCCTGCCAGGTAACAGCACACTGTGGCTAGAGTACACAGCCCTTCAGGGAGAGCAGGAGGAAGAGAGAGAGAGGGAGAGGGGGGGGTCAGGTATATGCAATTGTTGTATATTTCTAAAATAAATCAAGGATTACTTTTTCCTTCAACTATTGCAGTATCAATGGTGAGTCTTAAAACATGATCTCAAGGATAGCTGCATGTTGTTTCCCCCCCCACTTTTATTTAACCAGGTTAAACCAGTTGAGAACAAGTTCTCATTTACAACTGCGACCTGGCCAAGATAAAGCAAAGCAGCACAAAAACAACACAGAGTTACACATAAACAAACGTACAGTCAATAACACTACAGAAAAATATATGTACAGTGTTTGCAAATTTAGAAGATTAGGGAGGTAGGCCATTGAGGTGAAATAATTACAACTTAGCATTAACACTGGGGTGATTGATGTGCAGATGATGATGTGCAAGCAGATATACTGGGGTGCAAAATAGCAAAAGGGTAAATAATAATATGGGGATGAGGTAGTTGGGTGTGCTATTTACAGATTGGCTGTGTACAGGTTCAGTGATCGGTAAGCTGCTCAGACAGCTGATGCTTAAAGTTAGAGATGGAGATATAGGACTCCAGCTTCAGTGATTTTTGCTATTCGTTCCATTGGCAGCAGAGAACTGGAAGGAAAGGCGGCCAAAAGAAGAGTTGGCTTTGGGGGTGACCAGTGAAATATGACTGCTGGAGCACGTGCTACAGGTGGGTGTTGCTATGGTGACCAGTGAGCTGAGACAAGGCGGGGCTTTACCTAGCAAAGACTTATAGATGACCTGGAGCTAGTGGGTTTGGCGACGAATATGTAGTGAGGGCCAGCCAATGAGCGCATACAGATCGCAGTAGTGGGAAGTATATGGGGCTTTCTGCCTCGCCCGGTTCACCAACTACCTTTCAGATAGAGTTCAGTGTGTCAAATCGGAGGGCCTGTTGTTCGGACCTCTGGCAGTGTCTATGGGGATGCCACAGGGTTAAATACTCGGGCCGACTCTTTTCTCTGTATATTTCAATGATGTCGCTCTTGCTGCTTGTGATTCTCTGATCCACCTTTACGCAGACGACACCATTCTGTATACTTCTGGCCCTTCTTTGGACACTGTGTTAACTAACCTCAAAACGAGCTTCAACGCCAAACAACACTACTTCCGTTTCCTCCAACTGCTTTTAAATGCAAGTAAAACTTAGTGCATGCTCTTCAACCGATTGCTGCCTGCACCCTCCCGCCTGACTAGCATCACTACTCTGGAAGGTTCTGACCTAGAATATGTGGACAACTACAAATACCTAGGTGTCTGGTAAGACTGTAAATGCTCCTTCCAGACTCACATCAAGCATCTCCAATCCAAAATTAAATCTAGAATCAGTTTCCTATTTTTCAACAAATCCTCCTTCACTCATGCTGCCAAACTTACCCTAGTAAAACTGACTATCCTACCGATCCTTGACTTCAGCGATGTCATTTACAAAATAGAACACTCTACTAAGCAAACTGGATGTAGTCTATCACAGTGCCATCCATTTTGTCACTATTTGAGAAGCCAAGGCTATCGAGTCCGCCGATAAGAATGCAGTGATTGATAGAGTGGAAAGCTTTGGCCAGGTCGATGAAGACGGCTGCACAGTACTGTCTTTTATTGATGCCGGTTATGATATTGTTTAGGACCTTGAGCGTGGCTGAGGTGCACCCATGACCAGCTCAGAAACCAGATTGCATAGTGTAGAAGGTACGGTGGGATTCGAAATGGTCGGTGATCTGTTTGTTAACTTGGCTTTTGAAGACTTTAGAAAGGCAGGGCAGGATGGATATAGGTCTGTAGCAGTTTGGATCTTGAGTGTCTCCCCCTTTGAAGAGGGAGAAGCTTTCCAATCTTTGGGGATCTCAGAAAGAGAATTTGAATAGGCTAGTAATAGGGGTTGCAACAATTTCGGCAGATCATTTTAGAAAGAGAGGGTCCAGAAAGTCTAGCCCAGCTGATTTGTAGTGATCCAGATTTTGCAGCTCATCAGCTGTCTGGATTTGGGTGAAGGAGAAGCGGGGGGGGGGGGCTTGGGCAGGTTACTGCAGGGAGTGCTGAGATGTTGGCTGGGGTATGTGTAGTCAGGTGGAAAGCATGGCCAGCCGTAGAAAAAATGCTTATTGAAATTATTGATAATCGTAGATTTATCAGTGGTGACAGTGTTTCCTGTCCTCAGTGCAGTCGGCAGCTGGGAGGAGGTGCTCTTATTCTCCATGGACTTTACAGTGTCCCAAAACTTTTTGGAATTAGTGCCACAGGAAACACATTTCTGTTAGAAATAGATGATGAACAGTCAGTTATATGAATCATCTGTGTAGTGCAAAGGCAAAAACCAAAACGTGCACAACAATGTGGTCCCCAGGACCGAGTTTGGGAAAAGCTGGACTCCACTATAGTAGAACAAAGTTATGGTCAATAGCCATGGTGCCTAGCACTGAAATGCCCTTCTGGAAACAATGAACTTATTATAAACTGGGTGGTCCAAGCCCTGAATGCTGATTGGCTGACAGCTGTGGTATATCAGACCGTATACCACAGGTATGACGAAACATGTATTTGTACTGCTCTAATTACATTGGTAACCACTTTCTAATAGCAATAACGCACCCCTGGGTTCGTCGTATAATATACGTGGCCAATATACCACGGCAAAGGCTCCGCGTTGCATCGTATCTAAGAACAGATACAGCCCGCTCAGCCCAGTCAAAACTGTTCGCTGCTCTGGCCCCCCAATGGTGGAACAAACTCCCTCACGATGCCAGGACAGCGGAGTCAATCACCACCTTCCGGAGACACCTGAAACCCCACCTCTTTAAGGAATACCTAGGATAGGATAAGTAATCCTTCTCACCCCCCTTTTAAGATTTAGATGCACTATTGTAAAGTGACTGTTCCACTGGATGTCATAAGGTGAATGCACCAATTTGTAAGTCGCTCTGGATAAGAGCGTCTGCTAAATGACTTAAATGTAAATGTAACAGCCTGGAACGTCGTTCTTCGTTTGTAGAAAGAGAGTCGGACCGAAATGCAGCATAGTGGTTACTCATGACTTTAATAGAAAAAGTGACACATGAAATAACTATACAAAATACAAAACAACAAACGGAACGTGAAACCTAATTACAGCCTATCTGGTGAAACTACACAGAGACAGGAACAAGCACCCACGAAATACAAAGCGAAACTCAGGCTACCTAAATACGGTTCCCAATCAGAGACAATGAGAATCACCTGACTCTGATTGAGAACCGCCTCAGGCAGCCAAGCCTATACAACACCCCTAATCAGCCGCGATCCCAAATACTACAAACCCCAAAACGAAAATACAATATATAAACCCATGTCACACCCTGGCCTGACCAAATATATAATGAAAACACAAAATACAATGACCAAGGCGTGACACAGCCCTTAGCCGTGGTATATTGGCCATATACCACACCCACATGGGCCTTATTGCTTAAGAAGAGAATGATAAGGACAATACAATGTTTAATAAATCTCTCACCAGCCAGCAGGTGGATCATTCCTATGCCCAGGGTGGGGGTGAGACTGTGGCAGAGGCAGGCACAGAACCCTATCAAGCCTGCCAGCACCACCAGACCTAAGGAGATTAATGGCAGCAGGAACTGACACCTCCACAGGTCTGTACACAGATAGGGATCCAAGTTAGAACTCAATAGGCAAGCTGTCAAAACTCTCACACACAATTCAGATAGAAAAAGCATGAGCATCCAAGTGCATACAATCATACTGTGTCTATTATTGAATATCACAGACGCCAGGTATAAGTTATTTATGCATTGCATAATGCAAATCACACAATGTGGCCATAAGCCAGGGTGAACCAACTCCGGTTCTGGAGAGATACAGGGTGATCCAACTCCGGTTCTGGAGAGATACAGGGTGATCCAACTCCGGTTCTGGAGAGATACAGGGTGATCCAACTCCGGTTCTGGAGAGATACAGGGTGATCCAACTCCGGTTCTGGAGAGATACAGGGTGATCCAACTCCGGTTCTGGAGAGATACAGGGTGAACCAACTCCGGTTCTGGAGAGATACAGGGTGATCCAACTCCGGTTCTGGAGAGATACAGGGTGAACCAACTCCGGTTCTGGAGAGATACAGGGTGATCCTACTCCGGTTCTGGAGAGATACAGGGTGAACCAACTCCGGTTCTGGAGAGATACAGGGTGATCCTACTCCGGTTCTGGAGAGATACAGGGTGAACCAACTCCGGTTCTGGAGAGATACAGGGTGATCCAACTCCGGTTCTGGAGAGATACAGCGTGATCTAACTCCGGTTCTGGAGAGATACCGGGTGAATCAATTGTGTTCATATTGTGTTGGAACAAAAGCTTGCACACCCAGATTGTTTTCCAGGCCTGGAGTTGGTGAACCCTGGCACAAGGCATTGAGGATAGCATAGCATAGCATATCACAGAAGCTGGGTAAGGTAACAGATCAATGCATTGTAATTTGCTAAATAAATCAATACAGACTTACAGGTCCGCAGCATGTCCTCTCCACTGTTGTGGTTCCCTGGCTCTTTGTACTTTGGGGTAAACTGTTGTGTTAACGTGAAGCTAACACACTTCATCACCATCGTTGGATCTGAAACAGAAGAGAAATTGAGAAATAAAAAAAAGCATAAATCATGCCCTGATAAAACCATGGATTGGATCAACAAATTGTTTTGAGGAAATCCGTGTTGACTGAGTTTATGGGAGGAGATTAGGTTGTACATACCCGACTCCTTGTACCAGTGGGTATGAGATGGCACCAGAACGCAGCGCCACCAGAGGCCTATGGTCCCGTTGAGACGGAAGAGCGTGTCGCTGTAGGTCTTCTCATCGAATTCCCCGTCCATGAATTCATCATGCAGCGACCGCAGTTCGGATATGTTGGCCTCGCCGCGCACTGGGGGACTAGTGTACTGGTACCAGTGCTGCGTCCCAACCGCTACAGACAGGTACACCGTAGCCAGCACGCTGAGCACACAGCTGATAACCAAAGCCGTGGCATAACGGTTGTCAACCATTGTTTACCAACTGAGAGAGGCGTCAAATAGGAGATTATAGCAAAAGCTTCACTTCGCCTCTTCCTCTCTGATTATAGCTACCGGTGGCGATGGCCCCGTCACTGCGTGTTTTCCAATACCCGCGCCAAAGTAGAGTAGGCAGGCTCAAGCAACGATTCCGGAGGAAATCCTGCGATGTAATATTATCCAATCCACTCAGAAATGGCATAGATGTAGACTACATAAAACACGCCTTTACTAGCTGCCTTGTTCATATCCGACACTGTTTCAACACTGTAGGTGTCCCTGTCGCGCGCAGCCTAGATGCGCCATCTGTTCGCTTGTCCCACTTCTTAAAAATCACTGCTGCATATGGTGGTGGGTGGGTGGCCTGACGATGCGACAGATTATTTGGCTACCCCGCCTGTTGTACAAGTACAAAACAAACACATACTGTTATATCATACTAAATGAGTAGTAGCAAATAATAAATGTGTCATTATTTTCTCTTGCCCGTATCGCCTACACTTGTTTCATGACGAACAGCACCTGCGAATTTAAGCTTGTTAAGAAAGATTGTAAACGCATACATCCATGCGTTTTCCTTTTCCGGCAGGCGGCAGTGGAATGCTGGGTATTATAGTTTTACTCATAGCTCGAAGACAGTGTCTGAGTAGTGAGGCTAACGAAGCCGACTGTTGACTAAAGTCGACCCACCACCGCATTTAACCCAACCCCGCTCCATCAGAGAGGTGCGGGGGTCTGCCTTAATCGACGTTTTACGTCATCGGCGCCCAATGCGCCCCGTTTGTGTAAGTGATTTAAAGTCCAGTTTAAACCATACATTTTTAGGCCTAGACCTACAATTATCTTCTTGAAAATGTCTAATAATCTGAATTATTGAACAAAATAGAATATCCTACTCCTATAGAGAAGGTAGGCTACGATACACATAACTATATGGAAATGAGATATGAACTGAATATATGAACTGAATGTAATTATTTTACCTGTAACCTTAACTCAAATATGACAAAATAAATAACAACGTTTTTGTCTAGGGACTGATGCAGGTTGTTGTTGATTTTGCAGAGTGAGGGTTTGAGTTTTAGGACTGACTGCTGCTATTCGTTGCCTTTCGGTCCTTTAGTGGCTGTGTGATGTGTCACTCATGACTTTAGGAATATGTCAATTCAATAGAGAACAGTTGCAAAGCACAACTGATTGTTATAATAGCACCACTACTTTCTTGGTAAACCATATTCTATGAAATAACCATGCATCATTTCAAAGGTATTGTACCGAAATAATGCATAAGGACCCTTTTCTATGTGATTGACAGAAAATGTATTTCAAAGTGAGTTTACAGAAGAAAAAACATGAAAAATAGTACAAATGTGGCTTACTATAATGAATATTGAAATACTTCCTACTACTTAATACTTAATACTACTTATTTGGGGTGGCAGGGTAGCCTAGTGGTTAGAGTGTTGGACTAGTATCCGGAAGGTTGCAAGTTCAAATCACTGAGCTGACAAGGTACAAATCTGTTGTTCTTTTTTTTTTACACCTTTATTTAACCAGGCAAGTCAGTTAAGAACAAATTCTTATTTTCAATGACGGCCCTAGGAACAAGGCAGGGTTTTTGAAGGGCATCATTGAAAATAAGAATTTGTTCTTAACTGGTTAAATAAAGGTGTAAAAAAAAAAAGTTCTGAAATATAAATTCTGTTGATTCTAAAATGTCTTATTGGTTGATTTGATCATTTATTTGACGAGAGCTACACCAAGTTATCTGTATCCAGTATCCATAGTGCAATATTCAGAAGTTCAGGCGTAGTTTGTCTTAGAATCCGTGGTGCACCCTTAGATGAATTCATCTTGACTGTGGGCACTTATATCAGGTAATGTGGTATGGCGTGATATGAGGTACTGTAGTGGTGACCAATCTGTTCCTTGTCTCATATCTAAGGTGTCGTGTTGATGCATTCCTTTTAACTGCCAGCACCTGTTATCTACATCCGTGTCACAGTCATTAGGCTAGAGCAAAACACAAAGCATATTGTGACATTAGGGTTGTCAATCAATAAATACAATATAAAAGTAACACATGAAAAACACTACTTTTGTCACAGTTAGTTTGCACCTATTGTATAATGAATTACAATACAAATTCATCCACTAAACATTACAAATGTAAAGTTGGCAGCATCTAAATTAAAGTGTCTCTCCAGTCTTTGGTTCAGTTCCTTCATCACCTGATGTAAAACCTCAACAATCTCTGAAGGACCAAATCAAACCAATCAAATCAAACCACATTTTATTGGTCACATACAAATCAAATCAAATTGTATTTGTCATATCCGCCGAATACAACAGGACCTTACAGTGAAATGCTTACTTACAAGACCTTAACCAAACAATGCAGTTTTCCTAAAAAATAAAATAAATAAAAAAATTAAAGTAACAAATAAGTAATTAAAGAGCAGCAGTAAAATAACAATAGCGAGGCTATATACAGGGGGTACCGGTACAGAGTCAATGTGGAGGCTATATACAGACAGGGGGGTACCGGTACAGAGTCAATGTGGAGGCTATATACAGAGTCAATGTGGGGTACAGGGGGCACCGGTACAGAGTCAATGTGGAGGCTATATATACCGGTACAGAGTCAATGGGGTACCAGGGGGTTACAGAGTCAATGTGGAGGCTAGGGGGTATAGTCATGTGGGGTTACCGGTACAGAGTCAATGTGGAGGCTATATACATGGGGTACCAGTACAGAGTCAATGTGGAGACTATATACAGGGGGGTACTAGTACAGAGTCAATGTGTGAGACTATATAAACAGGGGGGATCAATGCAAATAATCTGGGTAGCCTTTTGATTAGAGGTTCAAGAGTCTTTTGGCTTGGGGGTAGATGTTTTTTAGAAGCCTCTTGGACCTAGAATTGGTGCTCGGGTACCACTTGCCATGAGGTAGCAGAGAGAACAGTCTATGACTAGGGTGGCTAGGCCATCCTCTGACACCGCCTGGTATAGAGGTCCTGGATGGCCCAGTGATGTACTGGGCCGTACACACTGCCCTTTGTAGGGTATTGCGGTCAGAGGCCGAGCCGTTGCCATACCCGTCAGGATGCTCTGGATGGTGCAGCTGTAGAACCTTTTGAGGATCTGAGGACCCATGCCAAATATTTTCAGTCTCCTGAGGGGGAATAGGTTTTGTTTTGCCCTATTCACGACTGTCTTGGTGTGTTTGGACCAGTTTGTTGGTGATGTGCACATCAAGGAATGTGAAACTATCAACCTGCTCCACTACAGACCCGTCAATGACAATGGGGGCGTGCTCGACCCTCGTTTTCCTGTAGTACATGATCATCTCCTTTGTCTTGATCATGTTGAGGAAGAGGTTGTTATCCTTGCACCACACTGCCAGGTCTCTGACCTCTCTATAGTCTCGTCGTTGTTGGTGATCAGGCCTACCATTGTTGTGTCGTCTGCAAACTTAATGATGTTGTTGGAGTCTTGCTTGGCCATGCAGTCATGGGTGAGTAGGTGACTGAGCATGCACCCCTAAAGGGGTTCCGTGTTGAGGATCACTCTCGAAGATGTGTTGGGAGGGAGGTGTTTAGTCCCAGGGTTCTTAGCTTGGTGATGAGCTTAGAGGGGACTATGGTGTTGGACTACACATCTGGTCCTGCGGCCTTGTGAATGTTGACCTTTTTAAAGGTCTTACTCACATTGGCTACGGAAGCGTTATCACACAGTCGTCCAGAACAGCTGGCGCTCTCATGCATGTTTCAGTGTTGCTTGCCTCAGACCCCTCATAGAAGTGATTTAGCCCGTCTGGTAGGCTCGTGTCACTACTGGCAGCTCGCGTTGAATTATATTTGAAGTGGTTTTACAATTCAAAATCAAATAGCTAAATGATACATGGTCTCACCATCTTAAAACAATTACATATTTTAGCTTAGTACCCCCTCACCCATTTTTGGCAAAGCAGAGATTTTTGTCAAAGAGGTAATAGGGGTTGCAAGTAACTGTTGTTCTCTCAGTCAATGGAGTTTCTGCCACAGACATTGAAACTCTGAATGGGCTTGTGGGCTCTGGATTGGTTTTAGTTGTACATGGAAAAGCAGGAGCTTCAACTGATGCAATTGTAGCAGGCCTTGGATTTGTCACTGGGGCTGAGGTAGATGTTTTGGGGTTACAAGTATAATCCTTACTGTCTGATTGTTTCAGCATTAGACATGTCAATTGTAACTGGATATGGGATTGTTTTCTGTATTGTTTTGCACACTTTGTACAAAATAATAAAATGCAGTACGACAGGATCTTTATAAAATCTTTATAAAACATAGCTCTTCATTGGCTAGCTATAACTGGCATGTTCATGTGTGTCCAGCCATGATCAACTCCGACAGTCCATGGAGGAAGGTGTCGAACAGAGCCTCCGGATTCAAGGAACTCTCGGCGGCCAATGTGCAAAAATCTACTGCATAGTCTGCCACACTACGGGAGTTCTGATATACCTGCAGTAGTTTTCAAGCCAACTCCCTCACGGGCACCAGAGAATCGAAAACCTTCCTCACTGCTACCATGAATTCCTCCAAGCACTGGCACACAGAGGATTGCTGCTCCCACACAGCTGTTGCACAGGAGAGCGAATTTCCAGACATTAGCGTGATTAAATACATTACCTTCGATCAGTCCGATGGGAATGAAGAGGGCTGGAGTTCGAAGATGACAGAGCAGTGGGAAAGGAATGCCTGGCAGGTACCGGAATCACCTGCATAACGTTCCGGAGGAGGTAATCGGGGCTCTCAGGGAGCCGGGGTAGGTTGAACCAATCCACCACTAGTAGGAAGGTTACTGGGTGGTTGGTAGGTCTCAGATGTGGCGTGCTGCCTATGAGCGTCTTCACTGATTTGCTTCATTATCGCCTTGAACCGTTGGTCGTGGCGTTCCGTCAGGGAACAAAGCCCTTCCAAAAGGTCCAGAAGCAGCACCTCAAGCGTCCCAATGGTGGCTCCCTACAGGGAGACAACGAGGCGGAGCTGGTCTAAGTCTGCTGGGTCTGTCATGGCCAGTTTGTACTATAAGGGCACAAGACCAAACCCAAATGCAGACACAGGAGGCAGATGTTAGCTCCGATATTTATTATAACAAAGTGAGTAGGCAAAGGCAGGTCGGGGACAGGCCAGAGTTCATAAACCAGGTCAGACTCCCAACCAGTACCAGACAATAGGTAGCCTCGAGGTCAGGCCAGGCAGGTGTCAAAAACCAGATCCAAGTCCAAAAACAATATAAGGGGATAGGCAGGCTGGTAGTCAGGGAGCTGAGTTCAGAGTCAGGACAGGCAAGGGTCAAAACCAGGAGGACTAGAAATGAAGAGAGACTGGGAAAAATAGGAGCAAGGGAAAATGCTGGTTGACTTGGCAAACAAGACGAACTGGCACAGAGAGACAGGAAACACAAGGATACACCGGGGATAATAAGTGACACCTGGAGGGGGTGGAGACAATCACATGGACAGGTGAACCAGATCAGGGTGTGACACTCTGTTGCTCTGTTTTGGAGTTATATCTCCTGTGTTTTTGATTTGTCTGTTGCCAAGTTCGTCTTGTCTCATCAAGCCTACCAGCATTTTTCCTGTACTCCTGGTTTTCTCTGTAGTCCCTGTTTTCCCCGGTTTTGACCATTCTCCCTGCCCTGATCCTGAGCCTGCCTGTACCTTGTGACACAGACCTGGATAACTGAGCCCTGCCTGCCTGCCCTGACCATGAACCTGCCTACTGTTCTGTACATTTCAGACTCTGCTCTGGATTACTGAGCTCTTACCCTGAGGTCTGATAAGGAGCGGGATCTTATTTTAAGTGTTATTGAAGTGTTGTGGTTGCAGGTTCACTTGGCACATTTAAAGCCTTTTCTTTTGGGTTGTTGCTACAGGCCACCAAGTGTGAACTGTCAGTATCTAAATAATATGTGTGAAATGCTTGATAGTGCATGTGATGTAAACCGAGAGGTCTACTTTCCTGAGGACCTACATATTGACTGGTTTTCATCGAGCTGTCTGCTTAGACAAAGCTTCTCACTGTAACAAGTGTCTCTAATCTGGTTCAGGTTATTAATCAACCTACCATGGTGTTTACAAACACTACAGGAACAAGATCATCAATCACATTTTTAATAATACGGTAGAACTTTGTTCTGAAGCTGGATCTGTACCCATTGGATGCAGTGACCACAATATAGTGGCTATATCCAGGAAAGCCAAAGTTGCAACAGCAGGGCCTAAAATAGTGTATAAGAGATCATACAAAAGATTTAGCTGTGACTTATGTGGATGATGTTAAACATATGTGTTGGACTGAGCATCCAGACACTGCACTTAATGAATTTATGAAATTACTTCTTCCAAGTATTGATAAACATGCGCCTGTTATGAAACTGACTGTTAGAACTGTTAAGGCTTAATGGATTGATGAGGAATTGAAAAACTGTATGGATGAAAGAGATGGGGCAAAAGGAGTGGCTAATCATTCTGGCTGGGTGACTTACTGCAAATTGAGAAATTATGTGACTAAACTCAACAAAAAGAAGTAGAAACTGTATTGTGAAGCAAAGATCAATGATATAAAGAATGATGGAAAAAAAACATTGGGGGTACGTATGGGCAGAAAGACAAATTCAACTCCATCTTTCATCAAATCAGATGGCTTATTTATCCAAAAAAACATTTGATGTTGCCAATTATTTTAATGACTACTTTATTGACAAATTGGAAAAACTTAGGCAGGAAATTCCAACAGTGTACAGTAAGCCATCATTTTCATGCATAAAAAAAAGAAAAAAAAACTAATGAAAAGCATCACAGGTTTGAATTTTGTAAAGTTAGTGTGGGAGAGGTAGACAAATTATTGTTATCGATTAATAATTACAAACCTCCTGCCATTGATGACTTACATGGAAAGCTACTGAGGATGGTAGCTGACTCTACAGCCACTCCTATCTGAGATCTTTAATCTGAGCCTAGAGGAATGTCTTTATCCAGAGTCCTGGAAGGAAACAAAAGTAATTCCGCTACCCAAAAGTGGTAAAGCAGCCCTTACTGGTTCTAAAAGCAGAACTATAAGCTTGCTGCCAGCTCATTCTTTAATGGAAGCTTCTCTAATGTCACACATGTAAAATGTGGAGTACCACAGGTCATCGCTCTAGGTCTTCTACTCTTTTCTGATTTTACCAATGACCTGCCACTGACATTAAACAAAGCATTGGTGTCCATGTATGCTGATGATTCAACCATATATGCATCAGCAACCACAGCTAATGAAGTCGCTAAAACACTTAACAATCTGTTGAGATCTGTTTTGGAATGGGTGGCCAATAATAAACTGGTCCTGAACATCTCTAAAACTAAGAGCATTGTATTTGGTACAAATCATTCCCTAAGTTCTAGACCTCAGCTGAATCTGGTAATGAATGTTTGTTGAACAAGTTGAGGAAACAAAATTACTTGGCGTAACCTTAGATTGTAAACTCTCATGGTCATAACATATAGATTCAATGGTTGTAAGATGTGGAGAGGTCTGTCCGTAATAAAGAGATACTGTGCATTTTTGACACCACACTCCTCAAAGCAAGTCCTGGAAGCTCTAGATTTGTCTTATCTTGATTATTGTCCAGTCGTCTGGTCGAGTGCTGCACGGAAAGACCTAGTTTAACTGCAGCTGGCCCAATGTAATCTGAGGGCTGAAATAAATACTATGCATGCCAGTCTCTCTTGGCTAAGAGTTGGGGAGAGACTTGACTGCATCACTTCTTCTTTGTATAACATTAATGTTAACAAAAAAATGTAAGAAAAAAAGAAACATGAATGTTTTGAAAATCCCAAATTGTCTGCATAGTCAACATACACACAGCTCTGACACACACACTTACCCCAGCAGACATGACACCAGGGGCCATTTCAAAGTCCCTGAATCCAGATGAAATTCAAGAAAGAGTACAATATTATATAGAGCCATTATTATGGAACTCCCTACCATCTCATATTTGTCAAGTAAACAGCAAACCTGGTTTAATAAAAAAAAACTAATAAAGCAACACCTCACGCACGGCACAACGCCTCTCCCCTATTTGACCTAGATAGTTTGTGTGTATGTATTGATATGTAGGCTACGTGTGCCTTGAGCTGTTCTTGTATATCAATGTTTTGTATTAAGTCATGTTTCATGTTTTGTGTGCAGACCCCAGATAGTGTAGCTGCTACATTTGCAACAGGGGATCGAAATAAAATACCCCAAAATGTTGGAGACTGTATTTGTTGATGTGTTCACAGAGTCTGCAGTTTTGGACTTTGAGTTGATCTATAGTTGACTTCTGAAAAACGGATAAAAAATCAACAACACCATTACACATTACTCAGGTGACAGCTTCATTTACCAATACAAGATATTGGGAATTTAAAGCAGAGGTTGTAGATATGGCAGTGTCTGTTGCCAAATTCCCAGGGGCTGAATTGATGTGTTTTTAGGGACTGTCCAATCCAACAATTGGAAATCCTTCTCTTGTTGCCTGTGTGCTAAATGTTGATGACAATTTATGGAAAATACTTTTGAAAAGGGTATTTTGTTTTTTAATTATATTGTAAATTGGAATGGTAAAGGTACGTCTTTCATGGAGTTATCAGAATTGTATGTGAAGGTCTGATCAATCTAAGATTGCAACCAATTGATTACAGCATTACTTATAAATGGAGGAGGAAGCTGGCAGTGGGAAGAGGTAGGAAACTGGTCTGTCTGCATAATTTAAAGGAACAAAACTGGTGGAGGAATAAAAATAGCATCCAGTTTCACACGAGGACCAGGATGTTGACAGTTGTGCCATACAGATTGCAAAATAGTTGGTGTACCGATTCCATGTACCGATTCCATGGTTCAGGGTGTATGTGTTGATATATAATATCATTTAGGTTGCCTATCCTAACGTGAAGTTTGTTCTATAGAAAATAATTGACTCTGATGTGTGCCACATAAAGTATTTCACTCTAGGGACAAAATTAGGGAAATTAGAAGGGGGGGGATTTCGGCAAGGCCATTTACTTGCCTGCCGAACCCCCCTTCTAATTTCCTCACTTCACTTTGAAGTCGCTAAAACGCTTAACAACCTGTTGAGGTCTGTTTTGAAATGGGTGGCCAGTAATAAACTCCACTTTACTTTCTGTGGCCCACACTACTGGTCAGCATGAACTATCAAAATGATTCTGAAGTGTGCCAGGCCTTGCAGTCCAAAGAAGAAAAGGGGGGTTTGCTTTTATGATTATTTTCCTTTGATGTCTATTTTTTTTGCAATGTTATTTTTGGTTTTCCTTTGTCTTTGTCTATTTTATTTTTTTGTTCATTTTGCTGGTTGTTGGTGCATTTGGGGGGGCTTGTGGGGGTCTTGGGGGGTGGAATTATTTCATTATTTAATTGTATAATTTTTATTGTTTGGGGGGGGGGGTTGAATGATAGAGTGGCAGCTCTCGGGGAACTGTGGGTGGGATCTTGGATGTCTGGTGGCCTGGCGGTTGGGAGCTTTGGCAGGTGGCTGATAGGTTGGGAGCTTTGGCAGGTGGCTGATAGGTTGGGAGCTTTGGCAGGTGGCTGATAGGTTGGGAGCTTTGGCAGGTGGCTGATAGGTTGGGAGCTTTGGCAGGTGGCTGATAGGTTGGGAGCTTTGGCAGGTGGCTGATAGGTTGGGAGCTTTGGCAGGTGGCTGATAGGTTGGGAGCTTTGGCAGGTGGCTGATAGGTTGGGAGCTTTGGCAGGTGGCTGATAGGTTGTTGGATCTGTGGGTCACTCTGGATGGGAGTCTGTTGAATGACAATGTGCTGTAAATATTGAGTGGCTTCACTGCAGGTGGATTGCAATGTAATGTAATAAGATTTTAATGTTACATGTATAAAAATATATATATAAATAAATATATACTAAAGGCCGGGAAAGTTGCACTGTGACGTTTCGTTGACAACAACGGTGTTCAGCGTTGTCATTCTACCACCTCCTGTCAAGATGACATTGCTTGCCTGTGTAGTGTCCGAGGCATTTACAAGCGTTGACTAGTCAGTATTTTTTTTGTCCAGGCTAAAGGCTTTGTCATATTTTCGTCAGAACTGTGTGTGGGAACCCTAGTTACTGTGGATTTATGGGCATCTGTAGTTGCCACTGCACAAATCAATCTCTGACTTTGGTGGAGATTGATGCTACCCATAAGATGTTGGAAAAGTGGGGTTATGAGAGCATCTGGTAGTGGTGGTAGAGGAGGAGGATGCAGGATGAGTAACATCTTTGGCGTAGTAGTAGTTGTAGTAGTAGTAGTAGTAGTAGTAGTAGTAGTAGTGGAGGAGGATTCATGATGAGTAACATCTGTGGCCTCTGTTTCTGATGAACCAGTTGCATCTAACGGAGTACGAGAATCTGTTGTAATTTGAGATGGTTGAATCCTGTTTCCGTTGATCATCCTTGAGATGTTTCTACAACTTGATTGGAGTCCACCTGTGGTCAATTCAAATAATATATGATTGGACAAGGTTTGGAAAGGCCCACACTTGTCCATATAGTTGACAGTGAATGTCAGAGCAAAAACCAAGCCAATAGGTCGAAGGAAATGTCCGTAGAGCTCCAAGACAGGATTGTGTCAAGGCACAGATCTAGGGAAGGGTACCAAAGAATGTCTGCAGCATTGAAGGTCCCCAAGAAAACAGTGGCCTCCATCATTCTTAAATGGAAGAAGATTGGAACCACCAAGACTCTTCCTAGAGCAGGCCACTCAGCCAAACTGAGCAGACGGGGGAGATGGGCCTTGGTAAGGGAGGTGATCAAGAACCTGATGGTCCCTCAGACAGATCTCCAGAGTTCCTCTTTGGAGATGGATGAATCTTCCACATAGACAACCATCTCCGCAGCACTACACATATTAGGTATTTATTGGAAGAGTGGCCAGACGGAAGACACTCCTCAGCCAAAAGACACCCAAAGGACTGTTAGACCATGAGAAACAATATTCTCTGTTCTGCTGAAACCAAGATTTAACTCTTTGGCCTGAATGTCAAGTGTCACGTCTGGAGGAAGCCAGGCACCGCTCATCACCTGGCGAATATCATTCCTACGCTGAAGCATGGTGGAAACCTGGCACCATCCCTACGGTGAAGCATGGTGGTGGCAGCATCATGCTTTTTGGAAGTTTTTTAGCGGCAGGGACAGGGAGATTAGTCAGGCACAAGGGAAAGATGAATGGAGAAAAGTACAGACAGATCCTGTTTGAAAGCATTCATAACATATCTTACTTATTAAGATAGCTCAGAACATATTGTTGGGTTCTGACAATATGAAATATAAACTCTGCAAAAAAAGAAACATCCTCTCACTGTCAACAGCATTTATTTTCAGCAAATTTAACATGTGTAAATATTTATATACATATAACAAGATTCAACAACTGAGACATAAACTGAACAAGTTCCACAGACATGTGACTAACAGGAATGGAAAAATGTGTCCCTGAACAAAGAAGGGGTCAAAATCAAAAGTAACAGTCAGTATCTGGTGTGGCCACCAGCTGCATTAGGTACTACAGTGCATCTCCTCCATATGGACAGTTCCCCCACTCCCCCACTCTTCCACCAAGGCACCTGCAAGTTCCCTGACATTTCTGGGGGGAATGGCCCTAGCCCTCACGCTCTGATCCAACTGGTCCTGGACGTGCTCAATGGAATTGAGATCCGGGCTCTTCGCTGGACATGGCAGAACACTGACATTCCTGTCTTGCATGAAATCATGCACAGAACGAGCAGTATGGCTGGTGGCATTGTCATGCTGGAGGGTCATGTCAGGATGAGCCTGCAGGAAGGGTACCACGTGAGGGAGGATGTCTTCCCTGTAACGCACAGCGTTGAGATTGCCTGCAATGACAACAAGCTCAGTCCGATGATGTGGTGACACACCACCCCAGACCATGACAGACCCTCCACCTCCAAATCAATCCAGCACCAGAGTACAGGCCTCCGTATAATGCTCATTCCTTCAACGATAAATGCGAATCTGACCATCACCCCTGGTGAGATAAAACCGCAACTCGTCAGTGAAGAGCACTTTTTTCCAGTCCTGTCTGGTCCAGCGACGGTGGGTTTGTGCCCATAGGCAACATTGTTGCTGGTGATGTCTGGTGAGGACCTGCATTACAACAGGTCTACAAGCCCTCAGTCCAGCCTCTCTCAGCCTATTGGGGACAGTCTAAGCACTGATGGAGCGATTGTGCATTCCTGGTGTAACTCGGACAGTTGTTGTTGTCATAGGCTATACCGATCCTTTGCAGGTGTTGTTACACGTGGTCTGCGAGGATGATCAGCTGTCCGTCCTGTCTCCCTGTAGCGCTGTCATAGGTGTCACAGTACGGACATTGCAATTTATTGCCCTGGCCACATCTGGAATCCTCATGCCTCCTTGCAGCGTGCCTAAGGCACATTCACGCAGATGAGCAGGGACCCTGGGCATCTTTCTTTTGGTGTTTTTTAGAGTCAGTAGAAAGGCCTCTTTAGTGTCCTAAGTATTCATAACTGTGACCTTAACTGCCTACCGTCTGTAAGCTGATATTGTCTTAACTACCGTTTCACAGGTGCATATTCATGAAATGTTTATGGTTCATAGAAAAAGCATTTTGCAATGAAGATCTGTGAAGTTATTTGAATTTTGAAAGACAGGGTCCTGAAAAAGGGACATTTCTTTTTTTTCTGAGTTGACTTATTCATGTCACTGATGGAGTGCTGATTCAGCTGCCCTGCCCGTCCATCCGGTAGGCGAACTGTTGCCATTCTGAACCATAGGATGGCTCAGATTACCTTGTCTGCGGTAATGTAGCAGGCATTAAAGAAAGCTATAGAAAAGCTGATTCTCTGAAAATTCAAAACGTTTAAAACCATGACTGGAGAGACTGTCAACGAAGACAGCAAAGAGATGCAGTTTTTATGAGTGAGTTCATGTTTAAGTTCTTAAATGTATGCTGACACAGCTGTGCCTCATAAGTAATACAACAACGGATTTATTACCATCGTGATCATATAGCTTTATTCAAAATTTGCAAATTCAAGCAAAGCCATTATGCAGTGATATTGTTTTGGGCCCATAGCTTACTGAACAAACATCTTTGCCAGAGTACTGTTTTTCATTGGTTAATATTGCATAAGCTTATGTTTTTTTTTAAGGCATGGTAAAAAAAATCTGAGCTTGCATTTTGACTCAGAAATTGATCTTGACTAAGAAAAGGTTGGTGACCACTATTCTAGAGTTTTCCCTGTTAACACTAGCAACGTTTCCCTTTACTCTGACAATTGTAATGAATCAACACTTTTTTAGTCACTTTCAATGCAACATACCAAAACAAAACAAACTATGCAAGAGATTGCATTTACACTCAGGACTCAGGACCCATACTCTACGCAGACCGGTGCAGCATAACCAATCACAACTGCAGTAGGCCTATATGTAAATATACCATTAACCTATATGGTTCTGTGTCATTTACTTTGAACTGGACTGTGTTTACAGCATGAGAGGTCGTGAGTAGATGCGCTTGTTTTGAGATCAAAGCAAAAGCTACATTTAGCCATGTGCACATTTTGTTCATATCCTTTGCTAGTTAGTGAGTTATTAGCCCAACTTTAGATAATTTGTAGTCAGCAGTAGAGGAGTGATTGCTTCCGAATAGAGCACAAAACGTGTACATTTCTGGACATCTTTGAAAAGTGAAACAGTTAACGATATTTTCTTTGTCTTGAAGGAGCAGTGTTGTATATTGAGACTGGCTTAAATAAGCTAAGTAGCCAATAGGCAGAGGGTAGCATATTGTGTCTGATTCTCCATAATAGTGGTATGGGAATAATAATGCATTTTATTTTGTAAAGTGGTTTCTTGCATCTAACAGCACAACAACATTTTCAGTCACGTCCTTCTTTGAAGGACAAGTGGATAAGCAGGTTAATGTCAAGCCTGAATGTTTTTTTCAAATGTCTAGTGGAATGTAGGCCGACATCGATCACCACACATTGAATGCTACTGTAGGCTGAATGAAATAACAGCTATTTACAAGTTAAAATATCATGGGATGCATTTTCTCCACATTTCTTTATGGTTGGCCACTCTGATAGGCCCACATCATTTGTCACACCCTGATCTGTTTCACTTGTCTTTGTGCTTGTCTCCACCCCCCTCCATGTGTCGCCCATGTTCCCCATTATCCCCAGTGTAATTATGCCTGTATTCTCTGTTTGTCTGTTGCCAGTTCATCTTGTCAGATCTTACCAACATGTTTTCCCATCTTCCTGCTTTTTTCAAGTTCTGTTTCCTAGTTTTCCCGGTTCTGACCATTCTGCCTGCCCTGACCCCGAGCCTGCCGTTCTGTACCTGCATGATTCTGACCCGTTTACGGACCTCTGCCAGTTTGCGCTCAGCAGACTTGAAATTTGTTCAGTGCCTAATTTGTTGAGGTAACATTGGTTACAATGACATTTCAGTATAAACCGTGGAGGGCTGTGGAGTTTGGGTTATGTATAAACCATGGAGGGCTGTGGAGTTTGGGTTATGTATAAACCATGGAGGGCTGTGGAGTTTGAGTTATGTATAAACCATGGAGGGCTGAGGAGTTTGAGTTATGTATAAACCATGGAGGGCTGAGGAGTTTGGGTTATGTATAAACCATGGAGGGCTGAGGAGTTTGAGTTATGTATAAACCATGGAGGGCTGAGGAGTTTGGGTTATGTATAAACCATGGAGGGCTGTGGAGTTTGGGTTATGTATAAACCATGGAGGGCTGTGGAGTTTGGGTTATGTATAAAACATGGAGGGCTGTGGAGTTTGGGTTATGTATAAACCATGGAGGGCTGTGGAGTTTGGGTTATGTATAAACCATGGAGGGCTGTGGAGTTTGAGTTATGTATAAAACATGGAGGGCTGTGGAGTTTGGGTTATGTATAAAACATGGAGGGCTGAGGAGTTTGGGTTATGTATAAACCATGGAGGGCTGTGGAGTTTGGGTTATGTATAAACCATGGAGGGCTGTGGAGTTTGGGTTATGTATAAACCATGGAGGGCTGTGGAGTTTGGGTTATGTATAAACCATGGAGGGCTGTGGAGTTTGAGTTATGTATAAACCATGGAGGGCTGTGGAGTTTGAGTTATGTATAAACCATGGAGGGCTGAGGAGTTTGGGTTATGTATAAACCATGGAGGGCTGTGGAGTTTGGGTTATGTATAAACCATGGAGGGCTGAGGAGTTTGGGTTATGTATAAACCATGGAGGGCTGAGGAGTTTGGGTTATGTATAAACCATGGAGGGCTGTGGAGTTTGGGTTATGTATAAACCATGGAGGGCTGAGGAGTTTGGGTTATGTATAAACCATGGAGGGCTGTGGAGTTTGGGTTATGTATAAACCATGGAGGGCTGAGGAGTTTGGGTTATGTATAAACCATGGAGGGCTGTGGAGTTTGGGTTATGTATAAAACATGGAGGGCTGTGGAGTTTGGGTTATGTATAAACCATGGAGGGCTGTGGAGTTTGGGTTATGTATAAACCATGGAGGGCTGAGGAGTTTGAGTTATGTATAAAACATGGAGGGCTGTGGAGTTTGAGTTATGTATAAACCATGGAGGGCTGAGGAGTTTGGGTTATGTATAAACCATGGAGGGCTGAGGAGTTTGAGTTATGTATAAACCATGGAGGGCTGATGGAGTTTGGGTTATGTATAAACCATGGAGGGCTGTGGAGTTTGGGTTATGTATAAACCATGGAGGGCTGAGGAGTTTGGGTTATGTATAAACCATGGAGGGCTGTGGAGTTTGAGTTATGTATAAACCATGGAGGGCTGTGGAGTTTGGGTTATGTATAAACCATGGAGGGCTGAGGAGTTTGGGTTATGTATAAACCATGGAGGGCTGAGGAGTTTGGGTTATGTATAAACCATGGAGGGCTGTGGAGTTTGAGTTATGTATAAACCATGGAGGGCTGTGGAGTTTGGGTTATGTATAAACCATGGAGGGCTGTGGAGTTTGGGTTATGTATAAACCATGGAGGGCTGTGGAGTTTGGGTTATGTATAAACCATGGAGGGCTGTGGAGTTTGGGTTATGTATAAACCATGGAGGGCTGTGGAGTTTGGGTTATGTATAAACCATGGAGGGCTGTGGAGTTTGGGTTATGTATAAACCATGGAGGGCTGTGGAGTTTGGGTTATGTATAAACCATGGAGGGCTGAGGAGTTTGGGTTATGTATAAACCATGGAGGGCTGAGGAGTTTGGGTTATGTATAAACCATGGAGGGCTGTGGAGTTTGGGTTATGTATAAACCATGGAGGGCTGTGGAGTTTGGGTTATGTATAAACCATGGAGGGCTGTGGAGTTTGGGTTATGTATAAACCATGGAGGGCTGTGGAGTTTGGGTTATGTATAAACCATGGAGGGCTGTGGAGTTTGGGTTATGTATAAACCATGGAGGGCTGTGGAGTTTGGGTTATGTATAAACCATGGAGGGCTGTGGAGTTTGGGTTATGTATAAACCATGGAGGGCTGTGGAGTTTGGGTTATGTATAAACCATGGAGGGCTGTGGAGTTTGGGTTATGTATAAACCATGGAGGGCTGTGGAGTTTGGGTTATGTATAAACCATGGAGGGCTGTGGAGTTTGGGTTATGTATAAACCATGGAGGGCTGAGGAGTTTGGGTTATGTATAAACCATGGAGGGCTGAGGAGTTTGGGTTATGTATAAACCATGGAGGGCTGAGGAGTTTGGGTTATGTATAAACCATGGAGGGCTGTGGAGTTTGGGTTATGTATAAACCATGGAGGGCTGAGGAGTTTGGGTTATGTATAAACCATGGAGGGCTGAGGAGTTTGAGTTATGTATAAACCATGGAGGGCTGTGGAGTTTGGGTTATGTATAAACCATGGAGGGCTGAGGAGTTTGGGTTATGTATAAACCATGGAGGGCTGAGGAGTTTGGGTTATGTATAAACCATGGAGGGCTGTGGAGTTTGGGTTATGTATAAACCATGGAGGGCTGTGGAGTTTGGGTTATGTATAAACCATGGAGGGCTGTGGAGTTTGGGTTATGTATAAACCATGGAGGGCTGTGGAGTTTGGGTTATGTATAAACCATGGAGGGCTGTGGAGTTTGGGTTATGTATAAACCATGGAGGGCTGAGGAGTTTGAGTTATGTATAAACCATGGAGGGCTGAGGAGTTTGGGTTATGTATAAACCATGGAGGGCTGAGGAGTTTGGGTTATGTATAAACCATGGAGGGCTGTGGAGTTTGGGTTATGTATAAACCATGGAGGGCTGTGGAGTTTGGGTTATGTATAAACCATGGAGGGCTGTGGAGTTTGGGTTATGTATAAACCATGGAGGGCTGTGGAGTTTGGGTTATGTATAAACCATGGAGGGCTGTGGAGTTTGGGTTATGTATAAACCATGGATGGGGCTGTGGAGTTTGGGTTATGTATAAACCATGGAGGGCTGTGGAGTTTGAGTTATGTATAAACCATGGAGGGCTGTGGAGTTTGGGTTATGTATAAACCATGGAGGGCTGTGGAGTTTGGGTTATGTATAAACCATGGAGGGCTGTGGAGTTTGGGTTATGTATAAACCATGGAGGGCTGAGGAGTTTGGGTTATGTATAAAACCATGGAGGGCTGAGGAGTTTGGGTTATGTATAAACCATGGAGGGCTGGCTGAGGAGTTTGGGTTATGTATAAACCATGGAGGGCTGAGGAGTTTGGGTTATGTATAAACCATGGAGGGCTGAGGAGTTTGGGTTATGTATAAACCATGGAGGGCTGAGGAGTTTGGGTTATGTATAAACCATGGAGGGCTGTGGAGTTTGGGTTATGTATAAACCATGGAGGGCTGTGGAGTTTGGGTTATGTATAAACCATGGAGGGCTGTGGAGTTTGGGTTATGTATAAACCATGGAGGGCTGTGGAGTTTGGGTTATGTATAAACCATGGAGGGCTGAGGAGTTTGGGTTATGTATAAACCATGGAGGGCTGTGGAGTTTGGGTTATGTTATAAACCATGGAGGGCTGAGGAGTTTGGGTTATGTATAAACCATGGAGGGCTGAGGAGTTTGGGTTATGTATAAACCATGGAGGGCTGTGGAGTTTGGGTTATGTATAAACCATGGAGGGCTATAGTTTGGGTTATGCTATAAACCATGGAGGGCTGGGAGTTTGGGTTATGTATAAACCATGGAGGGCTGTGGAGTTTGGGTTATGTATAAACCATGGAAAGTTTCCATGTATAAACCATGGAGGGCTGAGGAGTTTGGGTTATGTATAAACCATGGAGGGCTGTGGAGTTTGGGTTATGTATAAACCATGGAGGGCTGGAGTTTGGGTTATGTATAAACCATGGAGGGCTGTGGAGTTTGGGTTATGTATAAACCATGGATGAGTTTGTTTGTATAAACCATGGAGGGCTGTGGAGTTTGGGTTATGTAAAAACCATGGAGGGCTGTGGAGTTTGGGTTATGTATAAACCATGGAGGGCTGTGGAGTTTATAGTTATGTATAAACCATGGAGGGCTGAGGAGTTTGGGTTATGTATAAACCATGGAGGGCCCAGGAGTTTGGGTTATGTATAAACCATGGAGGGCTGAGGAGTTTGGGTTATGTATAAACCATGGAGGGCTGTGGAGTTTGGGTTATGTATAAACCATGGAGGGCTGTGGAGTTTGGGTTATGTATAAACCATGGAGGGCTGCAAGGAGTTTGGGTTATGTATAAACCATGGAGGGCTGAGGAGTTTGGGTTATGTATAAACCATGGAGGGCTGTGGAGTTTGGGTTATGTATAAACCATGGAGGGCTGAGGAGTTTGGGTTATGTATAAACCATGGAGGGCTTGGAGTTTGGGTTATGTATAAACCATGGAGGGCTGTGGAGTTTGGGTTATGTATAAACCATGGAGGGCTGTGGAACATGGAGGGCTTGGAGTTTTATAAACCATGGAGGGCTGGAGTTTGGGTTATGTATAAACCATGGAGGCTGAGGAGTTTGGGTTATGTATAAACCATGGAGGGCTGTGGAGTTTGGGTTATGTATAAACCAGCCCATGTGGAGTTTGGGTTATGTATAAACCATGGAGGGCTGTGAGTTTGGGTTATGTATAAACCATGGAGGGCTGAGGAGTTTGGGTTATGTATAAACCATGGAATGGAGTTTGGGTTATGTATAAACCATGGAGGGCTGTGGAGTTTGGGTTATGTATAAACCATGGAGGGCTGAGGAGTTTGGGTTATGTATAAACCATGGAGGGCTGTGGAGTTTGGGTTATGTATAAACCATGGAGGGCTGTGGAGTTTGGGTTATGTATAAACCATGGAGGGCTGTGGAGTTTGGGTTATGTATAAACCATGGAGGGCTGTGGAGTTTGGGTTATGTATAAACCATGGAGGGCTGTGGAGTTTGAGTTATGTATAAACCATGGAGGGCTGTGGAGTTTGGGTTATGTATAAACCATGGAGGGCTGTGGAGTTTGGGTTATGTATAAACCATGGAGGGCTGAGGAGTTTGGGTTATGTATAAACCATGGAGGGATGAGGAGTTTGAGTTATGTATAAACCATGGAGGGCTGAGGAGTTTGAGTTATGTATAAACCATGGAGGGCTGAGGAGTTTGGGTTATGTATAAACCATGGAGGGCTGAGGAGTTTGAGTTATGTATAAACCATGGAGGGCTGAGGAGTTTGGGTTATGTATAAACCATGGAGGGCTGTGGAGTTTGGGTTATGTATAAACCATGGAGGGCTGAGGAGTTTGGGTTATGTATAAACCATGGAGGGCTGTGGAGTTTGGGTTATGTATAAACCATGGAGGGCTGTGGAGTTTGGGTTATGTATAAACCATGGAGGGCTGTGGAGTTTGGGTTATGTATAAACCATGGAGGGCTGAGGAGTTTGGGTTATGTATAAACCATGGAGGGCTGAGGAGTTTGGGTTATGTATAAACCATGGAGGGCTGTGGAGTTTGGGTTATGTATAAACCATGGAGGGCTGAGGAGTTTGGGTTATGTATAAACCATGGAGGGCTGAGGAGGACTGTGTAATTTAAGTTATCAGACTACATTTCTACATTTCACATCACTACTTACCGTTCTTTGTGCAGCTTCAAATGTCAAACAAAGTTGTAAATTGTTGCGCCTCCGTCTGTAATTTACTTCCCGCATGTTGCAATCCGTTTTTTGTTGATACAGCGTCATCTTTATATACGAAAATAATAATTTTGGGTATCATCGTTCCAAGGGCTCCATCTGAATTCACCCGCCGACGTTCCTCTGCACTGCCACGCACAATTTGATTGGCTGCTGTGCGATTTCAAACTGTAATCCGTTAAATGAAGAGGACAGGGAACACTTTTTTGTTAACAGCATCATTTTTAATATTTGGGCTTGGGGAGGGTATCAAGTCAGGTCAAGTCATAAGGCTCAAGTCCAAGTCAAGGCACAAGTCATTGGTGTTAAAGTCAAAGTCGAGTTGCAAGTCATCATGTTTGTAACTCAAGTCTGACTCGACTCCAAGTAATGTGACTCAAGTCTGACTCGACTCCAAGTAATGTGACTCAAGTCTGACTCGACTCCAAGTAATGTGACTCAAGTCCACAAGGACCATTGAAGAAATAATTAAGTGTTTAACAGAATGAAAACTACATTGATTTAAATTGTAGAACATTTTGCTCCAAAAGGGCCTTATTTAAATCAGTTATCCAGGTTTCACTGGTTAAGTCAAAATAGAAAATAAAATATTTCTCTCATTAGTTCATATCAGCAACAGAGTGATTACATGTTTTTGTTTATATCAGCAACAGAGTGAATCAACGTTTTAGTTCATATCAGCAACAGAGTGATTAAATGTTTTTAGTTCATATCAGCAACAGAGTGATTAAATGTTTTTAGTTCATATCAGCAACAGAGTGATTAAATGTTTTTAGTTCATATCAGCAACAGAGTGAATCAACGTTTTAGTTCATATCAGCAACAGAGTGATTACATGTTTTTAGTTCATATCAGCAACAGAGTGAATCAATGTTTTAGTTCATATCAGCAACAGAGTGATTAAATGTTTTTAGTTCATATCAGCAACAGAGTGATTCAATGTTTTTAGTTCATATCAGCAACAGAGTGAATCAACGTTTTAGTTCATATCAGCGACAGAGTGATTAAATGTTTTTAGTTCATATCAGCAACAGAGTGAATCAACGTTTTAGTTCATATCAGCAACAGAGTGATTAAATGTTTTTAGTTCATATCAGCAACAGAGTGATTACATGTTTTTAGTTCATATCAGCAACAGAGTGATTAAATGTTTTTAGTTCATATCAGCGACAGAGTGATTACATGCTTTTAGTTCATATCAGCGACAGAGTGATTACATGTTTTTAGTTCATATCAGCGACAGAGTGAATCAACGTTTTAGTTCATATCAGCAACAGAGTGATTAAATGTTTTTAGTTCATATCAGCAACAGAGTGATTAAATGTTTTTAGTTCATATCAGCAACAGAGCGAATCAAAAATAACCTTAAGTACATATTAAATCAAACATTATTTTTCATTGCATGGAACTAACATCGACTTATGACGGAAACCCATACACTTACACATTTTGATCGAATAGGCAGTAATTATATCACATCGTTGTGTTCAACTGCCACACATAGTGTATCTTATGTCAGCTTACAAGACTTGATTTCATTTTTGGACACTATTCAAATCATGGGTGGAATTGGGGTAGGGGTTGGAATGTGTGGGAAGTTCTCAAAGTGAAAATATGACTACACACACTATTTCGTTCTGCTGCTTGCCAGTGAGTGAAATAGTGTTTTTAGTGGGCGTTGCCACGGAGACTAATGTTGGCTTGACAGTAGCAGCGACAGAACCACCAGAAAGAATGCTGTGCAGAGGCTCGTCTTGCTGCTTATTCCACTTGAGGTCACAGCTGGGATGGAAAGAGAAAAGGGAAACATGCTCAAATGAAAATAGGAAGAGTGTTTGTTGCCCTGTAATGTGATTAGTGAGACAGCTGATTTGCTAAATACAACTGGAACGCAACTCATAAATGATTGATTAATGTAGAGATAATGGCATATGATAAAATGGTGAAGAAAATACAATAATTACATTTTTAGACAATGCAGTGGGGCAAACAAGTATTTAGTCAGCCACCAATACTTATTTTCCACCATATTTTGCTAATAAATTTATTAAAAATTCAACAATGTGTTTTTCTGGATTTTTCTATCTCATTTTGTCTGTCATAGTTGAAGTGTACCTATGATGAAAATTACAGGCCTCTCTCATCTTTTTAAGTGGGAGAACTTGCACAATTGGTGGCTGACTAAATACTTTTTTTTGCCCCACTGTATATTTATTTAACTTATAATAGAATACAAATAAATAAATAAATAAATATGTTAACCTGTGTCGTTGACTCTCAATGAGGTGGGGTCAATGTTGAAAGCTGTGATTTTTGGGGCGGCATTTATTAAAACAGTGCCAATCTCCCTGGAATTTGGGACGGAGGAGGATCTGAATGCTAAATTCATAGTATTGATGATGGATCCAGAGCTGGGAACAAATGAGAGATAAGATGTTAGATAGAAAGTGAGATCAATTTATATCAACATACAAAATGTAATGCAAAAAAAATAAATCACCTGAATTCTGTCACAGTCAAACTGTTGAAAGAGGTGAAAGCTGATCGATAGAAGGGATCAAGCTGGAAGACAAAACAAGAAACAGATGAAGTTTAAACAAACAACTTCCTGTTGAGTAAAAGCTGACTATGTGACTGTATTCTACCCCTTTCAATAGTACATTCACATCTTCATTCTTTTAAGAGGCTCACCTGAGTTTTAATCAGTAATGCTCGGGTTTGAAAGGCCTGAGAAGATTTGTTTGATAGGTCAGAGGTAAATGTCTCTCCGCTGGACCGGAACACCACAGTCACCTTAGTGAGTGCCACAACCGTAGTTTCAGTGGTTGTAGTTGTGATGATAGCAGTAGTGATGACAGGAGTAGCCGTTGTAGTTGTGTTGCTATTTGTGGTGGGCACTTTGAAGTCAAAAGAGCAGAAAAGTTACTGTACAAGCTAATGCTTTACACTGTCTGTTCTGTGTTTGATTTTTTGATTCTTCACTTAATTTTTTCTTTAAAATATTTATATTTTTGGGGCGTGGTTGCTCCAACTAGGTATTGCTTGTACTGCTTATTTGTTGTCTTGTATAGAAAATAAATAAAATAATTGTTCACAAAAATAGCTAGCTGCAGCAGTTCCATTCTCTCAGGTACCTGGGCTCTAACACTAACCTGGAGTAGGGTTCTGGCAGCACTTTGAATGACTGAGGGTTACTTTTTCTTTTTGTACCTTGTTTATTTTTGGACGTTTGGACACATCCCTGCCCCTCCCCCCAATTTGTCATAAAAAGTAGTGTAGTTCCAGTAGTTAGCTACACGGCAAGAAATGTAGTTAACTACTGAAAACACTAATTAGATATGAATTCGGTGCAACTACCACCAAGCTACTGCCAAATGTAGTTAAATTATTAGTTGAGCTACGTGTATATATGTAAGAATTAAATGTAACACTCTGATTTTATTCAACACTGGAGAAATTGCTGTGTATAATCGTTTTCGTTCACCCAACTTGGTTTACTCACCTTTAACAATGATGGTGGTAACATCCACAGAGAGGTTGCCAAAGGTAATGTTTGGATTGGCAACTGCTTCTTTCAGTGTATTGCTAATGTCAGTAACCTCAGGGACAGATTGAGTGGAGGTCTCATTGAACACCAGTTTGACCTCTGCCTTTGTTTTTGCATCCATACGGGAATGGAAAATAGGTCTGCAAAGGTCATAAAAGGTCATGAACAGTGGCATGCCAAAGGTTAAAAGAAAATAATAGAATATAATGGAATATTACGTGAATCCAAGAACAATCGTCCGGATGAAGAGGATCCCATATTTTGCTTTGTAGATCACATCAAACTGTAAGGAATGGTACAAACAGGAGACCATTTGAATGATTTAACACACACAAAAACATGTCTATATATTCCTATCCACATAGCTAAGCCCTAGTTATTTAAGATAGACATTGTATATTATTATTAATATAAATAGATCTGTAGTGATGGAGACTTATTGTCGCCTGATTAAAACAAATAAAATATGTACTTTAAAATATAGATTTTCCAACAATCGCCAAACATTATTGATGGTCATACACCCAATATGAACAAACTCTGAATTTCTAGGACTTACCACTGCAGTAATAGTTACTGCAAGTTCTTGGAATTGTGTACTTTGAGGGTCATTTAAAGCTTCTACAAACACTTGTTGCATGACGAAAGCCACCAGTGGAACAGGTTTAATATGTGCAGTTGTAGTTGTTGTTGTACTAGTTGTAGTAGTAGGTGTTGTAGTAGTGGTTGTTGCGTTGGTTGTTGTAGTTGGAGCTGTGCTGGTAGTTGTTGACAGTGGTGATGCTTTCCTTGACACTGTAATTGTGGGGGCCACATAGGTGGTGGTTGTAGTTGTGGGCCTAGTTGTAGGAACGGTAGCAGGAACAGTGACAGGTTCTCCAGTTGTTGTGGTGGTAGTACCAGCCACAGTGGTAGTAACAGAAGTTGTAGCAGGAACAATACTTGTAGCAGGAGCAGCTAAGTTCAAAAATAAATAGGACATTTACACATCTCTTTAAGGCTGTGTGGCAGTATAACACAGTCAGCGTAACAGATGGGAGTATAACATGATGCTCTTATATTGACAACTAAATCATTAAATGTTGGGCTTTAATGTAATGCACATCCTGCAGCCTGTAAACAGTCTTCTTGCACCTTTTCACATGAACCACTTCAACTGAAAAACATTTCTAAAGTATACAGTACATTTGGAAATTCAGACCCCTTGACTTTATCCCAGATTTTGTTACATTACAGCCGTATTCTGAAATGGATTAAATACTTTTTCCCCCCTCATCAATTTTCACAAAATATGCCATAATGACAACGCAAAAACAGGGTTTAAGAAAGCTCGATTTTGAGTCTCATAACTTCTCTAGGGTAGGGGGCAGCATTTGGAATTTTGGATGAATAGCGTGCCCAAATTAAACTGCCTTTTTCTGGCCCAGAAGATATGATATGCATATTGGATAGAACACACTCTAAAGTTTCCATAACTGTTAAAATAAAGTCTGTGAGTATAACAGAACTGATTTGGCAGGCGAAAACCTGAGAAAATAACATTCAGGAAGTAGGATTTGTTGTTGTTGTTGTAGTTTTCTATTCAATGCCATTACAGTATCCATTGACTTAGGACTCAAATTGCCGTTCCTATGCCTTCCACTAGATGTCATCAGTCTTTAGAAATGGTTTCAGGCTTGTATTCTGAAAAATGAGGGAGTAAAAGCAGTCTGAATGAGTGGACCCTGCCGTGTCACATAGTTTTTTCATGCGCGCGACCGAGAGAGTGCCTTTCTTGTTTACCTTTTATATTGGCAACGTTATTGTCCTGTTGAAATATTATCGATTATTCAGGCTAAAAACAACCTGAGGATTGAATATAAACATCGTTTGACATGTTTCTATGAACTTTACGGATGCAATTTTGATTTTTTTTGTCTGCCTGTTTTGACAGCGTTTGAGCCTGTGGATTACTGAAGAAAATGTGCGAACATAACGGAGGTTTTCAGATATAAAGAGAGACTCTATCGAACAAAAGGATCATTTATTGAATAAATTAATGTCTTCTGAGTGCAACCATATGACGATCATCAAAGGTAAGTGATTAATTTTATCTCTATTTCTGACTTGTGTAACTCTACTTTGTAATGTTTGTAATGATTTGTCTGCTGGGCTATGTTCTCAAATAATTGTAACGTATGCTTTCACCATAAAGCATTTTATAAATCTGACACCGTGGTTGGATTCACAAGAGGTTAATATTTTAACCTATGTAAAATAATTGTATCTTTTCTGAATTTTTATAATGAGTATTTCTGTATTTGAATTTGTCTCTCTGCAATCTCACTGGATGTTGGCTAGGTGGGACCCTAGAGAGGATAACAAAGCGTCTGTATAGTTATGTAAACAAGGTATTTCTGTTTATTTATTCTAATATATTTGCAAAATGTCTAAAAACAGTTTTCATTTAGTCATTATTCAGAAATAACACACATGGAATCATGTAGTATACAAAAAATGTGTTAAACAAATCAAAATGTATTATATATTTGAGATTCTTCAAAAAGCCATCCTTTGCCTTGATGACAGCTTTGCACACTTTGGACATTCTCTCAACCAGCTTCATGAGGTAGTCATCTGGAATGCATACTTAAAATTACATTTGTGGAATTTCTTTCGTTCTTAATTTATTTGAGCCAATCAGTTGTATTGTGACAAGGTTGTGGGAGTATTCAGAAGATAGCCCTTCTTGGTACAATACCAAGTCCATATTATTGGAAAGAACAGCTCAAATAAGCAAAGACAAACAGTCCATCATTACTAAAAGACATGAATGTCAGTTAATATGGAACAGTTCAAGAACTTTGAATGTTTCTTCAAGTGCTGTCGCAAAAACCATCAAGCGCTATGATGAAACTGGCTCTCATGAGGACCGCCACAGGAATGGAAGACCCAGAATTACCTCTGCTGCAGAGGATAAGTTCATTAGAGTTACCATTCTCAGAAATTGCAGCCCAAATAAGTGCTTCACAGAGTTCAAATAACAGACACATCTCAACATCAACTGTTGAGAGGAGACTGTGTGAATCAGGCCTTCATGGTTGAATTGTTGCAAAGAAACCACTACTAAAGAACACCAATAATAAGAAGAGACTTGCTTGGGCCAAGAAATGCATGCAATGCACGCTAGACCGGTGGAAATTTGTCCTTTGGTCTGGAGTCCAAAGTGGAGATTTTTGGTTCCAACCGCCGTGTCTTTGTGAGACGCGGTGTGAGTGAACAGATGATCTCCACTTGTGTATTTCCCACCGTAAAGCACGGAAGAGGAGGTGTTACAGTGTGGGTGTGCTTTGCTGGTGACACTGTCTGTGATTTATTTAGAATTCAAGGCACACTTAACCAGCATGGCTACCACAGCATTCTGCAGCGATACTCCATCCCATCTGGTTTGGGCTTAGTGGGACTATCATTTGATTTTCAACAGGACAATGACCCAATACACCTCCAGGCTGTGTAAGGGCTATTGTACCAAGAAGGAGAGTAATGGCGTGCTGCATCAGATGACCTGGCCTCCACAACCCCCCGACATCAATCAAAATTGAGATGGTTTGGGATGAGTCTGACCACAGAGTGAAGGAAAATCAGCCAACAAGTACTCAGCATACACGGGAACTCCTTCAAGACCGTTGGAAAAGCATTCCAGGTGAAGCTGGTTGAGAAAATGCCAAGAGTGTGCAAAACTCCTTGCTGTCCCCAGTCCACCTGGCCATGCTGCTGCTCCAGTTTCAACTACCTGAGCCCTAGGACCATGCCCCAGGACTACCTGACATGATGACTCCTTGCTGTCCCCAGTCCACCTGGCCATGCTGCTGCTCCAGTTTCAACTGTTCTGCCTTACTATTATTTGACCATGCTGGTCATTTATGAACATTTGAACATCTTGGCCATGTTCTGTTATAATCTCCACCCGGCACAGCCAGAAGAGGACTGGCCACCCCACATATGCTCTCTCTAATTCTCTCTTTCTTTCTCTCTCTCGGAGGACCTGAGCCCAAGGACCGTGCCCCAGGACGACCTGACATGATGACTCCTTGCTGTCCCCAGTCCACCTGACTGTGCTGCTGCTCCAGTTTCAATTGTTCTGCCTTATTATTATTTGACGATGCTGGTCATTTATGAACATTTGAACATCTTGGCCATGTTCTGTTATAATCTCCACCCGGCACAGCCAGAAGAGGACTGGCCACCCCACATAGCCTGGTTCCTCTCTAGGTTTCTTCCTAGGTTTTGGCCTTTCTAGGGAGTTTTTCCTAGCCACCGTGCTTCTACACCTGCATTGCTTGCTGTTTGGGGTTTTAGGCTGGGTTTCTGAACAGCACTTTGAGATATCAGCTGATGTACGAAGGGCTATATAAATACATTTGATTTGATTTGATTTGACAAGTCTCTTAAAGTGGCCAATCCATAGCCCTGACTTGAACCTTTTGAATATCTTTGGAGAGACCTTAAAATAGCTGTGCAACGACATTCCCCATTCAACCTGACAGAGCTTGAGAGGATCTGCAGAGAAGAATGGGAACAACCCGCCAAAAACAGGTGTGCAAAGCTTGTAGCATCATACCCAAGAAGACTCGAGGCTGTAATCACTGCCAAAGGTGCTTCAACAAAGTACTAAGTAAAGGGTCTGAATAGTTAGGGTATAAAAATGTAATATTTCAGTTGAGAATTTTTTATACATTTGCTAAAAAACAGTTTTTGCTTTGTCATTATTGGGGAGATTGATGACGGGGGAAAAAAACTTTAGAATGAGGAACGTAACAAAATATGGCAAAATTCAAGGGTTCTCAATAGTTTCCGAATGCACTGGATTAGCTGCATTAGAACGAGAAGAACTGTGATATTCTGATATAAAACACTCACATTAACAACATGTGTATTACAGAGCAGGCAAAACAACTGGAATGTTCGTAATTTGTTGTTGTTGTCGTCCTACCAGTGACGGGTGAAGGGAGTTCTCCAGTTGTTGTTGACCCAACAGTTACAGTTGAATTGGGTTCACCAGTAGATGCCGACACAACAGTGATGAATGTATTTGGAGCCGTTGTAATCGCTGTTGTCAATGCACCTGTTACGGTTGTAATGGGTATATCTGTAACCGTTACAGTCGACACACCAGTGATTGTGGTAGTGGGTTCACCAGATGTTGTCGACACAACAGTGATGGTTGTAGTGGGTTCACCAGATGTTGTCGACACAACAGTGATGGTTGTAGTGGGTTCACCAGATGTTGTCAATGGACCAGTAACGGTTGTTGTGGGTTCACTAGTAGTTGTCGATGCATCAATGACGGTTGTAGTGGGTTCACCAGTTGTCGTCAACACACCCATGACGATTGTAGTGGGTGCTGCAGTAACAGTAGCTGTTGTTGCATCACTTGTTGTCGACACACCAGTGATGGTTGTAGTGGGTTCAGCAGTTGTTGTCGACACAACAGGGATGGTCATAGTGGGTTCAGCAGTTGTTGTCGACACAACAGTGATGGTTGTAGTGGGTTCACCAGATGTTGTCAATGGACCAGTAACGGTTGTTGTGGGTTCACTAGTAGTTGTCGATGCATCAATGACGGTTGTAGTGGGTTCACCAGTTGTCGTCAACACACCCATGACGATTGTAGTGGGTGCTGCAGTAACAGTAGCTGTTGTTGCATCAGTTGTTGTCGACACACCAGTGATGGTTGTAGTGGGTTCAGCAGTTGTTGTCGACACACCAGTGATGGTTGTAGTGGGTTCAGCAGTTGTTGTCGACACACCAGTGACGGTTGTAGTGGGTTCAGCAGTTGTTGTCGACACACCAGTGATGGTTGTAGTGGGTTCAGCAGATGTTGTCGACACAACAGGGATGGTCGTAGTGGGTTCAGCAGTTATTGTCGACACAACAGTGATGGTTGTAGTGGGTTCACCAGATGTTGTCAATGGACCAGTAACGGTTGTTGTGGGTTCACTAGTAGTTGTCGATGCATCAATGACGGTTGTAGTGGGTTCACCAGTTGTCGTCAACACACCCATGACGATTGTAGTGGGTGCTGCAGTAACAGTAGCTGTTGTTGCATCACTTGTTGTCGACACACCAGTGATGGTTGTAGTGGGTTCAGCAGTTGTTGTCGACACTCCAGTGATGGTTGTAGTGGGTTCAGCAGTTGTTGTCGACACAACAGTGATGGTCGTAGTGGGTTCACCATTTGTTGTTGATGAATCAGTTTTGGTTGTCGTGGGTTCACCAGTTGTTGTCGACACACCTGTGATGCTTGTAGTAGTTGCTGCAGTAACAGTAGTTGTTGGTGCATCACTTGTTGTCGACACACCAGTGACGGTTGTAGTGGCTGCGACTGTAACCGTTGTTGTCGACACACCAGTGGCGGCTGTAGTTGGTGCCACTGTAACCATTGTTGTTGATGAATCAGTGAGAGTTGTAGTGGGTGCAGCTGTAGTAGTAGATGTTGATGCACCACTCATTGTCAACACACCAGTGACGGTTGTAGTGGGTTCACCAGTTGTAGTCAACACCCCAGTGATTGTTGTAGTGGGTTCACCAGTTGTTGTCAACACACCGGTGAGAGTTGTAGTAGTTGCTGCAGTAACTGTTGTGGATTCGTAACTTGTTGTCGACACACCAACAACGGCTGAAGAAGGTTCACCAGTTGTTGTTGATGTTCCAGTGACGTTTGTAGTGGGTTCAGCTGTAAACTTTGTTACCGACACACCGTTGACTGTTGTAGTGGATTCACTAGGTATTGTCAATGTTTCAGTGGGTTCACCAGTTGTTGTTGATGAATCAGTGATGGTTGTAGTGGGTTCAGAAGTTATTGTTGATGAATCAGTTATGGTTGTAGTGGGTTCATCTGTTGTTGTTGATGAATCAGTGATGGTTGTAGTGGGTTCAGAAGTTATTGTTGATGAATCAGTTATGGTTGTAGTGGGTTCATCTGTTGTTGTTGATGAATCAGTGATGGTTGTAGTGGGTTCAGAAGTTATTGTTGATGAATCAGTTATGGTTGTAGTGGGTTCACCTGTTGTTGTCGGTGCATCAATGACAGTTGCAGCGGGTTCGACTGTAACAGCAGTTGTTGATGCTCCACTCATTGTCGACACACTGGTGACGGATGTAGTGGGTTCACCAGTTCTTGTCGATAAGCCACTCGTTGTTATTGCACTGGTAAGAGTTTTTGTGGCTGCAGCTGTAACAGAAAAAGGAAACACGATCAAATGAAAATATGACGATTGTTTGTTGCCCTGTAATGTAATGACACATGATACAATGGTGTACAAAATGCATGGCGTACAAACTGTTCATTTACCAAATAATAGGATATAATAAATACATGTGTTTACCTGTGTTGTTGACCGTCACTGAGTTGGGGTCAATTTCCAAAGCTGTGATGTTTTGAGCAGCATTTATCAAAACAGTGCCAATCTCTGTGATATTAGGGACCGAGGGGGAGCTGAATGCTACATTTACAGTATTGATGATGGATCCAGAGCTGGGAACAAATGAGAGATAACATGTTAGATAGAAAGTGAGATGAATTTAAATCAACATACAACATGTAATGCAAAAAAATCACCTGAATTCTGTTACAGTCAAACTGTTGAAAGAGGTGAAAGCCGATCGATAGAAAGGTTCAAGCTGGAAGACAAAACAAGAAACAGATGAAGTTTAAACAAACAACTTCCTGTTGATTAAAAGCTGACTATGTGACTATATTCTACCCCTCTCGTTTGGACATTCACATCTTAATTCTTTTAGGAGGCTCACCTGAGTTATAATCAGTAATGCTCTTGTTTGAAAGGCCTGAGATGATGGGTTTGATAGATCAGAGGTAAATGTCTCTCCTCTGGACCTGAACACCACAGGAACCTAGTGATTGCAACAGCGGTAGTTGCAGTTGTCGTGACGATAGCAGTAGTGATGACAGGAGTAGCCGTTGTCGTTGTGGTGACATTTGATGCACTAGTGACGGTTGTTGTGGGTGCAGCTGTAGCCGTTGTTGCTGATGTACCAGTGACGGTTGTTGTGGGTGCAGCTGTAGCCATTGTTGCTGATGTACCAGTGACGGTTGTTGTGGGTGCAGCTGTAGCCGTTGTTGCTGATGTACCAGTGACGGTTGTTGCGGGTGCAGCTGTAGCCATTGTTGCTGATGTACCAGTGACGGTTGTTGTGGGTGCAGCTGTAGCCGTTGTTTCGGATGTACCAGTGACGGTTGTTGTGGGTGCAGCTGTAGCCATTGTTGCTGATGTACCAGTGACGGTTGTTGTGGGTGCAGCTGTAGCCATTGTTGCTGATGTACCAGTGACGGTTGTTGTGGGTGCAGCTGTAGCCTTTGTTGCTGATGTACCAGTGACGGTTGTTGTGGGTGCAGCTGTAGCCGTTGTTGCTGATGTACCAGTGACGGTTGTTGTGGGTGCAGCTGTAGCCGTTGTTGCTGATGTACCAGTGACGGTTGTTGTGGGTGCAGCTGTAGCCGTTGTTGCTGATGTACTAGTGACGGTTGTTGCGGGTGCAGCTGTAGCCATTGTTGCTGATGTACCAGTGACGGTTGTTGTGGGTGCAGCTGTAGCCGTTGTTGCTGATGTACCAGTGACGGTTGTTGCGGGTGCAGCTGTAGCCATTGTTGCTGATGTACCAGTGACGGATGTAGTGGGTGACGCTGTAACCATTTTTGTCAACACACTAGTGAATATTGTAGTGGGTTCACCAGTTGTTGTCAACACACTAGTGTCAGTTGTAGTGGGTTCACCAGTTGTTGTCAACCTACCAGTGTCAGTTGTAGTGGGTTCACCAGTTGTTGTCAACACACCAGTGTCAGTTGTAGTGAGTTCACCAGTTGTTGTCAACACACCAGTGTCAGTTGTAGTGGGTTCACCAGTTGTTGTCAACACACCAGTGTCAGTTGTAGTGGGTTCACCAGTTGTTTTTGTTGACTCAGCTGTAGTTGATGAATCAGTTACGGTTATAGTGGGTTCAGAAGTTGTTTTCGACCCACGAGTGACAGTTGTAGTGGGTTCACCAGTTGTTGTTGTTGATGCCCCAGTAACAGTTGTAGTGGGTTCACCAGTTGTTGTTGATGTATCAGTGATGGTTGTGGTGGGTTCACCAGTTGTTTTTGTTGACTCAGTGATGGTTGTGGTGGGTTCACCAGTTGTTTTTGTTGACTCAGTGATGGTTGTAGTGGGTTCACCAGTTGTTGTTGATGTATCAGTGATGGTTGTGGTGGGGTCACCAGTTGTTGTCGACACAGCAGTGACTGTTGTTGTGGGTTCACCAGTTGTTGTTGACACACCAATGATGGTTGGAGTGGGTTCACCAGTTGTTGTTGACACAACAGTGACTGTTGTTGTGGGTTCACCAGTTGTTGTCGACACATCAATGATGGTTGGAGTGGGTTCACCAGTTGGTGTTGATGTATCAGTGATGGTTGTAGTGGGTTCACCTGTTGTTGTTGATGTATCAGTGATGGTTGTAGTGGGTTCACCAGTTGTTGTTGATGTATCAGTGATGGTTGTAGTGGGTTCACCTGTTGTTGTTGATGTATCAGTTATGGTTGTAGTGGGTTCACCAGTTGTTGTTGTTGATGCCCCAGTAACAGTTGTAGTGGGTTCACCAGTTGTTGTTGATGTATCAGTGATGGTTGTAGTGGGTTCACCAGTTACTATCGACACATCAATGATGGTTGTAGTGGGTTCACCAGTTGTTGTTGATGTATCAGTGATGGTTGTAGTGGGTTCACCAGTTGTTGTCAACACATCAATGATGGTTGTAGTGGGTTCACCAGTTGTTGTTGATGTATCAATGATGGTTGTAGTGGGTTCACCAGTTGGTGTTGATGTATCAGTGATGGTTGTAGTGGGTTCACCAGTTACTATCGACACATCAATGATGGTTGAGTGGGTTCACCAGTTGGTGTTGATGTATCAGTGATGGTTGTAGTGGGTTCACCAGTTGTTGTTGATGTATCAGTGATGGTTGTAGTGGGTTCACCTGTTACTATCGACACATCAATGATGGTTGAGTGGGTTCACCAGTTGGTGTTGATGTATCAGTGATGGTTGTAGTGGGTTCACCAGTTGGTGTTGATGTATCAGTGATGGTTGTAGTGGGTTCACCAGTTACTATCGACACATCAATGATGGTTGGAGTGGGTTCACCAGTTGGTGTTGATGTATCAGTGATGGTTGTAGTGGGTTCACCAGTTGTTGTCGACACATCAATGATGGTTGTAGTGGGTTCACCAGTTGTTGTTGATGTATCAGTGATGGTTGTAGTGGGTTCACCAGTTGTTGTTGATGTATCAGTGATGGTTGTAGTGGGTTCACCAGTTACTATCGACACATCAATGATGGTTGTAGTGGGTTCACTAGTTACTATCGACACATCAATGATGGTTGTAGTGGGTTCACCAGTTGGTGTTGATGTATCAGTGATGGTTGTAGTGGGTTCACCAGTTACTATCGACACATCAATGATGGTTGGAGTGGGTTCACCTGTTGGTGTTGATGTATCAGTGATGGTTGGAGTGGGTTCACCTGTTGGTGTTGATGTATCAATGATGGTTGGAGTGGGTTCACCAGTTACTATCGACACATCAGTGATGGTTGTAGTGGGTTCACCAGTTGGTGTTGATGTATCAGTGATGGTTGTAGTGGGTTCACCAGTTGTTGTCGACACATCAATGATGGTTGTAGTGGGTTCACCAGTTGTTGTTGATGTATCAGTGATGGTTGTAGTGGGTTCACCAGTTACTATTGACACATCAATGATGGTTGGAGTGGGTTCACCAGTTGTTGTTGATGTATCAGTGATGGCTGGAGTGGGTTCACCAGTTGTTGTTGATGTATCAGTGATGGTTGTAGTGGGTTCACCAGTTGTTGTTGATGTATCAGTGATGGTTGTAGTGGGTTCACCAGTTGTTGTTGATGTATCAGTGATGGTTGTAGTGGGTTCACCAGTTGTTGTTGATGTATCAGTGATGGTTGTAGTGGGTTCACCAGTTACTATCGACACATCAATGATGGTTGGAGTGGGTTCACCAGTTGTTGTTGATGTATCAGTGATGGCTGGAGTGGGTTCACCAGTTGTTGTTGATGTATCAGTGATGGTTGTAGTGGGTTCACCAGTTGTTGTTGATGTATCAGTGATGGTTGTAGTGGGTTCACCAGTTGGTGTTGATGTATCAGTGATGGTTGTAGTGGGTTCACCAGTTGTTGTTGATGTATCAGTGATGGTTGTAGTGGGGTCACCAGTTACTATCGGCACATCAATGATGGTTGGAGTGGGTTCACCAGTTGGTGTTGATGTATCAGTGATGGTTGTCGTGGGTTCACCAGTTGTTGTCAACACATCAATGATGGTTGTAGTGGGTTGACCAGTTGTTCTCGGTGCATCAATGACAGTTGCAGCTGCATCTGTTTTTGTCGACAACACCAGTGATGGTTTTAGCGGTTTCACTGGCAGTAGTTGTTGCATCAGTGACACTTGTTGTGGGTTCACTCGTTGTTTTTGGTGAATCATTGACGGTTGTAGTATTTTCACCAGTGGTTCTGGATGACGCAAAAACGATTGTAATGGGTTCACCAGTTGTTCTGGATGGAACAGTGACATTTTTAGTGGGTTCACCGGTTGTTTTTGTTGACTCAGTGGTTTTAGTATGTTCACCAGTTGTTGTCGTTGACTCAGTGGTTTTAGTTGGTTCACCGGTTGTTTTTGTTGACTCAGTGGTTTTAGTGGGTTCACCAGTTGTTGTTGTTGACTCAGTGGTGGTTTTAGTATGTTCACCAGTTGTTGTCGTTGACTCAGTGGTTTTAGTGAGTTCACCAGTTGTCGTTGAATCAGTGGTGGTTTTAGTGGGTTCACCAGTTGTTGTTGATGACTCAGTGGTGGTTTTAGTATGTTCACCAGTTGTTGTCGTTGACTCAGTGGTTTTAGTGGGTTCACCAGTTGTCGTTGAATCAGTGGTGGTTTTAGTATGTTCACCAGTTGTTTTTGTTGACTCAGTGGTGGTTTTAGTATGTTCACCAGTTGTTGTCGTTGAATCGGTGACGGCTGTAGCGGTTCACCAGTTTTGTCATTGCATCAATGACCATTTTATTTGGTTCACCAGTTGTTTTTGATAACTCGGTGATGGTTGTAGTGGCTGTGGCTTTAACAATAGTTGGTGATGCACCGTTGATGGTTGTAGTGGGTTCACCAGTTGTTGTTGATGTATCAGTGATGGTTGTAGTGGGTTCACCAGTTGTTGTTGATGAATCAGTTATGGTTGTAGTGGGTTCATCTGTTGTTGTTGATGAATCAGTGATGGTTGTAGTGGGTTCAGAAGTTATTGTTGATGAATCAGTTATGGTTGTAGTGGGTTCACCTGTTGTTGTCGGTGCATCAATGACAGTTGCAGCGGGTTCGACTGTAACAGCAGTTGTTGATGCTCCACTCATTGTCGACACACTGGTGACGGATGTAGTGGGTTCACCAGTTCTTGTCGATAAGCCACTCGTTGTTATTGCACTGGTAAGAGTTTTTGTGGCTGCAGCTGTAACAGAAAAAGGAAACACGATCAAATGAAAATATGACGAGTGTTTGTTGCCCTGTAATGTAATGACACATGATACAATGGTGTACAAAATGCATGGCGTACAAACTGTTAATTTACCAAATAATAGGATATAATAAATACATGTGTTTACCTGTGTTGTTGACCGTCACTGAGTTGGGGTCAATTTCCAAAGCTGTGATGTTTTGAGCAGCATTTATCAAAACAGTACCAATCTCTGTGATATTAGGGACCGAGGGGGAGCTGAATGCTACATTTACAGTATTGATGATGGATCCAGAGCTGGGAACAAATGAGAGATAACATGTTAGATAGAAAGTGAGATCAATTTCAATCAACATACAACATGTAATGCAAAAAAATCACCTGAATTCTGTTACAGTCAAACTGTTGAAAGAGGTGAAAGCCGATCGATAGAAAGGTTCAAGCTGGAAGACAAAACAAGAAACAGATGAAGTTTAAACAAACAACTTCCTGTTGATTAAAAGCTGACTATGTGACTATATTCTACCCCTCTCGTTTGGACATTCACATCTTAATTCTTTTAGGAGGCTCACCTGAGTTATAATCAGTAATGCTCTTGTTTGAAAGGCCTGAGATGATGGGTTTGATAGATCAGAGGTAAATGTCTCTCCTCTGGACCTGAACACCACAGGAACCTAGTGATTGCAACAGCGGTAGTTGCAGTTGTCGTGACGATAGCAGTAGTGATGACAGGAGTAGCCGTTGTCGTTGTGGTGACATTTGATGCACTAGTGACGGTTGTTGTGGGTGCAGCTGTAGCCGTTGTTGCTGATGTACCAGTGACGGTTGTTGTGGGTGCAGCTGTAGCCGTTGTTGCTGATGTACCAGTGACGGTTGTTGTGGGTGCAGCTGTAGCCGTTGTTGCTGATGTACCAGTGACGGTTGTTGTGGGTGCAGCTGTAGCCGTTGTTGCTGATGTACCAGTGACGGATGTAGTGGGTGACGCTGTAACCATTTTTGTCAACACACTAGTGAATATTGTAGTGGGTTCACCAGTTGTTGTCAACACACCAGTGTCAGTTGTAGTGGGTTCACCAGTTGTTGTCAACACACCAGTGTCAGTTGTAGTGAGTTCACCAGTTGTTGTCAACACACCAGTGTCAGTTGTAGTGGGTTCACCAGTTGTTGTCAACACACCAGTGTCAGTTGTAGTGAGTTCACCAGTTGTTGTCAACACACCAGTGTCAGTTGTAGTGGGTTCACCAGTTGTTGTCAACACACCAGTGTCAGTTGTAGTGGGTTCACCAGTTGTTGTCAACACACCAGTGTCAGTTGTAGTGGGTTCACCAGTTGTTGTTGTTGATGCCCCAGTAACAGTTGTAGTGGGTTCACCAGTTGTTTTTGTTGACTCAGTGATGGTTGTGGTGGGGTCACCAGTTGTTGTCGACACAGCAGTGACTGTTGTTGTGGGTTCACCAGTTGTTGTTGACACACCAATGATGGTTGGAGTGGGTTCACCAGTTGTTGTTGACACAACAGTGACTGTTGTTGTGGGTTCACCAGTTGTTGTCAACACACCAGTGTCAGTTGTAGTGGGTTCACCAGTTGTTGTCAACACACCAGTGTCAGTTGTAGTGAGTTCACCAGTTGTTGTCAACACACCAGTGTCAGTTGTAGTGGGTTCACCAGTTGTTGTTGATGTATCAGTGATGGTTGTAGTGGGTTCACCAGTTGTTGTTGATGTATCAGTGATGGTTGTAGTAGGTTCACTAGTTACTATCGACACATCAGTGATGGTTGGAGTGGGTTCACCAGTTGGTGTTGATGTATCAGTGATGGTTGTAGTGGGTTCACTAGTTACTATCGACACATCAATGATGGTTGGAGTGGGTTCACCAGTTGTTGTTGATGTATCAGTGATGGTTGTAGTGGGTTCACCAGTTACTATCGACACATCAATGATGGTTGTAGTGGGTTCACCAGTTACTATCGACACATCAATGATGGTTGTAGTGGGTTCACCAGTTGTTGTTGATGTATCAGTGATGGTTGTAGTGGGTTCACCAGTTGCTATCGACACATCAATGATGGTTGGAGTGGGTTCACCAGTTGGTGTTGATGTATCAGTGATGGTTGTAGTGGGTTCACCAGTTGTTGTTGATGTATCAGTGATGGTTGTAGTGGGTTCACCAGTTGTTGTTGATGTATCAGTGATGGTTGTAGTGGGTTCACCAGTTGCTATCGACACATCAATGATGGTTGGAGTGGGTTCACCAGTTGGTGTTGATGTATCAGTGATGGTTGTAGTGGGTTCACCAGTTGTTGTTGATGTATCAGTGATGGTTGTAGTGGGTTCACCAGTTACTATCGACACATCAATGATGGTTGGAGTGGGTTCACCAGTTGGTGTTGATGTATCAGTGATGGTTGTAGTGGGTTCACCAGTTACTATCGACACATCAATGATGGTTGGAGTGGGTTCACCAGTTGTTGTTGATGTATCAGTGATGGTTGTAGTGGGTTCACCAGTTACTATCGACACATCAATGATGGTTGGAGTGGGTTCACCAGTTGTTGTTGATGTATCAGTGATGGTTGTAGTGGGTTCACCAGTTACTATCGACACATCAATGATGGTTGTAGTGGGTTCACCAGTTGTTGTTGATGTATCAGTGATGGTTGTAGTGGGTTCACCAGTTGTTGTCGACACATCAGTGACTGTTGTTGTGGGTTCACCAGTTGTTGTCAACACATCAATGATGGTCGGAGTGGGTTCACCAGTTGTTGTTGATGTATCAGTGATGGTTGTAGTGGGTTCACTAGTTACTATCGACACATCAATGATGGTTGGAGTGGGTTCACCAGTTGTTGTTGATGTATCAGTGATGGTTGTAGTGGGTTCACTAGTTACTATCGACACATCAATGATGGTTGTAGTGGGTTCACCAGTTACTATCGACACATCAATGATGGTTGTAGTGGGTTCACCAGTTGTTGTCAACACATCAATGATGGTTGTAGTGGGTTCACCAGTTGGTGTTGATGTATCAGTGATGGTTGTAGTGGGTTCACTAGTTACTATCGACACATCAATGATGGTTGGAGTGGGTTGACCAGTTGTTCTCGGTGCATCAATGACAGTTGCAGCTGCATCTGTTTTGTCGACAACACCAGTGATGGTTTTAGCGGTTTCACTGGCAGTAGTTGTTGCATCAGTGACACTTGTTGTGGGTTCACTCGTTGTTTTTGGTGAATCATTGACGGTTGTAGTATTTTCACCAGTGGTTCTGGATGACGCTTAAAAACGATTGTAATGGGTTCCAGTTGTTCTGGATGGAACAGTGACATTTTAGTGGGTTCACCGGTTGTTTTTGTTGACTCAGTGGTTTTAGTGGGTTCACCAGTTGTTGTCGTTGACTCAGTGGTTTTAGTGGGTTCACCAGTTGTCGTTGAATCAGTGGTGGTTTTAGTATGTTCACCAGTTGTTTTGTTGACTCAGTGGTGGTTTTAGTGGTTTCACCAGTTGTTGTCGTTGAATCAGTGGTGGTTTTAGTATGTTCACCAGTTGTTGTCGTTGAATCAGTGGTAGTTTTAGTGGGTTCACCAGTTGTTGTCGTTGACTCAGTGGTGGTTTTAGTATGTTCACCAGTTGTTTTTGTTGACTCAGTGGTGGTTTAGTGGGTTCACCAGTTGTTGTTGATGACTCAGTGGTGGTTTTAGTGGGTTCACCAGTTGTTGTCGTTGACTCAGTGGTTTTAGTGGGTTCACCAGTTGTCGTTGAATCAGTGGTGGTTTTAGTATGTTCACCAGTTGTTTTTGTTGACTCAGTGGTGGTTTTAGCATGTTCACCAGTTGTTGTCGTTGAATCGGTGACGGCTGTGGCGGTTCACCAGTTTTGTCATTGCATCAATGACCATTTTATTTGGTTCACCAGTTGTTTTTGATAACTCGGTGATGGTTGTAGTGGCTGTGGCTTTAACAGTAGTTGGTGATGCACCGTTGATGGTTGTTGTGGGTTCACCAGTTACTAGCGATGCATCAATGACAGTTGTAGTGGGTTCACCAGTTGTAGTCAATGCATCAGTTACGTTTTTAATGGGTTCATCAGTTGTTGTTGATGCATCATTGACGGCTGTAACGGTTGCGGTTGTAGGATTCATTGTAATGACCACTTTTGTTCAGCAAAAACAGAGGAACATTTATTTTATTAAAATAATAACAATGACATCATTGATATATATTCCAAAATGTCTAATTCTGTTGAATACGCATCGCTTACCCATTAGAAGGAGCGCTGTTGCTATACCCTGGCATAGACTCATCATATGTGTTCTTTGAGAATTATGATCTAAAGACATAAATATACAATACAATGGATTTGGTTAAAACACAAGTGTTCAAAATGGGAGAGGAAAACTAATACCATGAAAATATGACCTACAGTGCTTGTGACCTATTAGCTACCTCCATATATAAACTGCTCCATCACTAGCTCAACACAAATATTGTCACGACTTCCACGAAGTCCTTTCCTTGTTTGGGCGTCGTTCTGCGGTCGACGTCACCGGCCTTCTAGCCATTGCCGCTCCATTTTTCATTGTTCCATTTGTTTTGTCTTGTCACACCTGGTTTACATTCCCTAATCACATTGAACTATATATACATATATATATATATTCCTCTGTTATATTCCTCTGTTCCCCCCATGCCCTTGTTGGAATTGTTTTGTTACATGTTCAGTGTGATGCGCCAGGCTGGTTGTTTCCCGCCCTGAGAATTCTTGTTTAATAATCCTACTTGGGGTGGCAGCGTAGCCTAGTTGTTAGAGCGTTGAACTAGTAATCGAAAGGTGAAAACATGTTTTTAGATTTTTTTTTCAAATGTATTGAAAATGAAGTGGAGAAATATTGGCTTTACTTAGTATTCACACCCCTGAGTTAAATGTTTATTAATTTATTTATTTCACCTTTATTTAACCAGGTAGGCAAGTTGAGAACAAGTTCTCATTTCCAATTTTGACCTGGCCAAGATAAAGCAAAGCAGTTTGACATACAACAACACAGAGTTACACATGGAGTAAAACAAACATACAGTCAATAATACAGTAGAAAAATTAGTCTATATGCAATGTGAGAAAATGAGATAAAGGCAAAACAAAAAAGGCCATGGTGGCGAAGTAAATACAATATAGCAAGTAAAACACTGGAATGGTAGATTTGCAGTGGAAGAATGTGCAAAGTAGAAATAGAATAATGGGGTGCAAAGGAGCAAAATAAATCAATAAATCAATACAGTAGGGGAAGAGGTAGTTGTTTGGGCTCAATTATAGATGGGCTATGTACAGGTGCAGTAATCCGTGAGCTGCTCTGACAGCTGGTGCTTAAAGCTAGTGAGGGAGATAAGTGTTTCCAGTTTCAGAGATTTTTGTAGTTCGTTCCAGTCATTGGCAGCAGAGAACTGGAAGGAGGCGGCCAAAGGAAGAATTGGTTTTGGGGGTGACCAGAGATATACCTGCTGGGCGTGTGCTACAGGTGGGTGCTGCTATGGTGACCAGCGAGCTGAGATAAGGGGACTTTACCTAGCAGGGTCTTGTAGATGACCTGGACCTAGTGGGTTTGGCAACGGGTATGAAAGCGAGGGCCAGCCAACGAGGGAATCACCTTTGACAGCGATTACAGCTGTGTGTCTTTCTGGGTAAGTCTCAAAAGCTTTGCACACCTGGATTGTACAATATTTGCACATTATTCTTAAAAAATTCTTCAAGCTCTGTCAAGTCGGTGGTTGATAATTTGGAATTTTATTAGGATCCCGTTAGCTGTTGCGAGAAAAAAGAAGCAGCTACTCTTCCTGGGGTCACACAAAACATAAAACATGACATAATACGGAACACTAATAGACAAGAACAGTTCAAGATCAAAACTACATCCATTTAAAAATGGCACGTAGCCTACATATCAATACATACACACAAACTATCTAGGTCAAATAGTGGAAGACGTAGTGCGTGGTGTTCCTTTCATCTGTTTTTTAAACCAGGTTTGCTGTTCAATTTATCATATGAGATGGAAGGAAGTTCCGTGTAATGGCTCTATATAATACTGTACGCTTTTATGAGTTTATTCTGAATTTGGGGACAGTGAAAAGACCCCTGGTGGTATATATAGTGGGGTAAGTATGTGTTCCATATAATACTGCTAGATCATTGCTAGACAGCCATAGATATTCAAGGCAATTTAAGTCAAAACAGTAACTAGGCCACTCCAGGAACATTCAATCTCGTCTTGGTAAGCAACTCTAGTGTACTGTCTACTTGGCCTTGTGTTTTAGGTTATTGTGTCATGCCCTGATCTGTTTCACCTGTCTTTGTGATTGTCTCCATCCATCTCCAGGTGTCACCTGTTTTTTTTCCCCATTAGTCCCTGGATATTTATTCCTGTCTTCTCTGTTTGTCTGTTGCCAGTTCGTCTTGTCAAGTCAACCAGCGTGTTTTTCCGTGCTCCTGCTTTTTCCTTATCTCCATTTTTTCTAGTTCTCCCAGTTTTGATCCTTTCCTGCTCTGACCTTGAGCCTGCCTGCCACTCTGTACCTCCTGGACTCTGACCTGGTTTATGATATTTTGCCTGTCCACAAACTGTCTATGAAGAGCAGTTTTAATTTTGTGCCTTATTGCAAACAGGAAGCATCTTTTGGAATATTTGTATTATGTACAGGCTTCCTTCTTTTCACTCTGTAATTTAGGTTAGTATTGTGGACTAACTACAGTGTTGTTGATCCATCCTCAGTTTTGTCCTTACCACAGCCGTTAAACCCCCTAGAGTCAATGTCCATACCCCCACGGAAATTGAATTAGCATAATAAAACAACTCTCCATACAAAGCTCTACAGCAGAGTCTCACAACTCAATCGCTGGTTGAAAACTGTTTTCTGCCCTCCCAAAATATGGAATTTGTAGATAATTGGCCCTTTTTCTGGGACTCACCCACAAACAGGACCAAGCCTGGCCTGCTGAGGAGTGACGGACTCCATCCTAGCTGGAGGGGTCCTCTCTTCTTATCTACCAACAGAGACAGGGCTCTAACTCCTCTAGCTCCACAATGAAATAGGGTGCAGGCCAGGCAGCAGGCTGTTAGCCAACCTGCCAGCAGTGGTCTGCCACTAGCACAGTCAGTGTGGTCAGCTCATCTATCCCCCATTGAGACCATGTCTGTGCCTCGACCTGGGTTGGGCAAAACTAAACATGGCGGTGTTCGCCTTAGCAATCTCACTAGGATAAAGACCTTGTCTATTCCTATTATTTTTGCAAGAGATCGTGATACCTCACATCTCAAAATAGGGCTACTTAATGTTAGATCCCTTACTTCAAAGGCAATTATAGTCAATGAACTAATCACTGATCATAATATTGATGTGATTGGCCTGACTGAAACATGGCTTAAGCCTGATGAATTTCCTGTGTTAAATGAGGCCTCACCCCCTGGTTACACTAGTGACCATATCCCCGTGCATCCGCAAGGTGGAGGTGATGCTAATATTCACGATAGCAAATGTAAAAAATGATAGCGTTTTCATCTTTTGAGCTTCTAGTCATGAAATCTATGTAGCCTACTCAATCACTTTTATAGCTACTGTTTACAGGCCTCCTGGGCCATATACAACGTTCTCATTGAGTTCCCTGAATTCCTATCGGACCTTGTAGTCATAGCAGAGGGTGGGTTTGTCCAACATGTCACCGGACCTACTCACTGTCACAGTCATACTCTGGACCTAGTTTTGTCCCATGGAATAAATGTTGTGGATCTTAATGTTTTCCTCATAATCTAGACTATCGGACCACCATTTTATTACATTTTGCAATTGCAACAAATAATCTGCTCAGACCCCAACCAAGGGCATCAAAAGTCGTGCTATAAATTCACAGACAACACAAATATTCCTTGATGCCCTTCAGACTCCCTCTGCCTACCCAAGGACATCAGAGGACAAAAATCAGTTAACCACCTAACTGAGGAACTCAATTTAACCTTGCGCAATACCTAGATGCAGTTGCACCCTAAAAACTAAAAACAATTCTCATAAGAAACTAGCACCCTGGTATACAGAAAATACCCGAGCTCTGAAGCAAGCTTCAGAAAATTGGAACGGAAATGGCGCCACTCCAAACTGGAAGTTTTCCGACTAGCTTGGAAAGACAGTACCGTGCAGTATCGAAGAGCCCTTACTGCTGCTCGATCATCCTATTTTCCAACTTAATTGAGGAAAATAAGAACAATCCGAAATTGATTTTGATACCGTCTCAAAGATAACTAAAAGCAGCATTCCCCAAGTGAGGATGGCTTTCTCTTCAGCAGTAATAAATTCATGAACTTCTTTGAGGAAAAGATCATGATTATTAGAAAGCAAATTACAGACTCCTCTTTAAATCTGCGTATTCCTTCAAAGCTCAGTTGTCCTGAGTCTGCACAACTCTGCCAGGAACTAGGATCAAGAGAGACACTCAAAGTGTTTTAGTACTATATCTCTTGACACAATGATGAAAATAATCATGGCCTCTAATCCTTCAAGCTGCATACTGGACCCTATTCCAACTAAACTACTGAAAGAGCTGCTTCCTGTGCTTGGTCCTCCTATGTTGAACATAATAAACGGCTCTCTATCCACTGGATGTGTACCAAACTCACTAAAAGTGGCAGTAATAAAGCCTCTCTTGAAAAAGCCAAACCTTGACCCAGAAAATATAAAAAACTATCGGCCTATATCGAATCTTCCATTCCTCTCAAAAATTCTAGAAAAGGCTGCTGCGCAGCAACTCACTGCCTTCCTGAAGACAAACAATGTATACGAAACGCTTCAGTCTGGTTTTAGACCCCATCATAGCACTGAGACTGCACGTGAAGGTGGTAAATTACCTTTTAATGGCATCAGACCGAGGCTCTCCATCTGCCCTCGTGCTGCTTTTGATACCATCGATCACCACATTCTTTTGGAGAGATTGGAAACCCAAATTGGTATACACGGACAAGTTCTGGCCTGGTTTAGATCTTATCTTTCGGAAAGATATCCGTTTGTCTCTGTGAATGGCTTGTCCTCTGACAAATCAACTGTAAATTTCGGTGTTCCTCAATGTTCCGTGTTAGGACCACTATTGTTTTCACTATATATTTGACCTCTTAGGGATGTCATTGAAAATAATAATAATAATATAATATATGCCATTTAGCGGACGCTTTTATAGCGACTTACAGTCATGTGTGCATACATTCTACGTATGGTGGTCCCGGAATCGAACCCACTACCCTGGCGTTACAAGCGCCATGCTCTACCAACTGAGCTACAGAAGGACCACATCATTTTAACTGCTATGCGGATGACACACAGCTGTACATTTCAATGAAACATGGTGAAGCCCCAAAATTGCCCTCGCAAGACATAAGGAAGTGGATGGCTGCAAACTTTCTACTTTTAACCTCGGACAAAACAGAGATGCTTGTTCTTGGTCCCAAGAAACAAATACATATTCTGTTGAATCTGACAATTCATCTTAATGGTTGTACAGTCGTCACAAATAAAATTGTGAAGGACCTCGGCGTTACTCTGGACCCTGATCTCTCTTTTTGATTAACATATCAAGACTGTTTCAATGACAGCTTTTTTTCCATCTACGTAACATTTAAAAATCAGAAACTTTCTGTCCAAAAATGATGCAGAAAAATGTATCCATGCTTTTGTTACTTCTAGGTTAGTCTACTGCAATGCTCTACTTTCCGGCTACCCGGATAAAGCACTAAATAAACTTCAGCTAGTGCTAAATACGGCTGCTAGAATCCTGACTAGAACCAAAAGCTGTATCATGTATGTATCATATTACTCCAGTGCTAGCCTCCCTACAACGCATTACGTGTGCTTGCTCCTACCTATCTCTCTGATTTGGTCCTGCCGTACATACCTACACGTACGCTATGGTCACAAGACGCAGGCCTCCTAATTGTCCCTATAATTTCTAATCAAACAGCTGGAGGCAGGGCTTTCTCCTATAGAGCTCCATTTTCATGGAATGGTCTGCCTACCCATGTGAGAGACGCAAACTCGGTCTCAACCTTTGAGTCTTTACTGAAGACTCATCTCTTCAGTGGGTCAAATGATTGAGTGTATTCAGGCCCAGGAGTGTGAAGGTGAACGGAAAGGCTCTGGAGCAACGAACCGCCCTTGCTGTCTCTGCCTGGCAGGTTCCTCTCTTTCCACTGGGATTCTCTGCCTCTATAACCCTATTACAGGGGCTGAGTCACTGGCTTACTGGTGCTCTTTCACTTGAGTGGGTTGAGTCACTGATGTGATCTTCCTGTCTGGGTTGGAGCCCCACCTTGGGTTGTGCCGTGGCGGAGATCTTTGTGTGCTGTACTCGGCCTTGTCTCAGGATGGTAAATTGGTGGCTGAGGAAATTCCTCTAGTGGTGTGGGGACTGTGCTTTGGCAAAGTGGGTGGGGTTATATCCTTCCTGTTTGGCCCTGTCTGGGGTATCATCGGATGGGACCACAGTGTCTCCTGACCCCTCATGTCTCAGCCTCCAGTATTTATGCTGCAGTAGTTTATGTGTCGGGGTAGGGTCCGTTTGTTATATCTGGTACTTCTCCTGTCTTATCCGGTGTCCTGTGTGAATTTAAGTATGCTCTCTCTAATTATCTCTTTCTCTCTTTCTTTCTCTCTCTCGGAGGACCTGAGCCCTAGGACCAGGCCTCAGGACTACCTGGCATGATGACACCTTGCTGTCCCCAGTCCACCTGGCCGTGCTGCTGCTCCAGTTTCAACTGTTCTGCCTGTGGCTATGGAATCCTGACCTGTTCCGGACGTGCTACCTGTCCCAGACCTATTATTTGACCACGCTGGTCTTTTATGAACATTTGAACATCTTGGCCATGTTCTGTTATAATCTCCACCCGGCACAGCCAGAGGAGGACTGGCCACCTCTCATTGCCTGGTTCCTCTCTAGGTTTCTTCCTAGGTTTGGCCTTTCTAGGGAGTTTTCCTTGCCAACGTGCTCCATCACCTGCATTGCTTGCTGTTTCGGGTTTTAGGCTGGGTTTCTGTACAGCACATTGAGATATCAGCTGATATAAGAAGGGCTATATAAATAAATTTGATTTGATTTGAAATCTAGCAGATTAAGCTTGCGATATTTGTTTTATTGCAATGCATGTGTCTCAATCCCCCATGCGCCGATATCGCACTTAGCATCTGCAGTGAAGGTGACAGAGCTAGAGATGTGTTTGTCAGACCATGAGACATCCCGAAAATTGATCTTCTCACAAAATCGACTTTAGTGTCTTAACGGTTTGGCCTAAAACTATTATGGAAAGATGAGACTCTCAAGAACACCTACTATACTTGTTTTGCTTTAGGTCTCACCAGACACCTCTGAAGGTACCACAGTACCAGTTGAAAAAACAAATGGAAGTACACTACCATTCAAAAGTTTGAGGTAACTTAGAAATGTCAATTTTGTCCATTAAAATAACATAAAATTTATCAGAAATACAATTAATAGAGCATTGTTAATGTTGTAAATGACTATTTTAGCTGGAAACTGATGATTTTTTAAATTGAATATCTACATAGGTGTACAGAGGCCCATTATCAGCAACCATCACTCTTGTGTTCCAATGGCACGTTGTGTTAGCTAATCCAAGTTTATAATTTTAAAAGGCTAATTGATCATTACAAAACCCTTTTTGCAATTATGTTAGCACAGCTGCAAACTGTTGCACTGATTAAAGCAATACATCTGGCCTTATTTAGACTAGTTGAGTATCTGGAGCATCAGCATTTGTGGGTTCTTTGTTTCTGGCTCAAAATGGCCAGAAACAAATAACTTTCATCTGAAATTCGTCAGTCTTGTTCTGAGACATGAAGACTCAGAACAAGTATTTGCCCCTCTTTCTGACTTTTACACATTTTTATGCATATTTTTAATACTGAATGTTATCTTCGACCAAAACCTAATCTTAGATAAATAGAACCTGCTTTTACAAATAAGACAAAAATGTATACTTATTTTTATTTATTCAAGGAAAAAAAATTACGCAACACCCAATTCCCCTGTGAGAAAAAGTATTTGTCCCCTTACACTCAATAACTGGTTGTGACACCTTTTGCTACAATGACTGCAACCAAACCCTTCCTGTAGCTTCATCAGTCTCTCACATCATCGCGTGGAGGAATTTTGGACCATTCTTACATGCAGAACTGCTTTCACTCAGCGACATTTGTGGGTTTCAAACATGAACTGCTGGTTTCAAGTCCTGCCACAACATCTCAATTGGGATTAGGTCTGGACCTTGAAGCGATTCATGATGACAGAAGTGAGTGCTACGGGGCGATAGTCGTTTAGATCACGGCGGTGGCCCTGTGTATTCCCGTGAAACGGGCAAGACTGTGTTTAGATTGTCTGGGAGCGAGGTGTTGGTGTCTGCGATGTGGCTGGCTTGCCCTTTATAATCAGTGATTGTGTGGAGTCCCTGACACACACATCTAGAAGTATCTGAGCTATTGAATTGCGACTCCACTTTGTCCTGTACTGTTGTTCAGCCTCTTTGATTGCGGTGGTGTACTTTGCACCAGTGGTGTTCTACTTAAGTAATTTTTGCTATCTGTACTTTACTTTTTGTATTTTTGGCAACTTTTACTTTTACTTCACTACATTCGAAATAAAATAATCCATACATTTTCCCCGAAACACCAAAGTATTTGTTACATTTTGATAGGAATATGGTCAAGCATAGACTTGTCAAGAGAACATCCCAGTCATCCCTACTGCCTCTGATCTGGAGGACTCAGCTAAACACAAGTGCTTCGTTTGTAAATTATGTCTGAGTGTTGGAGTGTGCCCCTGGCTATCCGTCAATAAAAATAAATACAAATTGTGCCGTCTGCTTTCCTTAATATAAGGCAGTTGAAGTGATTTATACTTTTACGTTTGACACTTAAGTACATTTTAGTAATTCCATTTTACTTTTGATACTTAAGAATATATAAAACCAAATACTTTTAGACTTTTACTCAAGTGGTATTTTACTGGGTGACTTTCACTTTTACTTGAGTCATTTTCTATTAAGTTATCTTTTCTTTTACTCAAGTATGACAACCAATAATCGAGCATCCCCCAAAATGTTTGTTGTCTTAAATATATATCATTAAAATGTTTTCATGCTTGTGTTTATCAACACAAATATTTATGATCAAAAACAATTACACTAAAAACTAAATAAACGTATCATAATAAAAATGTGTATACTCAAGAAAAGTTGACGCCACCTCATTTCACTGTCCAAACAAAAATAAACATTCTAACAAAAATAAGCAGTGACTCAGCACTTTTCCCTGGTTTCCAACATGGTTTCCATTTGTTTGATGGAATTCTATTCGCTCCGTTCCAGACATTATTATGAGCCGTCCTCCACTGCTTGAAAGGCTGGTCATTGCTCACATCAACACCATCATCCTTTGCACCCACTCCAATTCGCATACCGCCCCAACAGATCCGCAGATGACGCAATCTCTATTGCACTGCACACTGCTCTTTCCCATCTGGACAAGAGGGATACCTATGTGACAATGCTGTTCATAGACAACAACTCTACATTCAACACCATATTGCCCTCCAAGCTCATCACTAAGCTAAGGACACTGGGACTGAACACCTCCCTCTGCAACTGGATCCTGGCTTTCCCGAGACCGCCCCCTGGTGGTTAGGACATGCAATACCACATCTGCCATGCTGACCCTTTACAGGGGGCCCCTTAAGGGTGCGTGCTTAGTCCCCTCCTGTTCTCCCTGTTCACCAACGACTGCTTGGCCTCGCAGGACTCCAAAACCACGATTAAGTTTTCTGACGACACAACGGTGGTAGGCCTGATCACCGATGATGATGAGTCAGCCTATAGGGTATGAGTGTGCTGACATGGCCATACTCGTAATCATATCCGTACATTGACAGTTAATGGTCGGATTGGATGATACTCTGATCTGACACCCTTCAAATTACTGGATTTGGCTATTTCAGCCACACCCATTGCTGACAGGTTTATAAAATTGAGCACACAGCCATGCAATCTCCATAGACAAACATTGGCAGTAGAGTGGCCTTACTGAAGAGCTCATTGACTTTCAACGTGGCACCATCATAGGATGCCTCCTTTTCAACAAGTCAGTTTAAAAATGTCTGCCCTGCTAGGGTTCCTCAGTCAACTGTAGGTGCGATTAAAGTGGAAACTTCAAGGAGCTAAATTGGCTCAGCCATGAAGAGGTAGGCCACACAATCTCACAGAACGTGACCGTCGAGTGCTGAAATGCGTAGACATCATCTGTCCTCGGTTGAATCACGATTCACCATCTGGCAGTCAGGCGGATGAATCTAGGTTTGGGCGGATGCAAGGAGAATGCTACCTGCCCCAATGCATAGTGCCAACTGTAATGTTTGGTGGAGAAGGAATAATGACAAATATGTAGTGAGGGCCAGCCAACGAGAGCATACAGGTCACAGTGGTGGGTAATATATGGGGCATTGTGGCACCACCATAGAGACTGCCAGAGGTCTGGACAACAGGCCCTCTGATTTGACACACTGAACTCTATCTGAGATGTAGTTGGTGAACCAGGCGAGGCAGTCATTTGAGAAGCCAAGGCTGTTGAGTCTGCCGATAAGAATGCTGTGATAGACAGAGTCAAATGCACTGGACAGGTCGATGAAGACGGCTGCACAGTACTGTCTTTATCGATGGCGGTAATGATATCGTTTAGGACCTTGAGCGTGACTGAGGTGCACCCATGGCCAGCTCGGAAACCATATTGCATAGTTAAGAAGGTACGGTGGGATTCAAAATGGTGGTGATCTGTTTGTTAACTTGGCTTTCGAAGATTTCAGAAGGGCAGGGCAGGATGGATATAGGTCTATAACAGTTTGGGTCTAGAGTGTCTCCCCTTTGAAGAGGGGGATGACGCGGCAGCTTTCAATCTTTGTGGATCTCAGACGATACGAAAGAGAATAGAATAGGCTTTTAAGAGGGTTGCAACAATTTTAGTGGATATTCTTTGAAAGAGAGGGTCCAGATTGTGTAGCCCAGCTGACTTTTAGGGATCCATATTTTGCAGCTCTTTCAGGACATCAACTGTCTGGATTTGGGTGAAGGAGAAGATGGGGGTAGGGCGCTTGAGCAAGTTGCTGTGGTGTGTGCTGAGATGTTGGCTGGGTGGAAAGCATGGCCAGCCATAGGAAAATGCTTATTGAAATGATCGTAGATTTATCAGTGGTGACAGTGTTTCCTATCCTCAGTGGTGCTCTTATTCTCTATGGACTTTACAGTGTCCCAAAACGTTTTGGAATTAGTGCTACAGGATTCAAATTTATATTTGAAAAAGCTAGCCTTAGCTTTCCTAACTGACTGAGTATATTGGTTCCTGACTTCCCTTGGTTCCTGACTTGTATTCGATGCTAATGCAGAACGTCACAGAATGTTTTGTGCTGGTCAAGGGCAGTCAAATCTGGGGTGAACCAAGGGCTATATCCGTTCTTAGTTCTACATTTTCTGAATGGTGCATGCTTATTTAAGATGTGAGGAAAGCACTTTTAAAGAGCAACCAGGCATCCTCTACTGACGGGATGAGGGTGAATGGGGTCTATAAAGGTGGCAACTGTGAGAGACTTGTTTCTGGATAGGTGTATTTATAAAAGTAGAAGCTCGAATTGTTTGGGCACATACCTGGATAGTATGACAGAACTCTGCAGGCTATCTCTGCAGTAGATTGGTCACATACCTGGATAGTATGACAGAACTCTGCAGGCTCTCTCTGCAGTAGACTGAAACTCCTAGTCCCTAGTGGACTGACACGATAAGACAGCTTGTTGAATGTACAAAGTCGCACTGCATAACAGCGTCTGCTAAATCTTGCGTTTTAAAACATTTTTATGTCAAGGACCCCCTATACATATATATCTTTTGTGAACCGCCAATTAAGTACTTGAGCTCAGCAGGTAACTTATGAGCTGTGTCGTGACGTGAATGTCATTAATCTGATGACTGTTATTTATTTAATCAACTAATTATGTTTATTTGTTACTCAAATAAATTAATCATGTAACAATTAACTCATTAGGAATTTGGGGCACCACGGGAAAAGTTGTTTAACGAGTTACTATCTCCCGACTTAAACTCTAAAGATATATGGATATCTCTTACATAAATAACAGTAAACTATTTACATTTACATTTAAGTCATTTAGCAGACGCTCTTATCCAGAGCGACTTACAAATTGGTGCATTCACCTTATGAATCGTCTAATTATTACCTCATCAGTCTCATTCTGAACATCGTAGACCTCATGATATCTGCAAGAACCCTAGTCCTTTTGAAAATTCAGTACTACACGAAACTGATTTAATTATTTATTTATTAACTAACTAAATAATAACAGAATACACATGTACACTTACATGAGATAAACGTCCTAGTGGACTGACACGATATGATGGCTTTTTACACAATAGAAAGGGGAAAGATGAAGAGAGGGAGAGACAAAGAGAGTCAATTTATCGTACATACATATGGAAGTTACGCTCACAGAAATATGAAAACTTAGCACCCTAACCACGTTCATTCGGATTAGAAATACAATATATGTTTTCCTGTAGATGTCTTTCTCTGTCGCCTCTCTGTCGAACTCGATCGGTCCTATGGTGAAGTTATCGAGGGATGTATAAGATTCTGGTTTGTCCACCAGAGGTCACAATGTCCTTTCTAGTAAAGCTTTTCTGGTCTTGGAGTGTTTGTTGGAATGGATACCACGGCCTGAGCTCACTGTGGCGTGGCTACTGTCTATCGTCAATGTTCTATAAGTACTTTTTCATACACAGCTGCAGACTGTGTCTGGTCTAGTCTTTAGTCTTTACTCGTCTTGAGAGTTTCAGAGCTTCTAACAATTTTGTGACATTGGGCTCACACCATCGTCTACTTGGTCTCAAGAGTTTGAAACACCTTTCATGTACTCTGGCCAAAAGGGGCGTTCCACCATGCTAGCACAAACTCTGAGCTCACTGTGGCGTGGCTACTGACTGGGCAGAAGTTTAGATGAAAATTAATTATCATTTAGGAGGCTAAAATCTTCACAAAAGTATTGTCATACTTAATCATATATTTTATACAACATTTAGATGCAAACCTGACAGCTCGAACGTGTACATCTTCAGAGATACAGGTATTTAGCTACGCCATCATTAATGACATCACAAAATAAATAACATTTTGACAGAATTAAGTCCCAACTGACCTTTTCCCACATTTTGGTGGCAAGAGTCTGTCTGTAACAAAGGGAGTTTTACCTTCACAATACTGCAGGGCAATTTAGAGAAAGTTCTCTATAATTTTACGACCGGTTGTGAAGTCATAAAACTGTCCATAATCCCTCTCTCCTGCTCTCCTGTGGGAGAGAGTGGGGGAGATCTGTCAATCTGTCCCCCATGTGCCGAGCTGATCTGGCACCTTTGATCCTCGCCAAGGAAGGAGAGTCATGACAGTGGCGCAATGTCGACCGGTGGTGATCTTGCTATTCTACACATTTTGACATGATGCGCTTTTAAAACCAAATTGCTGCTATTCAAATTTTTTTAAATAAATTTACCAACATTTCTACAAACCTGTTTTTGCTTTGTCATTATGTGTGTAGATTGATGAAGAAAAACATGTATTTAATCAATTTTAGAATAAAAGTCAAGGGATCTGAATACTTTCTTACTGCATCTCATGTTTCAACCACTGTAGCTATAGCTTAAGATATAGAACAATTCAACAGTAATGAATTGAGACAGCCTTCAGCTTACTGAGTTCTGCAGTTACCATATCCTAATAGAAACATTTCACCCCTTAATCATATGACAATCAACTTTTACCAGTTGAATGTAGACACAAATATAATACTTTTTTGTATTACACATTTTCTGAAATATTGTATTTAAAATGAAAAATTATGCGATATCTAATTAAATAAGAACATATTTGCATATACTGGAAATCCATTAATCTGGACACTGAAAGAAGTCAGCCTAAATATTTTGGTTTAATTTTGTTAAGACATTCCAAGGAGTGGACTTTTAAACCAGCAGATTATGGATGAATACTATTTAAATCTCTAAATACAAAAACATATATTCTTTTTTAGCATTTTTTTGTTGTTGAATTTTTTCAAATGTTATATTGAATACAAATTTGACAACATATAAACAATTCCCTCAGTAATATTCTGACGGGCTGATCCAATGAACCATTGCATTTTTTTGTTGTTGAATTTTTTCAAATGTTATATTGAATACAAATTTGACAACATATAAACAATTCCCTCAGTAATATTCTGACGGCTGATCCAATGAACCATTGCATTTCTGTTGAAAATATTGTTTTCAGACTGCCCAAATGCACCTAACTGGTTTATTAATAACTTTTCCAGTTCATAACTGTGCACTCTCCTCAAACAATAGCATGGTATTATTTATAAACAAAGGGTGGGGGTCAATGCAAATAGTCAGGGTGGCCATTTGATTAATTGTCCAGCAGTCTTATGGGGGTAAAAGCTGTTAGGAACATTTTGCACCTAGACTTGGCGCTCGGTACTGCTTGCCGTACAGTGTTTGTTTACATTTACTTTACAGAATTGGGAAAACAAGCATATATTTTGCATCTCATTGGCTACGACAGTTGAACTAAGCTCATGGGGCATTTATTAGTTAAACTCTTTAAAAATCAACAGGTTTACATCATTCATTTATAGGTCAAAAAATGAATGTTGCAACTGCAGTTTGCTCCTAAACCCAAAATACAATGTTTAGGAGCACCAGAATAAAACAAGTTTAGATTGAGATATAGCCTACTCATCTCCATTTTCCGAACTTTCTGTGACACAGGTTTGCTTACTACTGAGGCCGAAGGACAGCGAAGAAATCATTATAACATTTATTATCTGGGTGATTTTTCTTCTTCTAGGGGCACTGATGCTCCCAAAATAATAGTTTCAGGTAGCACAGCAACATATGTAGGAGCATATGTCCCCAAAACGGTAGCACACTGTAGATCACTGATAAGTTGATGCACTTTTTTTTCAGGCTGTGGAGGTTGGCCATAAAATAAACAAGAGATATTCTATGAATTAACGCCATGAATCATTTAAAAGGTATTGTACTGAAATAATGCATAAGGAGCCTTTTCTATGTGATTGACAGAAAATGTATTTCAAAGTGAGTTTAAAGAAGAAAAAACATGAAAAATAGTACAAATGTGGCTTATTATAATGAATATTCAAATACTTACCCTTTATTGTGAAATATAAATTCTGTTGATTCTAAAATGTCTTATTGGTTGATTTGATCATTTATTTGACGAGACCTACACCAAGTTATCTGTATCCAGTATCTATAGTGCAATATTCAGAAGTTCAGGAGTAGTTTGTCTTAGAATCCGTGGTGCACCCTTAGATGAATTCATCTTGACTGGGCACTTATATAAGGTAATGTGGTATGGCGTGATATGAGGTACTGTAGTGGTGACCAATCTGTTCCTTGTCTCATGTCTACGATGTATTGTTGATGCATTCCTTTTAACTGCCAAGACCTGTTCTCTACTTCCGTGTAATGGTCATTAGGCTAGAGCAAAACACAAAGCATATTGTGACATTAGGGTTGTCAATCAATAAATACAATATAAAAGTAACACATGAAAAACACTACTTTTGTCACAGTTAGTTTGCACCTATTGTATAAAATCAGATGTCCTAGAATCCAGGCATGAATATTAAATTACAATACAAATTCATCCACTAAACATTACAAATGTAAAGTTGGCAGCATCTAAATTAAAGTGTCTCTCCAGTCTTTGGTTCAGTTCCTTCATCACCTGATGTAAAACCTCAACAATCTCTGAAGGACCAAATCAAACCAATCAAATCAAACCACATTTTATTGGTCACATACAAATCAAATCAAATTGTATTTGTCATATCCGCCGAATACAACAGGACCTTACAGTGAAATGCTTACTTACAAGACCTTAACCAACACTGCAGTTTTAAATAAATACCTATGAAATAAACTTAACAAATTAGTAAAGAGCAGCAGTAAAATAACAATAGCGAGGTTATATGAAAAGTGACTATTCATAGATAATAAATAGAGAGCATTAAAAGAGGGGGGTGTCAATGCATATTGTCTGGATAGCCATTTGATTAGAGGTTCTAGAGTCTTATGGCTTGGGGGTAGAAGTTGTTTAGAAGCCTCTTGGACCTAGACTTGGCGCTCGAGTACCACTTGCCGTGAGGTAGCAGAGAGAACAGTCTATGGGTGGCTTGGTCTTCCTCTGCCACCGCCTGGTATAGAGGTCCTGGATGGCCCAGTGATGTATTGGGCCATACGCACTGCACTGCCCTTTGTAAGGCATTGCGGTCGGAGGCCGAGCAGTTGCCATACAAGGCTGTGACGCAACCCGTCAGGATGCTCTCAATAGTGCAGCTGTAGAACCCTTTGAGGATCTGAGGACCCATGCCAAATCTTTACAGACCCCGATGGGGAATAGATTATGTTGTGCTCTATACACAAATGTCTTGGTGTATTTGAACCATGTGACTCTTATGTGGATGATGTCACAAATATTTGTTGGTCTGAGCATCCAGACGCTGCACTTGATGAATTTATGAAATTGCTACTTCCAATTATTGAACATGCACCTGATAAGAAACTGACTGTTAGAACTGTTAAGGCTTCATGGATTGATGAGGAATTGAAAAACTGAATGGTTGAAAGAGATGGGGGAAAAGGAGAGTGGCTAATAAGTTTGGCTGTACATCTGACTGGCTGACTTACTGCACATTGAGAAATTATGTCACTAAACTCAACAAAAATAAGTAGAAACTGTATTATGAAGCAAGGATCAATGTTATAAAGAATATGGAAAAAAACTTTGGAGTACTTTAAATGAAATTATGGGGAGAAAGACAAATTCAACTCCTAAATGCATGCTCTTCAACCGATTGCTGCCTGCACCTGTTTACCTGTCCAACATCACTACTCTGGACGGCTCTGACTTAGAATATGTGGACAACTACAAATACCTAGGTGTCTGGTTAGACTGTAAACTCTCCATCCAGACTCACATTATTATTATTATATTATTATTATTATTACATCAAACATCTCCAATCCAAAGTTAAATCTAGAATTGGCTTCCTATTTCGCAACAAAGCATCCTTCACTCATGTTGTCAAACATACCCTTGTAAAACTGACCATCGTACCAATCCTCGACTTCGGCGATGTCATTTACAAAATAGCCTCCAATCCCTGCTAAATAAATTGGATGCAGTCTATCACAGTGCCATCTGTTTTGTCACCAAAGCCCCATATACTGCCAACCACCGCGACCTGTACGCTCTCGTTGGCTGGCCCTCGCTTCATACTCATCGCCAAACCCACTGGCTCCAGGTCATCTACAAGACCCTGCTAGGTAAAGTCCCCCCTTATCTCAGCTCGCTGGTCACCATCGCAGCACCCACCTGTCGCACGCGCTCCAGCAGGTATATCTCTCTGGTCGCCCCCCAAAACCAATTCTTCCTTTGACCGCCTCTCCTTCCAGTTCTTTGCTGCCAATGACTGGAACGAACTACAAAAATCTCTGAAACTGGAAACACTTATCTCCCTCACTAGCTTTATTTATTTTGCTCTTTTCACCCCATTATTTTTATCTCTACTTTGCATATTCTTCCACTGCAAATCTACCATTCCAGTGTTTTACTTGCTATATTGTATTTACTTCGCCACCATGGCCTTTTATTTTTCCTATACTTCCCTTATCTAACCTCACTTGCTCACATTGTATATAGACTTATTTTTCTACTGTATTATTGACTATGTTTGTTTTACTCCATGTGTAACTCTGTATTGTTGTATGTGTCGAACTACTTTGCTTTATCTTGGCCAGGTCGCAATTGTAAATGAGAACTTGTTCTTAACTTGCCTACCTGGTCAAATAAAGGTGAAATAAAATAAGAATAAATCAAATAAAAAATCAGATGGCTTATTCATCACAAAACAATTTGATGTTGGCAATTGTATTAATGACTTTATTGACAAAGTCTGAAAACTTAGGCAGGAAATGCCAACAGCGAGCAGTGAGCCATCATATTCATGCGTAAAAAACAAATAATGAATGAAAAGCATCGCAGGTTTGAATTTTGTAATGTTATTGTGTGAGAGGTAGACAAATTATTGTTATCGATTAATAATGACAAAACTCCTGGCATTGACGACTTTGATGGAAAGATACTGAGGATGGTAGCTGACTAAACAGCCACTCCTATCTGTCATATCTTTAATCTCAGCCAGAGGAATGTCTTTGTCCTGAGTCCTGGAAGGAAAGAAAAGTAATTCCGCTACCCAAGAGTGGTAAATCAGCATTTACTGGTTCTAACAGCAGACCTATAAGCTTGCTGCCAGTTTGGCCAAATACAATGCTATTTCTCTGTAAACAAAAGAACAACAGACTTTCAGCATATTGATAGAGAAGGGCACTCAACAAGTACTGCACTGACACAAATGACCGATCAATGGTTGAAAGAAGTTGATAAGAAGAAGATTCTGGAGAGCTGTATTGTTAGATTTCAGTGCACACTTTTATATTATTGACCATAACCTGTTGTTTAAAAAATGTATGTGTTATGGCTTTTCATCCTCTGCCATATCGTGGATTCAGAGCTTTCTATCTAGTAGAACTCAAAGGGTTTTCTTTAATGTAAGCTTCTCTTATGTCAAACATGTAAAATGTGGAGTACCACAGGGCAGCTCTCCAGGCCCTCTACTCTTTCTAATTTTACCAATGACCTGCCACTGGCATTAAAACGGGAACGTTTTTTTTCTTCAAAAAATGACGATACTGCCCCTACAGTTCCAAGAGGTTAATGCAACCGCTGTGTCAGATTTTACATTTTTTTTATGGAAAAAGCAAACCTTGCAGTAATCTGAGACGACGCTCAGAAAATAAATAAAATTGTCCACCATGTTGGAGTCAACAGAAATCAGAAATCACATTATAAATATTCCCTTACCTTTGATGATATTCATCAGAATGCACTCCCAGGAATCCTAGTTCCACAATAAATGCTTGATTTCTTAGATAATGTCCATTATTTATGTACAAGTAGCTACTTTTGTTAGTGCTTTTAGTACACAAATCCAGACGCTCGTGCAGGTCAATCCGAACGTCAGACAAAAACTTCAAAAAGTAATATTACAGGTCGAAGAAACTTGTCAAACTGAGTATAGAATCAATCTTTAGGGTGTTGTTATAATAAATGTTCAATACAATTCCAACCGGAAAATTCCTTTGTTTATAGAGGAGCCATGGAAAGCAGGTCACTATTATGTGAATTGCACATGACCAGCCCTTGGCTCTCTGCCAGAAACCTGGCTCATTCAGCTCCCATTGAGCCCCACAACACAGTAGAAGCCTCATTCAAGTTTATAAAGACTTTGGCTTCTAGTGGAAGCCCTAGGAAGTGTAACCTCATGCATATCCCACTGTGAATTCAATCGGGGCTGGGTTGAAAATAAACCAATCTCAGATTTCTCACTGTTTGGATTTCTTCTCAGTTTTTTTTTTAATCCTTTATTTTACTAAGCAAGTCAGTTAAGAACAAATTCTTATTTACAATGACGGCCTAGGAACAGTGGGTTAAGTGCCAGTTCAGGGGCAGAACAACAGATTTGTACCTTGTCAGCTCGGGGGTTTGAACTTGCAACCTTTCGGTTACTAGTCCAACACTCTAACCACTAGGCTACCCTGCCATCTGTGAGTTATGTTAAACTCACAGACATCATTCAAACAGTTTTAGAAACTTCAGAGTGTTTTCTATCCAATACTAATAATATGCATATATTAGCAAATGGGACTGAGGAGCAGGCCATTTACTCTGGGCACCCTTCCTCCAAGCTACTCAATACTGCCCCTGCAGCCATAAGAAGTTAATGACCTTTCCACAGGTGCATGTTCAATAATTAATTGTTTATGGTTCATTGAACAAGCATGGGAAACTGTTTTGAACCTCTTTAGGGTATGTGGGACGCTAGCATCCCACCTGGCCAACATCCAGTGAGATTGCAGAGCGCCAAATTCAAATACAGAAATACTCATTCTAAAAATTCAGAAAAGATACAACAGCTCACGCAAGACCCCTGACTCAATCAGCTCTTATTCCCTCATCCTTCACAGTAGAAGCATCAAACAAGGTTCTAAAGACTGTTGATATCTAGTGGAAGCCGTAGAAAGTGCAATATGAACTCATAGACACTGTATTCTCGATAGGCAATGACTTGAAAAACTACAAACTTCAGATTTCCCACTTCCTTGTTGGATTTTTTCTCAGGTTTTTGCCTGCCATATGAGTTGTGTTATACTCACAGACATCATTCAAACCGTTTAGAAACTTTAGCTTTTAGGACTGAGTAGGAGGCAGTTTTTATCCAAGCTACTCAAAACTTCCCCACTGTCCCAAAGAAGTTTTAACCTATATGGTTCTGTGTCATTTACTTTGAACTGGACTGTGTTTACAGCATGAGCGGTCGTGAGTAGATGCGCTTGTTTTGAGATCAAAACGAGAGCTGCGTGTAGCCATGTGCACATTTTGTTATTAGCCCAGTTTTAGATCATTTGTAGTCAGCAGTAGGGGAGTGATTGCTTCCTACAAGAGCACAAAACGTGTACATTTCTTGGACATCTTTGAAAAGCGAGTCAGTTAAAGATATTTTTTTGTCTTGAAGGGGAAGTGTTGTATATTGAGACTGGCTTAAATAAGCTAAGTAGCCAATAGGCAGAGGGTAGCATATTGTGTCTGATTCTCCATAATAGTGGTATGGGAATAATGTGTCTCCTTTCGCTGTAATAATGGTATGGGAATCATAATGCATTTTATTTTGTAAAGTGGTTTCTTGCATCTAACAGCACAACAACATTTTCAGTCACGTCCTTGTCTGAAGGACAAGTGGATAAGCAGGTTAATGTCAAGCCTGAATGTTTTTTTCAAGTCTAATGGAATGTAGGCCGACATCGATCACCACACATTGAATGCTACTGTAGGCTGAATGTAATAACAGCTATTTACATGTTAAAATATTATGGGATGCTTTTTCTCCATATTTATTTATGTTTGGCCACTCTGATAGGCCCATATTTGTCACACCCTGATCTGTTTCACTTGTCTTTGTGCTTGTCTCCATCCCCCTCCAGGTGTCACCCATCTTCCCCATTATCCTCAGTGTAATTATGCCTGTGTTCTCTGTTTATCTGTTGCCAGTTCATCTTGTCAGATCTTACCAGCGTATTTCCCCATCTTCCTGCTTTTTTCAAGTTTTGTTTCCAAGTTTTCCCGGTTCTGACCATTCTGCTTCCCTGACCCCGAGCCTGCCGTTATGTACCTGCATGATTCTGACCCGTTTACGGACCTCTGCCTGTCCTGACCCCGAGCCTGCCTGCTGTTCTGTACCTCATTGACTGGATTTTGGACCTCTATCTGCCTTTGACCTGTTTTTTGCATGCCCTCGGTTTGGGTCAATAAACATTTGTGACTCTAGCTGTCTGCATCTGGGTCTTATCCTGAGTTCTGATAACATTATGATCAAATAGCCACAGTAGCCTACTTGGCCACTGTTAAAACTGTAACTTAAAGTGGGTACAGCCTTAGTGTTCACAGTAAACGCAAACTCGAAGTTGCACAGAATTTTCACATCATTCAAGTTTGCGCTCAGCAGACTGGAAATTTGTTCAGTGTCTAATTTGTTTTGAGGTAACATTGGTTACAATGACATTTCAGTATAAACCGTGGAGGGCTGTGGAGTTTGAGTTATGTATAAACCATGGAGGGCTGTGGAGTTTGAGTTATGTATAAACCATGGAGGGCTGAGGAGTTTGGGTTATGTATAAACCATGGAGGGCTGTGGAGTTTGGGTTATGTATAAACCATGGAGGGCTGTGGAGTTTGGGTTATGTATAAACCATGGAGGGCTGTGGAGTTTGAGTTATGTATAAACCATGGAGGGCTGTGGAGTTTGAGTTATGTATAAACCATGGAGGGCTGTGGAGTTTGAGTTATGTATAAACCATGGAGGGCTGTGGAGTTTGGGTTATGTATAAACCATGGAGGGCTGTGGAGTTTGAGTTATGTATAAACCATGGAGGGCTGTGGAGTTTGAGTTATGTATAAACCATGGAGGGCTGTGGAGTTTGGGTTATGTATAAACCATGGAGGGCTGAGGAGTTTGGGTTATGTATAAACCATGGAGGGCTGTGGAGTTTGGGTTATGTATAAACCATGGAGGGCTGTGGAGTTTGGGTTATGTATAAACCATGGAGGGCTGTGGAGTTTGAGTTATGTATAAACCATGGAGGGCTGAGGAGTTTGGGTTATGTATAAACCATGGAGGGCTGAGGAGTTTGAGTTATGTATAAACCATGGAGGGCTGAGGAGTTTGGGTTATGTATAAACCATGGAGGGCTGTGGAGTTTGAGTTATGTATAAACCATGGAGGGCTGTGGAGTTTGGGTTATGTATAAACCACGGAGGGCTGTGGAGTTTGGGTTATGTATAAACCATGGAGGGCTGAGGAGTTTGGGTTATGTATAAACCATGGAGGGCTGTGGAGTTTGGGTTATGTATAAACCATGGAGGGCTGAGGAGTTTGAGTTATGTATAAACCATGGAGGGCTGAGGAGTTTGAGTTATGTATAAACCATGGAGGGCTGTGGAGTTTGAGTTATGTATAAACCATGGAGGGCTGAGGAGTTTGAGTTATGTATAAACCATGGAGGGCTGTGGAGTTTGGGTTATGTATAAACCATGGAGGGCTGTGGAGTTTGAGTTATGTATAAACCATGGAGGGCTGTGGAGTTTGGGTTATGTATAAACCATGGAGGGCTGTGGAGTTTGAGTTATGTATAAACCATGGAGGGCTGAGGAGTTTGAGTTATGTATAAACCATGGAGGGCTGAGGAGTTTGAGTTATGTATAAACCATGGAGGGCTGAGGAGTTTGGGTTATGTATAAACCATGGAGGGCTGAGGAGTTTGAGTTATGTATAAACCATGGAGGGCTGTGGAGTTTGGGTTATGTATAAACCATGGAGGGCTGAGGAGTTTGAGTTATGTATAAACCATGGAGGGCTGTGGAGTTTGGGTTATGTATAAACCATGGAGGGCTGTGGAGTTTGGGTTATGTATAAACCATGGAGGGCTGTGGAGTTTGAGTTATGTATAAACCATGGAGGGCTGAGGAGTTTGAGTTATGTATAAACCATGGAGGGCTGTGGAGTTTGAGTTATGTATAAACCATGGAGGGCTGAGGAGTTTGGGTTATGTATAAACCATGGAGGGCTGTGGAGTTTGGGTTATGTATAAACCATGGAGGGCTGAGGAGTTTGAGTTATGTATATACCATGGAGGGCTGTGGAGTTTGGGTTATGTATAAACCATGGAGGGCTGTGGAGTTTGAGTTATGTATAAACCATGGAGGGCTGTGGAGTTTGGGTTATGTATAAACCATGGAGGGCTGAGGAGTTTGGGTTATGTATAAACCATGGAGGGCTGAGGAGTTTGAGTTATGTATAAACCATGGAGGGCTGTGGAGTTTGGGTTATGTATAAACCATGGAGGGCTGTGGAGTTTGAGTTATGTATAAACCATGGAGGGCTGAGGAGTTTGGGTTATGTATAAACCATGGAGGGCTGTGGAGTTTGGGTTATGTATAAACCATGGAGGGCTGTGGAGTTTGAGTTATGTATAAACCATGGAGGGCTGAGGAGTTTGGGTTATGTATAAACCATGGAGGGCTGAGGAGTTTGGGTTATGTATAAACCATGGAGGGCTGTGGAGTTTGGGTTATGTATAAACCATGGAGGGCTGAGGAGTTTGGGTTATGTATAAACCATGGAGGGCTGTGGAGTTTGAGTTATGTATAAACCATGGAGGGCTGTGGAGTTTGGGTTATGTATAAACCATGGAGGGCTGTGGAGTTTGAGTTATGTATAAACCATGGATGGCTGTGGAGTTTGGGTTATGTATAAACCATGGAGGGCTGTGGAGTTTGGGTTATGTATAAACCATGGAGGGCTGTGGAGTTTGAGTTATGTATAAACCATGGAGGGCTGAGGAGTTTGGGTTATGTATAAACCATGGAGGGCTGAGGAGTTTGGGTTATGTATAAACCATGGAGGGCTGAGGAGTTTGGGTTATGTATAAACCATGGAGGGCTGTGGAGTTTGGGTTATGTATAAACCATGGAGGGCTGAGGAGTTTGGGTTATGTATAAACCATGGAGGGCTGTGGAGTTTGGGTTATGTATAAACCATGGAGGGCTGAGGAGTTTGGGTTATGTATAAACCATGGAGGGCTGAGGAGTTTGGGTTATGTATAAACCATGGAGGGCTGTGGAGTTTGAGTTATGTATAAACCATGGAGGGCTGAGGAGTTTGGGTTATGTATAAACCATGGAGGGCTGAGGAGTTTGAGTTATGTATAAACCATGGAGGGCTGTGGAGTTTGGGTTATGTAGAAACCATGGAGGGCTGAGGAGTTTGAGTTATGTATAAACCATGGAGGGCTGAGGAGTTTGAGTTATGTATAAACCATGGAGGGCTGTGGAGTTTGGGTTATGTATAAAACATGGAGGGCTGTGGAGTTTGGGTTATGTATAAACCATGGAGGGCTGAGGAGTTTGAGTTATGTATAAAACATGGAGGGCTGAGGAGTTTGGGTTATGTATAAACCATGGAGGGCTGTGGAGTTTGGGTTATGTATAAACCATGGAGGGCTGAGGAGTTTGGGTTATGTATAAACCATGGAGGGCTGTGGAGTTTGGGTTATGTATAAACCATGGAGGGCTGAGGAGTTTGGGTTATGTATAAACCATGGAGGGCTGTGGAGTTTGGGTTATGTATAAACCATGGAGGGCTGAGGAGTTTGGGTTATGTATAAACCATGGAGGGCTGAGGAGTTTGGGTTATGTATAAACCATGGAGGGCTGTGGAGTTTGGGTTATGTATAAACCATGGAGGGCTGTGGAGTTTGGGTTATGTATAAACCATGGAGGGCTGAGGAGTTTGGGTTATGTATAAACCATGGAGGGCTGTGGAGTTTGGGTTATGTATAAACCATGGAGGGCTGAGGAGTTTGGGTTATGTATAAACCATGGAGGGCTGTGGAGTTTGGGTTATGTATAAACCATGGAGGGCTGTGGAGTTTGGGTTATGTATAAACCATGGAGGGCTGTGGAGTTTGGGTTATGTATAAACCATGGAGGGCTGAGGAGTTTGGGTTATGTATAAACCATGGAGGGCTGTGGAGTTTGGGTTATGTATAAACCATGGAGGGCTGAGGAGTTTGGGTTATGTATAAACCATGGAGGGCTGTGGAGTTTGGGTTATGTATAAACCATGGAGGGCTGAGGAGTTTGGGTTATGTATAAACCATGGAGGGCTGAGGAGTTTGGGTTATGTATAAACCATGGAGGGCTGAGGAGTTTGGGTTATGTATAAACCATGGAGGGCTGAGGAGTTTGGGTTATGTATAAACCATGGAGGGCTGTGGAGTTTGGGTTATGTATAAACCATGGAGGGCTGAGGAGTTTGGGTTATGTATAAACCATGGAGGGCTGAGGAGTTTGGGTTATGTATAAACCATGGAGGGCTGAGGAGTTTGGGTTATGTATAAACCATGGAGGGCTGAGGAGTTTGGGTTATGTATAAACCATGGAGGGCTGAGGAGGACTGTGTAATTTATGTTATCAGACTACATTTCTGCATGGCTGCAGCATCTGCTGGTTTCATTCTTATCATTTAACTTAATGAGTGTCTGATTTAGACCAGGGAAACCAGAGCAGTAGGCCTATAGTGTGATGCTAACTAGATCTATTCTGAATTATTTAAAGCCACCTTTTCTATAGCTAGCTTCAGTTAGCTTCACATTCCAATTCAGGCTCCAACCACGCTACAAAGGAAGGATATTGATCCAACACCTGTACCTAACTCAAGCCAGGCTTGTATCGGTGTGTGCATACCTTGCGTGTACAGCCCAGTGAGTCGAATGCCAATATCTTCACTGAGAGAATGTTAAAAAACGCATTCCATGGACAACTAAGTTTTTGCCTAAATAAAAAGGAAAAAAAATAAGTTATCCTGCAAATTCAGGCTATTGCTGCAAATAGGCTATTAGAAGTGCAGCCTTTCTTTTAATAGACTGTCAATATGGCCGTCTTTGGTTTACCTGAATGGTGAGCCACCTTCTTGTCAACGGTTATACTGAGTTGAGTTCAGAATTGACCAAAGTCAGCTCATGAACATCTTTATCCCATTATTAGTATACTCCTCGGGTTTGTAGACTCCTCAGTCAATGACATTTGTGTAAGGGAGGAATGCAAACCTGCATATATGGCAGCCCATGGGAACCGGAGTTTGACCCTGTGGCATGATGTTATGGTATCCTATAATCACCCTGGATTATAACTGGGGGTTCGGAACTAAGGGACAGCATAAACTGATCCATCAAAACAGGTTCTCTGTCCTTGAAATCTTTCTTCGATTGATGTGACAGTATGTGTTTAAGACAATACACAGTAAAACTCCTGCTCAATGACACAACAACTTTATTAAATTATTTTTTTTATTCTGACCATGATTTATTTATACCCCTCTTTCATTCTAGAATGGAATAATTTTACAATTGAGCTCACAGGATACAGTGTAAGGGAATTCTTCCATTGACAGAGAGGCGGACCAAAGCGCAGCGTGGTTATTCTGATTCATGTTTAATTCAAAGATAAACACAAACACAACACAACAAAACAAAACAAAACTAAACTAAACTAAACTAAACAAAACAAAACAAAACAAAACAAAACAAAACAAGAAACGTGAATACCCAAAACAGCCCTATCTGGTGCAAACACAGAGACAGGAACAATCACCCACAAACACACAGGGAAACCCAGGCTACCTAAGTATGATTCTCAATCAGAGACAACTAATGACACCTGCCTCTGATTGAGAATCATACTAGGCCGAAACATAGAAATACCCAAAACCTAGAAAAACAAACATAGACTGCCCACCCCAACTCACGCCCTGACCATACTAAATAATGACAAAACAAAGGAAATAAAGGTCAGAACGTGACATACAGTACTTGTTTTTGTTTTGAAAATATATGCTGATGCGTGATTAAGCAATAAGTCATGAGGGGGTAAGGTATTTCAAATCAAATCAAATGTTATTTGTCCCATACATGTGTTTAGCAGATGTTTTTGTGGTTTTGTAGCAAAATGTTTGTGTTTCTAGCTCCAACAGTGCAGTAATATCTAACAAGTTATATCTAACAATACACACAATCTAAAGTAAAGGAATGGAATTAAGAATATATAAGTATTAGCATGAGCTGTGTCAGAGCGACATAAACTAAGATAGTATAGAATAGAAGAGAATACAGTATATACATATGTGTCACGCTCTGGCCATAGAGAGGTTTTTATTCTCTATTTTGGTTAGGCCAGGGTGTGACTAGCGTGGGCATTCTATGTTAATTTTCTATGTTTTGGATAGAGGAAATAAAAGAAAGAAATAAAGGAAATAAATACAAAATGTTTCCTATCTTAACACTTGATGAGTTTAGTTTTTCAGAGATATTGTACGCTTTCAAACTTTTTACATCTACGGTTAATCTGAGTGATATTTGTGGAATTGCATCTAGAGGTAGTCTGGCGAAAGATACATGTCTGTCTTCTCCAGAGTCTGGGAAGGCTCTTGGATGTTGTCGGCACGTTGCATTGATAATGTAGGGCCTGCGACTTCAACGTGGCATGCTATGCTGGTATCCCCTTTTCAAATTGAAAGAATCATTAAACTAGCTACCTGTTTGTCTGTCTCTAGTTGGGGCGAGGCGAATTGATTAGGAAGCGAGGAGCATTTTACATGCGAATATCTCGCATGTGATGACCAATCAAAGCTCAATTTCTGGGAGAGCGAATATTGCACCAACAAAACTAACTGCTGTCCAGACCAGTGGGACACAACACTCTCTCACCACATGGATGTGTTGGGCTGATCTAGTGTAGTCTTGTTGTTCCAGTTTTTTAAAGCCAGATAGTCAGATAAACATCACAATTTGGAGCCATACTGTACCTTGTCATTCAAACCACTCATTTAGTCAACAAATAGTAAACACTACAATGGCCTGAATCTCAACAACAGTAAGACATATATTACAATATCAGAACTACAGATTTACATTCATTGGTATAATAGATAGATTTACATGACGAAGAATAGAAAACAGAATGAAAACTACATTGACCACAGTTTAAATTGATTAACTTTTTCCTCAAAAAGGACCTTATTTAAATCAGTTATCCAGGTTTCACTGGTTAAGTCAAAATAGAAAATAAGATATTGTTGTCATTAGTTCATAACAGCAACAGAGTGAATCAACGTTTTAGTTCATAACAGCAACAGAGTGATTAAATGTTTTTAGTTCATATCAGCAACAGAGCGAATTTCCCACTTCCTTGGGAGCACATTTTGATCGAATAGGCAGTAATTATATCACATCGTTGTGTTCAACTGCCACACATAGTGTATCTTATGTCAGCTTACAAGACTTGATTTCATTTTTGGACACTATTCAAATCATGGGTGGAATTGGGGTAGGGGTTGGAATGTGTGGGAAGTTCTCAAAGTGAAAATATGACTACACACACTATTTCGTTCTGCTGCTTGCCAGTGAGTGAAATAGTGTTTTTAGTGGGCGTTGCCACTGAGACTAATGTTGGCTTGACAGTAGCAGCGACAGAACCACCAGAAAGAATGCTGTGCAGAGACTGGTCTTGCTGCTTATTCCACTTGAGGTCACAGCTGGGATGGAAAGAGAAAAGGGAAACATGCTCAAATGAAAATAGTGTTTGTTGCCCTGTAATGTGATTAGTGAGACAGCTGATTTGCTAAATACAACTGGATCACAACTCATAAATTATTGATTAATGTAGAGATAATGGCATATGATAAAATGGTGAAGAAAATACAATAATTACATTTTTAGACAATGCAGTGGGGCAAAAAAAGTATTTAGTCAGCCACCAATACTTATTTTCCACCATATTTTGCTAATAAATTTATTAAAAATTCAACAATGTGTTTTTCTGGATTTTTCTATCTCATTTTGTCTGTCATAGTTGAAGTGTACCTATGATGAAAATTACAGGCCTCTCTCATCTTTTTAAGTGGGAGAACTTGCACAATTGGTGGCTGACTAAATACTTTTTTTTGCCCCACTGTATATTTATTTAACTTATAATAGAATACAAATAAATAAATAAATATGTTAACCTGTGTCGTTGACTCTCACTGAGGTGGGGTCAATGTTGAAAGCTGTGATTTTTGGGGCGGCATTTATTAAAACAGTGCCAATCTCCCTGGAATTTGGGACGGAGGAGGATCTGAATGCTAAATTCATAGTATTGATGATGGATCCAGAGCTGGGAACAAATGAGAGATAAGATGTTAGATAGAAAGTGAGATCAATTTATATCAACATACAAAATGTAATGCAAAAAAATAAATCACCTGAATTCTGTCACAGTCAAACTGTTGAAAGAGGTGAAAGCTGATCGATAGAAGGGATCAAGCTGGAAGACAAAACAAGAAACAGATGAAGTTTAAACAAACAACTTCCTGTTGAGTAAAAGCTGACTATGTGACTGTATTCTACCCCTTTCAATAGTACATTCACATCTTCATTATTTTAAGAGGCTCACCTGAGTTTTAATCAGTAATGCTCGGGTTTGAAAGGCCTGAGAAGATGTGTTTGATAGGTCAGAGGTAAATGTCTCTCCGCTGGACCGGAACACCACAGTCACCTTAGTGAGTGCCACAACCGTAGTTTCAGTGGTTGTAGTTGTGATGATAGCAGTAGTGATGACAGGAGTAGCCGTTGTAGTTGTGTTGCTATTTGTGGTGGGCACTTTGAAGTCAAAAGAGCAGAAAAGTTACTGTACAAGCTAATGCTTTACACTGTCTGTTCTGTGTTTGATTTTTTGATTCTTCACTTAATTTTTTCTTTAAAATATTTATATTTTTGGGGCGTGGTTGCTCCAACTAGGTATTGCTTGTACTGCTTATTTGTTGTCTTGTATAGAAAATAAATAAAATAATTGTTCACAAAAATAGCTAGCTGCAGCAGTTCCATTCTCTCAGGTACCTGGGCTCTAACACTAACCTGGAGTAGGGTTCTGGCAGCACTTTGAATGACTGAGGGTTACTTTTTTTTTTGTACCTTGTTTATTTTTGGACGTTTGGACACCTCCCTGCCCCTCCCCCCAATTTGTCATAAAAAAAGTAGTGTAGTTCCAGTAGTTAGCTACACGGCAAGAAATGTAGTTAACTACTGAAAACACTAATTAGATATGAATTCGGTGCAACAACCACCAAGCTACTGCCAAATGTAGTTAAATTATTAGTTGAGCTACATGTATATATGTAAGAATTAAATGTAACAATCAGATTTTATTCAACACTGGAGAAATTTCTGTGTATAATCGTTTTCGTTCACCCAACTTGGTTTACTCACCTTTAACAATGATGGTGGTGACATCCACAGAGAGGTTGCCAAAGGTAATGTCTGGATTGGCAACTGCTTCTTTCAGTGTATTGCTAATGTCAGTAACCTCAGGGACAGATTGAGTGGAGGTCTCATTGAACACTAGTTGGACCTCTGCCTGTGTTTCTGCATCCATACGGGAATGGAAAATAGGTCTGCAAAAGGTCATAAAAGGTTATGAACAGTGGCATGCCAAAGGTTAAAAGAATATAATAGAATATAATGGAATATTACGTGAATCCAAGAACAATCGTCCGGATGAAGAGGATCCCATATTTTGCTTTGTAGATCACATCGAACTGTAAGGAATGGTACAAACAGGAGAACATTTGAATGATTTAACACACACAAAAACATGTCTATATATTCCTATCCACATAGCTAAGCCCTAGTTATTTAAGATAGACATTGGGGAATATAAATCAACATGTAGTGATGGAGACTTATTGTCACCTGATTAGAACATATTAAAGATGTACTTTAATAAAATATAGATTTTCCAACAATCGCCAAACATTATTGATGGTCATACACCCAATATGAACAAACTCAGAATTTCTAGGACTTACCACTGCAGTAATAGTTACTGCAAGTTCTTGGAATTGTGTACTTTGAGGGTCATTTAAAGTTTCTACAAACACTTGTTGTATGACGAAAGACACCAGTGGAACAGGTTGAAGATGTGCAGTTGTAGTTGTTGTTGTTGTACTAGTAGTAGTAGTATGTGTTGTTGTGGTAGTTGGTGCATTGGTTGTTGTGGTAGTTGGAGCTGTGCTGGTAGTTGTTGATAGTGGTGATGCTGTCTTTGACACTGTAGTTGTGGGGGCCACATAGGTGGTTGTAGTTGTGGGCCTAGTTGTAGGAATGGTAGCAGGAACAGTGACAGGTTTTCCAGTTGTTGCAGTGGTAGTACCGGCCACAGTGGTAGTAACAGAAGTTGTAGCAGGAACAGTGACAGGTTCTCCAGTTGTTGTGGTGGTAGTACCAGCCACAGTGGTAGTAACAGAAGTTGTAGCAGGAACAGTGACAGGTTCTCCAGTTGTTGTGGTGGTAGTACCAGCCACAGTGGTAGTAACAGAAGTTGTAGCAGGAACAGTGACAGGTTCTCCAGTTGTTGCGGTGGTATTACCGGCCACAGTGGTAGTAACAGAAGTTGTAGCAGGAACAGTGACAGGTTCTCCAGTTGTTGCGGTGGTAGTACCGGCCACAGTGGTAGTAACAGAAGTTGTAGCAGGAACAGTGACAGGTTCTCCAGTTGTTGTGGTGGTAGTACCGGCCACAGTGGTAGTAACAGAAGTTGTAGCAGGAACAGTGACAGGTTCTCCAGTTGTTGTGGTGGTAGTACCAGCCACAGTGGTAGTAACAGAAGTTGTAGCAGGAACAGAACTTGTTGCAGGAGCAGCTAAGTTAAAACATAAAATGGACATTTCAACATCTCTTTAAGGCTGTGTGGCAGTATAACACAGTCATTGTAACAGATGGGAGTATAACACGATGATCTTATATTGACATCTAAATCAGTAAATGTTGGGCTGTTATGTAATGCACATCTTGCAGCCTGTAAACAGGTTGCAACATTTCACATGGACCACTTCAGCTGAAAACCATTTCTCATGTTTACAGTACATTCAGACCCCTTGAATTCCTGCCTGCACTGAGCCTGCCTTTCATCCTGTAACTTTGCCCCACCTATCTCGATTACTGACCTCTGCCGGACCTGTCCCTGAGCCTACCTTCCGTCCTGTACCTTTGCTCTACATATCTGTATATTGACCCCTGCCTGCCCTTGACCTGTCTCTTGCCTGCCCCTGTTGGATTAATACACTGTTGTTACTTCAACGTTGTCTGCGTCTTGGCCTTACCTGAAATGTGTTATTACAAACTGGCCACAACTGACCCAGCAGACCCGGGCCAGCTTCTCAACGCCATCTTTTCCCAAGGAGCCACCTTGGGGAGGTATGAGGAATTGCTTCGTGACCTTATGGGGGGGGTCCAAATGTTGGCTGAATGCCATGGCCGGGCTTTGGACATTTTGCTGGAGCATTGTCGCCAGCGAAATGGCAATACAGGATCAACACGAAGAGTTGTCTGTGTTGCAGGACTCTTGGTCATTTTGTATCCTCTTGTCTTTTAAAAGACCAGGCCCACCGGTAGGAGCGAGTACTCTGGTGGGCCATATGGAGAACTTTTATGCTTCCCTTACTCGCACCCCCTTTTCATGCCATTCTACTGTGGGGAAACCAGTCCAAATCTCTTTGCGTCCTCATTGACTCTCGAGCCGACGAGAGCTTTTTGGACGCTACCCTGGCTTCCGATTTGAACATCCCCACTCAGCCCCTCTCCATTCCCATGGATGTTAGAGCACTGGACGGGCGCTCTATAGGCCGGGTCACTCATATTACCACTCCCATCAACCTATGGGTGTCAGGGAATCACAGCGAGACTATTCCATTTCTGCTCATCAAGTCTCCTCAGATTCCCACAGATTTGGGATTGTCCTTGCTCCAGCGACACAATCCCCTCATCCGTTCTGCCACGTCCATTGTCTGAAGTCAGCGCAACCTGCCCCGGGACGCCTTCCTGGGGGCTGGGAAGTTGTCCCGGACCTCTCACCATTCCCGCGGAGTACCAGGACCTCCAGGTGTTGAGCAAAGCCCGGGCCACTTTGCTTCCGCCACACCGACACTCTGACTGCAGGACTGACCCTCTCCCTAGCACCACGCCGCCCCGGGGATGTCTGTACTCTCTGTCGGGCCCGGAGACCAAGGCTATGGAGACCTACATTGGGGACTCCCTAGCCACAGGATTTATCCATCCCTCTTCCTCTCCTGCCGGCGCCGGGTTCTACTTCTTGGAGAAAAAGGACAAGACCCTGCGCCCGTGCAGACTTCCGGGGACTCAATTACATTACTGTGAAGAACCGTTACCTGCTACCACTCATTTCCTCGGCCTTTGAGCCGCTCCAGGGGGCCACTGTTTTTCTACGGAATGCCTATGACCTGGTGCTGATACGAGAGGGGGACAAATGGAAGAACGCCTTCAACATGGTCAGCAGCCACTACAAGTATCTGTTCATGCATTTTGGCCTCACCAATGCCACTGCTGTGTTCCAGGCTCTGGTAAATGACGTTCTCTGCGTCATGTTGAAACAGTTCGTCTTCATCTATATTGATGACATCCTCTTCTTCTCCTGCTCCCCTCCAAGACCCCGTGCTCCACGTACGACAGGTTCTTCACCACCTTCTGGAGAATCAGCTGTTTGTGAAGGCAGAGAAGTGCGAGTTCCATCTCTCCACCATCCACATTCTGGGTTTCTTCATGACTGCTGGGAGTGTCCAGGGAAGGTGAGAGCAGTGGTGGATTGGCTCCAGCCTACGTCCAGGGTGCAGCTGCAACGTTTCCAGGGGTTTGCTTACTTCTATTGTCGCTTTATCTGGGGTTATAGCACCCTGGTTTCCCCCCTGTCTGCACTCACCTCTACCAAGGTTCGTTCACGTGGTCCTCTGCCCCTGACCGGATGTTCCGGGACCTCAAACACCGCTTCACCACTGGTCCTATCTTGGTTCATCCTGACCCTTCCCATCAGTTCATGGTGGAGGCCGATGCTTCGGATGTCAGAGTGGGGGCTGTTCTGTCCCAATATTCTGCCCTGGACCTTAAGCTGCATCCTTGTGCCTTCTTCTCCCACCGTTTCAACTCCACAGAGAGGAACTACGATGTGGGGAATCGGGAGCGTGAAGTTTGGCATTAGAGGAATGGAGGCACTGGCTGGAAGTGGCGGAACATCCGTTCATTGTGTGGACCTACCACAAAAGCCTGGATTATCTCCGCCCTGCCCAGCACCTCAATCCACATCAATCGCTGTTATAGTTCCACTGTTACTACCCCAGAGCCCGAGACCGTCCTTCCCACCTTGTGCCTGGAGACGGCACTCAGCTGGGGTATTGGGAAACAGGTTCCGGAAGGCGCAGCGGTCCCAGCCGAACCCTGGAGGGGGCCCAGATAACCAGATGTTTTTGCCTGACTCTGTCCGCTCCGTGGTCCTGGAGTGGGCCCATTCCTCCAGGTTTGCCTGCCCCTCGGGCTCCCAGCGGACCCTGGTCTTCGTGCGACAACGCTTTTGGTGACCTAAAATGGTTCCGGATTTCGCCGCATTTGTTGCCGCCTGCACGGTCTGTGCACAGAACAAGACTCCCCGGCAACCTCCGGCTGGTCTTTTTCAACCACTGCTTGTCTCTCACCGTCTCCCTGGTACCATATATCCCTGGATTTCGTCTCGGGTCTCCACCCGTCTGAGGGAAACACTGCCATCCTGACTGTGGTCAACCGGTTTTCCAATACATTCCTCTACCCAATCTCTCTCTACCGGCCAAGGAGATGGCCCAGCTTATGGTGCAGCACGTCTTCCGGATCCGTGGACTCCCGGTGGACATGGTCTCCGACCAGGGTCCTCAGTTCTCATCCCAGTCCTGGAAGGCTTTTTGCATGCTCATTGGGTCATCGGCCTGACTGTCCTCCGGGATCCACCCCCAGTCCACTGGCCAGTCGGAGCGAGCCAACCAAGACTTGGAGATGACCCTTCGCTGCCTAGTCTCTGCCAACCCCACCACCTGGAGTCAGCAACTGGTGTGGGTCGAGTACACCCGCAACTACCTTCCTTACTCTGCCACTGGTCTCTCGCCCTTTGAGTGTTCTCTGGGCTATCCCAGCCCTCATTATTCTCCAAGCAAGAGGAAGAGGTCGGCATACCTTCGGTCCAGATGTTTGTCCACCGTTGTAGTCGTACCTGGAAGAGAGCCGGGTCGGCCTTTCTCAAGACCACCTCTAAGTATCGATGACAAGCGGACCGTCACTGGTTTCACCTGTCTTTGTGATTGTCTCCTTGTCCCTGTTTTCTAGTTTCCCAGTTTTTGTCACTCCTGCCTGCCTGCCTGCCCCGACCCTGAGCCTGCCTACCGTCTTGTATCTTTGCCCTACCTACCTATTTTTCTACAACTTGATTGGAGTCCATCTGTGATATATTCAATGATTTGGAAGGTCACACACCTGTCTATATAAGGTCCCAGAGTTGACAGTGGAAAAAGAGGAAAAATCAAGCCATGAGGTCGAAGGAATTGTCCATAGAGCTGCGAGACAGAACTGTGTTGAGGCACAGGTCTGGGCTAGGGTACCAAAACATGTCTGCAGCATTTAAGGTCCCCAATAACACAATGGCTTCCATCATTCTTAAATGGAACAGAAGGATATCCATCTCAGCAGCACTCCACCAATCAGCCTTTTATGGTAGAGTGGCCAAAAAGAAGCAACTCCTCAGTAAAAGGCACATGACAGCCCACTTGGAGTTTGCCATGAGAAACAAAGGTTCTCTGGTCTGATGAAACCTAGATTTTAGTCTTTGGATTGAATGCCAAGTGTCACGTCTGGAGGAAACCCAGAGTCTGCTTGGAGTCATCGAAAGACCCTCAGACCATGAGAAACAAGATTCTCTGGTCTGATGAAACCAAGATTGAACTCTTATGCCTGAATGCCAAGCGTCACATCTGGAGGAAACCTGGCCCTATGGTGAATCATGGTGGTGGCAGCATCATTCTGTGGGGATGTTGTTCAGCGACATGGACTGGGAGACTAATCAGGATCGAGGGAAAGATGAAAGGAGCAAAGTACAGAGAGATCCTTGATGAAAACCTGCTCCAGAGCGCTCAGGACCTCAGACTGGGGTGAATGTTCACCTTCCAACAGGACAATGACCCTAAGCACACAGTCAAGAAAACACAGGAGTGGATTCTGAACATGTGCCGTGAGTGGCCAAGCCAGATCCCCGACTTGAACCATTTGAATATCTCTGGAGAGACCTGAAAATAGCTGTGCAGGGACGCTCCCAATATAACCTGACAGCGCTTGAGAGGATCTGCACAGAAGAATGGGGAAAATCTCCCCAAAAACAGATGTGCAAAGCTTGTATCATCATACCTAAGAAGACTCAAGGCTGTAATCACTGCCAAAGGTGCTTCAACAAAGTACTGAAAGGGGTTCTGAATACTTACATGTAAATGTATTATGTAAGTGTAATATTTCAATTTTTTATTTTTTTATAAATTAGCAAACATGTCTAAAAAACTGTTTTTTGCAGTGTCATTATTGGGTGTTGTGTGGAGATTGATGACAAAGAAAGGAACATTTAATCAATTTTAGAATGATGCTGTAACGTAACAAAATGTGAAAAAATTCAAGGGGTCTGAATACTTTCTGAATGGACTGTAGATGCTACAAACACACAGTTCGAAGCATTAGAATGAGAAGAAATGTGGCATTCTGATACAGAACACTCACATTATTAGCAACGTGTGCATTACAGAGCAAGAGCAGGCAAATCACAACTGAAATGTACGTCATTTTATTTGTATTTTTTTATTTTATTTTATTTTAAACTCAATGGTTGAAATAAATCGCTTCACCAATTACTGTTCCAAATAGATTTGTGATGCTCCAATTTAAAAAAATATATAACTTACCACATAATAAAATGGAATTGAATTAATACATGTGTTTACCTGTGTTGTTGACCGTCACTGAGTTGAGGTCAATATTGAAAGCTGTGATGTTTTGAGCAGCATTTATCAAAACAATGCCAATCTCTGTGATATTAGGGACCGATGGGGAGCTGAATGCTACATTTACAGTATTGATGATGGATCCAGAGCTGAGAAGAAATTAGAGATAACATGTTAGATAGAAAGTGAGATGAATTTAAATCAACACACAACATGTAATGCAAAAAAATCACCTGAATGCTGTCACATCCAAACTGTTGAAAGAGGTGAAAGCCGATCGATAGAAAGGTTCAAGCTGGAAGACAAAACAAGAAACAGATGAATTTTAAACAAACAACTTACTGTCAATTAAAAGTTGACTGTATTACTGTATTCTACCCCTCTCGTTAGGACATTCACATCTTCATTGTTTTGGGAGGCTCACCTTAGTTTTAATCAGCAATGCTCGGGTTTGAAAGGCCTGAGAAGATGGGTTTGATAGATCAGAGGTAAATGTCTCTCCTCTGGACCTGAACACCACAGGAACCCTAGAGTTTGCAACAGCGGTAGTTGCAGTTGTCGTGGCTGTGATGATGGCAGTAGTGATGACAGGAGTAACCGTTGTAGTTGTGGTGGCATTTGATGCACTAGTGACGGTTGTAGTGGGTAAAGCTGTAACAGTCGTTGCCGACACACCAGTGATGACTGGAGTGGGTTCAAAAGTTGTTGATGAAGAATCTATGATAGTTGTAGTGGGTTCACCAGTTGTTGTTGACACACCAGTGATGGTTGTAGAAGGTTCATTAGTTGTTGTAGAAACACCAGTGATTGTCGTAGTGGGTTCACCAGCAGTTGTCGACACAGCTTTGACTGTTGATGTGGGTTGAACAGTTGATTTTGTTGACTCAGTGATGGTTGTGGTGGGTTCACCAGTTGTTGTCGATGCCCCAGTAACAGTTGTTGACACAACAGTGACAGTTGTAGTGGGTTCACCAGTTGTTTTTGTTGACTCAGTGACAGTCGTAGTAGGTTCACCAGTTGTTTTTGATGAAACCGTGATAGTTGTAGTGGGTTCACCAGTTGTTGTTGACACACCAGTGATGGTTGTAGAAGGTTCATTAGTTGTTGTAGAAACACCAGTGATTGTCGTAGTGGGTTCACCAGCAGTTGTCGACACAGCTTTGACTGTTGATGTGGGTTGAACAGTTGTTTTTGTTGACTCAGTGATGGCTGTAGTGGGTTCATCAGTTGTTGTTGATGAAACTGTGACAGTCGTAGTGGGTTCACCAGTTGTTGTCAATGCACCATTCACGGTTGTCGTTGTTTCACCAGTTGTTGTCGACACAGCAGTGATGGTTGTAGTGGGTTCACCAGTTGTTTTTGTTGACTCTGTGATGGTTGTAGTGGAATCAACAGTTGTTTTTGATGCATCAATGATGGTTGTAGTGGGTTCACCAGTTGTTGATGACACACCAGTGTTGGTTGTAGAAGGTTCATTAGTTGTTGTTGATGAAACTGTGACGGATGTAGTGGGTTCACCAGTTGTTGATGAAGACTCAATGATAGTTGTAGTGGGTTCACCAGTTGTTTTTGTTGACTCTGTGATGGTTGTAGTGGAATCAACAGTTGTTTTTGTTGACTCAGTGACAGTCGTAGTGGGTTCACCAGTTGTTGTCGACACAGCAGTGATGGTTGTAGTGGGTTCACCAGTTGTTGATGAAGACTCAATGATAGTTGTAGTGGGTTCAACAGTTGTTGTTGACACAGCAGTGACTGTTGTTGTGGGTTGAAGAGTTGTTTTTGTTGACTCAGTGATGATTGTAGTGGGTTCATCAGTTGTTGTTGATGAAATCGTGATGGATGTAGTGGGTTCACCAGCTGCTGTCGACACAGCAGTGATGGTTGTAGTGGGTTCACCAGTTGTTGTCGATGCCCCATCAACAGTTGTAGTGGGTTCCCCAGTTGTTGTCAACACAGCAGTGACTGTTGAAGTGGGTTCACCAGTTGTTGATGAAGATTCAATGATAGTTGTAGTGGGTTCACCAGTTGTTGTTGACACACCAGTGATGGTTGTAGTGGGTTCACCAGTTGTTGATGACACACCAATCATAGTTGTAGTGGGTTCACCAGTTGTTGTTGATGAAACTGTGACGGATGTAGTGGGTTCACCAGTTGTTGTTGACTCTGTGACAGTCGTAGTTGTTTCACCAGTTGTTGTCGACACAGTAGTGACTTTTGTAGTGGGTTCACCAGTTGTTTTTATTGACTCGGTGATGGTTGTAGTGGGTTCATCAGTTGTTGTTGATGAAACCGTGATGGATGTAGTGGGTTCACCAGTTGTTGTCGATGCCCCAGTAACAATTGTAGTGGGTTCACCAGTTGTTGTCGACACACCAGTGATGGTTGTAGAAGGTTCATTAGTTGTTGTAGAAACACCAGTGATGCTTGTAGTGGGTTCATCAGTTGTTTTCGTTGACTCGGTGATGGTTGTAGTGGGATCACCAGTTGTTGATGAAGACTCAATGATAGTTGTAGTGGGTTCACCAGTTGTTGTCAACACAGCAGTGACTGTTGAAGTGGGTTCACCAGTTGTTTTTGTTGACTCAGTGATGGTTGTAGTGGGTTCACCAGTTGTTGTCGATGCCCCAGTAACAATTGTAGTGGGTTCACCAGTTGTTGTCGACACAGCAGTGACTGTTGAAGTGGGTTCACCAGTTGTTTTTGTTGACTCAGTGATGGTTGTCGTGGGTTCATCAGTTGTTGTTGATGAAACAGTGATGGTTGTAGTGGGTTCACCAGTTGTTGATGAAGACTCAATGATAGTTGTAGTGGATTCACCAGTTGTTGTTGACACACCAGTGATGGTTGTAGTGGGTTCACCAGTTGTTGATGACACACCAATGATAGTTGTAGTGGGTTCAGCAGTTGTTGTTGACACACCAGTGATGGTTGTAGAAGGTTCATTAGTTGTTGTAGAAACACCAGTGATTGTCGTAGTGGGTTCACCAGTTGTTGTTGACACAGCTTTGACTGTTGATGTGGGTTGAACAGTTGTTTTTGTTGACTCAGTGATGGGTGTAGTGGGTTCACCAGTTGTTGTCGACACAGCAGTGACTATTGTTGTTGGTTCAACAGTTGTTTTTGTTGACTCAGTGATGCTTGTAGTGGGTTCATCAGTTGTTGTTGATGAAACCGTGATCCTTGTAGTTGGTTCACCAGTTGTTGTTGATGAAACAGTGATGGATGTAGTGGGTTCAGTTGTTGTCGACACAGCAGTGACTATTGTTGTTGTTTCACCACTTGTTTTTGTTGACTCAGTGATGGTTGTAGTTGGTTCACCAGTTGTTGATGAAGACTCAATGATAGTTGTAGTGGGTTCACCAGTTGTTGTTGACACACCAGTGATTGTCGTAGTGGGTTCACCAGTTGTCGTCGACACAGCTTTGACTGTTGATGTGGGTTCATCAGTTGTTGTTGATGAAACAGTGATGGTTGTAGTGGAATCACCAGTTGTTTTTGTTGACTCAGTGACAGTCGTAGTGGGTTCAACAGTTGTTGTTGATGCCCCAGTAACAATTGTAGTGGGTTCACCAGTTGTTGTCGATGCCCCAGTAACAGTTGTAGTGGGTTCACCAGTTGTTGTCAACACAGCAGTGACTGTTGTTGTGGGTTCACCAGTTGTTTTTGTTGACTCGGTGATGCTTGTAGTGGGTTCATCAGTTGTTGTTGATGAAACCGTAATGGATGTAGTTGGTTCACCAGTTGTCGATGACACACCAATGATGGTTGTAGTGGGTTCACCCGTTGTTGTTGACACACCAGTGATTGTTGTAGTGGGTTCACCAGTTGTTTTTGTTGACTCAGTGATGGTTGTCGTGGGTTCATCAGTTGTTGTTGATGAAACAGTGATGGTTGTCGTGGGTTCACCAGTTGTTTTTGTTGACTCAGTGATGGTTGTCGTGGGTTCATCAGTTGTTGTTGATGAAACAGTGATAGTTGTAGTGGGTTCACCAGTTGTTGTTGACACACCAGTGATGGTTGTAGTGGGTTCACCAGTTGTTGATGACACACCAATGATAGTTGTAGTGGGTTCAGCAGTTGTTGTTGACACACCAGTGATGGTTGTAGAAGGTTCATTAGTTGTTGTAGAAACACCAGTGATTGTCGTAGTGGGTTCACCAGTTGTTGTTGACACAGCTTTGACTGTTGATGTGGGTTGAACAGTTGTTTTTGTTGACTCAGTGATGCTTGTAGTGGGTTCATCAGTTGTTGTTGATGAAACCGTGATGGATGTAGTTGGTTCATCAGTTGTTGTCGACACAGCAGTGACTATTGTTGTTGGTTCACCAGTTGTTTTTGTTGACTCAGTGATGGTTGTCGTGGGTTCATCAGTTGTTGTTGATGAAACAGTGATGGTTGTAGTGGGTTCACCAGTTGTTGATGAAGACTCAATGATAGTTGTAGTGGGTTCACCAGTTGTTGTTGACACACCAGTGATGGTTGTAGTGGGTTCACCAGTTGTTGATGACACACCAATGATAGTTGTAGTGGGTTCAGCAGTTGTTGTTGACACACCAGTGATGGTTGTAGAAGGTTCATTAGTTGTTGTTGACACACCAGTGATTGTCGTAGTGGGTTCACCAGTTGTTGTTGACACAGCTTTGACTGTTGATGTGGGTTGAACAGTTGTTTTTGTTGACTCAGTGATGCTTGTAGTGGGTTCATCAGTTGTTGTTGATGAAACCGTGATGGATGTATTGGGTTCACCAGTTGTTGTCGACACAGCAGTGACTATTGTTGTTGGTTCACCAGTTGTTTTTGTTGACTCAGTGATGGTTGTCGTGGGTTCATCAGTTGTTGTTGATGAAACAGTGATGGTTGTAGTGGGTTCACCAGTTGTTGATGAAGACTCAATGATAGTTGTAGTGGGTTCACCAGTTGTTGTTGACACACCAGTGATGGTTGTAGTGGGTTCACCAGTTGTTGTTGACACACCAATGATAGTTGTAGTGGGTTCAGCAGTTGTTGTTGACACACCAGTGATGGTTGTAGAAGGTTCATTAGTTGTTGTAGAAACACCAGTGATGCTTGTAGTGGGTTCATCAGTTGTTTTTGTTGACTCGGTGATGGTTGCAGTGGGTTCACCAGTTGTTGATGACACACCAATGATAGTTGTAGTGGGTTTACCAGTTGTTGTTGACACACCAGTGATGGTTGTAGAAGGTTCATTAGTTGTTGTAGAAACACCAGTGATTGTCGTAGTGGGTTCACCAGTTGTTGTTGACACAGCTTTGACTGTTGATGTGGGTTGAACAGTTGTTTTTGTTGACTCAGTGATGCTTGTAGTGGGTTCATCAGTTGTTGTTGATGAAACCGTGATGGATGTAGTGGGTTCACCAGTTGTTGATGAAGACTCAATGATAGTTGTAGTGGATTCACCAGTTGTTGTTGACACACCAGTGATGGTTGTAGTGGGTTCACCAGTTGTTGTTGACACAGCTTTGACTGTTGATGTGGGTTGAACAGTTGTTTTTGTTGACTCAGTGATGGGTGTAGTGGGTTCACCAGTTGTTGTCGACACAGCAGTGACTATTGTTGTTGGTTCAACAGTTGTTTTTGTTGACTCAGTGATGCTTGTAGTGGGTTCATCAGTTGTTGTTGATGAAACCGTGATCCTTGTAGTTGGTTCACCAGTTGTTGTTGATGAAACAGTGATGGATGTAGTGGGTTCAGTTGTTGTCGACACAGCAGTGACTATTGTTGTTGGTTCACCAGTTGTTTTTGTTGACTCAGTGATGGTTGTAGTTGGTTCACCAGTTGTTAATGAAGACTCAATGATAGTTGTAGTGGGTTCACCAGTTGTTGTTGACACACCAGTGATTGTCGTAGTGGGTTCACCAGTTGTCGTCGACACAGCTTTGACTGTTGATGTGGGTTCATCAGTTGTTGTTGATGAAACAGTGATGGTTGTAGTGGAATCACCAGTTGTTTTTGTTGACTCAGTGACAGTCGTAGTGGGTTCACCAGTTGTTGTCGATGCCCCAGTAACAGTTGTAGTGGGTTCACCAGTTGTTGTCAACACAGCAGTGACTGTTGTTGTGGGTTCACCAGTTGTTTTTGTTGACTCGGTGATGCTTGTAGTGGGTTCATCAGTTGTTGTTGATGAAACCGTAATGGATGTAGTTGGTTCACCAGTTGTCGATGACACACCAATGATAGTTGTAGTGGGTTCACCCGTTGTTGTTGACACACCAGTGATGGTTGTAGAAGGTTCATTAGTTGTTGTAGAAATACCAGTGACTGTTGAAGTGGGTTCACCAGTTGTTTTGTTGACTCAGTGATGGTTGTCGTGGGTTCATCAGTTGTTGTTGATGAAACAGTGATGGTTGTAGTGGGTTCACCAGTTGTTGATGAAGACTCAATGATAGTTGTAGTGGGTTCACCAGTTGTTGTTGACACACCAGTGATGGTTGTAGTGGGTTCACCAGTTGTTGATGACACACCAATGATAGTTGTAGTGGGTTCAGCAGTTGTTGTTGACACACCAGTGATGGTTGTAGAAGGTTCATTAGTTGTTGTAGAAACACCAGTGATTGTCGTAGTGGGTTCACCAGTTGTTGTTGACACAGCTTTGACTGTTGATGTGGGTTGAACAGTTGTTTTGTTGACTCAGTGATGCTTGTAGTGGGTTCATCAGTTGTTGTTGATGAAACCGTGATGGATGTATTGGGTTCACCAGTTGTTGTCGACACAGCAGTGACTATTGTTGTTGGTTCACCAGTTGTTTTTGTTGACTCAGTGATGGTTGTAGTTTTTCACCAGTTGTTGATGAAGACTCAATGATAGTTGTATTGGGTTCACCAGTTGTTGTTGACACACCAATGATAGTTGTAGTGGGTTCACCAGTTGTTGTTGATGAAACTGTGACGGATGTAGTGGGTTCACCAGTTGTTGTTGACTCTGTGACAGTCGTAGTTGTTTCACCAGTTGTTGTCGACACAGTAGTGACTTTTGTAGTGGGTTCACCAGTTGTTTTTATTGACTCGGTGATGGTTGTAGTGGGTTCATCAGTTGTTGTTGATGAAACCGTGATGGATGTAGTGGGTTCACCAGTTGTTGTCGATGCCCCAGTAACAATTGTAGTGGGTTCACCAGTTGTTGTCGACACACCAGTGATGGTTGTAGAAGGTTCATTAGTTGTTGTAGAAACACCAGTGATGCTTGTAGTGGGTTCATCAGTTGTTTTCGTTGACTCGGTGATGGTTGTAGTGGGATCACCAGTTGTTGTCGATGCCCCAGTAACAGTTGTAGTGGGTTCACCAGTTGTTGTCGATGCCCCAGTAACAGTTGTAGTGGGTTCACTAGTTGTTGTCGACACAGCAGTGACTATTGTTGTTGGTTCACCAGTTGTTTTTGTTGACTCAGTGATGGTTGTAGTGGGTTCACCAGTTGTTGATGAAGACTCAATGATAGTTGTAGTGGGTTCACCAGTTGTTGTCAACACAGCAGTGACTGTTGAAGTGGGTTCACCAGTTGTTTTTGTTGACTCAGTGATGGTTGTAGTGGGTTCACCAGTTGTTGTCGATGCCCCAGTAACAATTGTAGTGGGTTCACCAGTTGTTGTCGACACAGCAGTGACTGTTGAAGTGGGTTCACCAGTTGTTTTTGTTGACTCGGTGATGCTTGTAGTGGGTTCATCAGTTGTTGTTGATGAAACCGTAATGGATGTAGTTGGTTCACCAGTTGTCGATGACACACCAATGATAGTTGTAGTGGGTTCACCCGTTGTTGTTGACACACCAGTGATGGTTGTAGAAGGTTCATTAGTTGTTGTAGAAATACCAGTGACTGTTGAAGTGGGTTCACCAGTTGTTTTTGTTGACTCAGTGATGGTTGTCGTGGATTCATCAGTTGTTGTTGATGAAACAGTGATGGTTGTAGTTGGTTCACCAGTTGTTGATGAAGACTCAATGATAGTTGTAGTGGGTTCACCAGTTGTTGTTGACACACCAGTGATTGTCGTAGTGGGTTCACCAGTTGTCGTCGACACAGCTTTGACTGTTGATGTGGGTTCATCAGTTGTTGTTGATGAAACAGTGATGGTTGTAGTGGAATCACCAGTTGTTTTTGTTGACTCAGTGACAGTCGTAGTGGGTTCACCAGTTGTTGTCGATGCCCCAGTAACAGTTGTAGTGGGTTCACCAGTTGTTGTCAACACAGCAGTGACTGTTGTTGTGGGTTCACCAGTTGTTTTTGTTGACTCGGTGATGCTTGTAGTGGGTTCATCAGTTGTTGTTGATGAAACCGTAATGGATGTAGTTGGTTCACCAGTTGTCGATGACACACCAATGATGGTTGTAGTGGGTTCACCGTTGTTGTTGACACACCAGTGATGGTTGTAGAAGGTTCATTAGTTGTTGTAGAAATACCAGTGACTGTTGAAGTGGGTTCACCAGTTGTTTTTGTTGACTCAGTGATGGTTGTCGTGGGTTCATCAGTTGTTGTTGATGAAACAGTGATGGTTGTAGTGGGTTCACCAGTTGTTGATGAAGACTCAATGATAGTTGTAGTGGGTTCACCAGTTGTTGTTGACACACCAGTGATGGTTGTAGTGGGTTCACCAGTTGTTGATGACACACCAATGATAGTTGTAGTGGGTTCAGCAGTTGTTGTTGACACACCAGTGATGGTTGTAGAAGGTTCATTAGTTGTTGTAGAAACACCAGTGATTGTCGTAGTGGGTTCACCAGTTGTTGTTGACACAGCTTTGACTGTTGATGTGGGTTGAACAGTTGTTTTTGTTGACTCAGTGATGCTTGTAGTGGGTTCATCAGTTGTTGTTGATGAAACCGTGATGGATGTATTGGGTTCACCAGTTGTTGTCGACACAGCAGTGACTATTGTTGTTGGTTCACCAGTTGTTTTTGTTGACTCAGTGATGGTTGTAGTTTTTTCACCAGTTGTTGATGAAGACTCAATCATAGTTGTAGTGGGTTCACCAGTTGTTGTTGATGAAACTGTGACGGATGTAGTGGGTTCACCAGTTGTTGTTGACTCTGTGACAGTCGTAGTTGTTTCACCAGTTGTTGTCGACACAGTAGTGACTTTTGTAGTGGGTTCACCAGTTGTTTTTATTGACTCGTGATGGTTGTAGTGGGTTCATCAGTTGTTGTTGATGAAACCGTGATGGATGTAGTGGGTTCACCAGTTGTTGTCGATGCCCCAGTAACAATTGTAGTGGGTTCACCAGTTATTGTCGACACACCAGTGATGGTTGTAGAAGGTTCATTAGTTGTTGTAGAAACACCAGTGATGCTTGTAGTGGGTTCATCAGTTGTTTTCGTTGACTCGGTGATGGTTGTAGTGGGATCACCAGTTGTTGTCGATGCCCCAGTAACAGTTGTAGTGGGTTCACCAGTTGTTGTCGATGCCCCAGTAACAGTTGTAGTGGGTTCACTAGTTGTTGTCGACACAGCAGTGACTATTGTTGTTGGTTCACCAGTTGTTTTTGTTGACTCAGTGATGGTTGTAGTTGGTTCACCAGTTGTTGATGAAGACTCAATGATAGTTGTAGTGGGTTCACCAGTTGTTGTCAACACAGCAGTGACTGTTGAAGTGGGTTCACCAGTTGTTTTTGTTGACTCAGTGATGGTTGTAGTGGGTTCACCAGTTGTTGTCGATGCCCCAGTAACAATTGTAGTGGGTTCACCAGTTGTTGTCGACACAGCAGTGACTGTTGAAGTGGGTTCACCAGTTGTTTTTGTTGACTCGGTGATGCTTGTAGTGGGTTCATCAGTTGTTGTTGATGAAACCGTAATGGATGTAGTTGGTTCACCAGTTGTCGATGACACACCAATGATAGTTGTAGTGGGTTCACCCGTTGTTGTTGACACACCAGTGATGGTTGTAGAAGGTTCATTAGTTGTTGTAGAAATACCAGTGACTGTTGAAGTGGGTTCACCAGTTGTTTTTGTTGACTCAGTGATGGTTGTCGTGGGTTCATCAGTTGTTGTTGATGAAACAGTGATGGTTGTAGTGGGTTCACCAGTTGTTGATGAAGACTCAATGATAGTTGTAGTGGGTTCACCAGTTGTTGTTGACACACCAGTGATGGTTGTAGTGGGTTCACCAGTTGTTGATGACACACCAATGATAGTTGTAGTGGGTTCAGCAGTTGTTGTTGACACACCAGTGATGGTTGTAGAAGGTTCATTAGTTGTTGTAGAAACACCAGTGATTGTCGTAGTGGGTTCACCAGTTGTTGTTGACACAGCTTTGACTGTTGATGTGGGTTGAACAGTTGTTTTTGTTGACTCAGTGATGGGTGTAGTGGGTTCACCAGTTGTTGTCGACACAGCAGTGACTATTGTTGTTGGTTCACCAGTTGTTTTTGTTGACTCAGTGATGCTTGTAGTGGGTTCATCAGTTGTTGTTGATGAAACCGTGATGCTTGTAGTTGGTTCACCAGTTGTTGTTGATGAAACAGTGATGGATGTAGTGGGTTCACCAGTTGTTGTCGACACAGCAGTGACTATTGTTGTTGGTTCACCAGTTGTTTTTGTTGACTCAGTGATGGTTGTAGTTGGTTCACCAGTTGTTGATGAAGACTCAATGATAGTTGTAGTGGGTTCACCAGTTGTTGTTGACACACCAGTGATTGTCGTAGTGGGTTCACCAGTTGTCGTCGACACAGCTTTGACTGTTGATGTGGGTTCATCAGTTGTTGTTGATGAAACAGTGATGGTTGTAGTGGAATCACCAGTTGTTTTTGTTGACTCAGTGACAGTCGTAGTGGGTTCAACAGTTGTTGTTGATGCCCCAGTAACAATTGTAGTGGGTTCACCAGTTGTTGTCGATGCCCCAGTAACAGTTGTAGTGGGTTCACCAGTTGTTGTCAACACAGCAGTGACTGTTGAAGTGGGTTCACCAGTTGTTTTTGTTGACTCAGTGATGGTTGTCGTGGGTTCATCAGTTGTTGTTGATGAAACAGTGATGGTTGTAGTGGGTTCACCAGTTGTTGATGAAGACTCAATGATAGTTGTAGTGGATTCACCAGTTGTTGTTGACACACCAGTGATGGTTGTAGTGGGTTCACCAGTTGTTGATGACACACCAATGATAGTTGTAGAAGGTTCATTAGTTGTTGTAGAAACACCAGTGATTGTCGTAGTGGGTTCACCAGTTGTTGTTGACACACCAGTGATGGTTGTAGAAGGTTCATTAGTTGTTGTAGAAACACCAGTGATTGTCGTAGTGGGTTCACCAGTTGTTGTTGACACAGCTTTGACTGTTGATGTGGGTTGAACAGTTGTTTTTGTTGACTCAGTGACAGTCGTAGTGGGTTCAACAATTGTTGTTGATGCCCCAGTAACAATTGTAGTGGGTTCACCAGTTGTTGTCGATGCCCCAGTAACAGTTGTAGTGGGTTCACCAGTTGTTGTCAACACAGCAGTGACTGTTGTTGTGGGTTCACCAGTTGTTTTTGTTGACTCGGTGATGCTTGTAGTGGGTTCACCAGTTGTTTTTGTTGACTCGGTGATGCTTGTAGTGGGTTCATCAGTTGTTGTTGATGAAACCGTAATGGATGTAGTTGGTTCACCAGTTGTCGATGACACACCAATGATAGTTGTAGTGGGTTCACCAGTTGTTGTTGACACACCAGTGATGGTTGTAGAAGGTTCATTAGTTGTTGTAGAAATACCAGTGACTGTTGAAGTGGGTTCACCAGTTGTTTTTGTTGACTCAGTGATGGTTGTCGTGGGTTCATCAGTTGTTGTTGATGAAACAGTGATGGTTGTAGTGGGTTCACCAGTTGTTGATGAAGACTCAATGATAGTTGTAGTGGGTTCACCAGTTGTTGTTGACACACCAGTGATGGTTGTAGTGGGTTCACCAGTTGTTGATGACACACCAATGATAGTTGTAGTGGGTTCAGCAGTTGTTGTTGACACACCAGTGATGGTTGTAGAAGGTTCATTAGTTGTTGTAGAAACACCAGTGATTGTCGTAGTGGGTTCACCAGTTGTTGTTGACACAGCTTTGACTGTTGATGTGGGTTGAACAGTTGTTTTTTTGACTCAGTGATGCTTGTAGTGGGTTCATCAGTTGTTGTTGATGAAACCGTGATGGATGTATTGGGTTCACCAGTTGTTGTCGACAGCAGTGACTATTGTTGTTGGTTCACCAGTTGTTTTTGTTGACTCAGTGATGGTTGTAGTTGGTTCACCAGTTGTTGATGAAGACTCAATGATAGTTGTAGTGGGTTCACCAGTTGTTGTCAACACAGCAGTGACTGTTGAAGTGGGTTCACCAGTTGTTTTTGTTGACTCAGTGATGGTTGTAGTGGGTTCACCAGTTGTTGTCGATGCCCCAGTAACAATTGTAGTGGGTTCACCAGTTGTTGTCGACACAGCAGTGACTGTTGAAGTGGGTTCACCAGTTGTTTTTGTTGACTCAGTGATGGTTGTCGTGGGTTCATCAGTTGTTGTTGATGAAACAGTGATGGTTGTAGTGGGTTCACCAGTTGTTGATGAAGACTCAATGATAGTTGTAGCGGATTCACCAGTTGTTGTTGACACACCAGTGATGGTTGTAGTGGGTTCACCAGTTGTTGATGACACACCAATGATAGTTGTAGAAGGTTCATTAGTTGTTGATGAAACACCAGTGATTGTCGTAGTGGGTTCACCAGTTGTTGTTGACACACCAGTGATGGTTGTAGAAGGTTCATTAGTTGTTGTAGAAACACCAGTGATTGTCGTAGTGGGTTCACCAGTTGTTGTTGACACAGCTTTGACTGTTGATGTGGGTTGAACAGTTGTTTTTGTTGACTCAGTGATGGGTGTAGTGGGTTCACCAGTTGTTGTCGACACAGCAGTGACTATTGTTGTTGGTTCACCAGTTGTTTTTGTTGACTCAGTGATGCTTGTAGTGGGTTCATCAGTTGTTGTTGATGAAACCGTGATGCTTGTAGTTGGTTCACCAGTTGTTGTTGATGAAACAGTGATGGATGTAGTGGGTTCAGTTGTTGTCGACACAGCAGTGACTATTGTTGTTGGTTCACCAGTTGTTTTTGTTGACTCAGTGATGGTTGTAGTTGGTTCACCAGTTGTTGATGAAGACTCAATGATAGTTGTAGTGGGTTCACCAGTTGTTGTTGACACACCAGTGATTGTCGTAGTGGGTTCACCAGTTGTCGTCGACACAGCTTTGACTGTTGATGTGGGTTCATCAGTTGTTGTTGATGAAACAGTGATGGTTGTAGTGGAATCACCAGTTGTTTTTGTTGACTCAGTGACAGTCGTAGTGGGTTCAACAGTTGTTGTTGATGCCCCAGTAACAATTGTAGTGGGTTCACCAGTTGTTGTCGATGCCCCAGTAACAGTTGTAGTGGGTTCACCAGTTGTTGTCAACACAGCAGTGACTGTTGTTGTGGGTTCACCAGTTGTTTTTGTTGACTCGGTGATGCTTGTAGTGGGTTCATCAGTTGTTGTTGATGAAACCGTGATGGATGTAGTTGGTTCACCAGTTGTCGATGACACACTCAATGATAGTTGTAGTGGGTTCACCCGTTGTTGTTGACACACCAGTGATGGTTGTAGAAGGTTCATTAGTTGTTGTAGAAATACCAGTGACTGTTGAAGTGGGTTCACCAGTTGTTTTTGTTGACTCAGTGATGGTTGTCGTGGGTTCATCAGTTGTTGTTGATGAAACAGTGATGGTTGTAGTGGGTTCACCAGTTGTTGATGAAGACTCAATGATAGTTGTAGTGGGTTCACCAGTTGTTGTTGACACACCAGTGATGGTTGTAGTGGGTTCACCAGTTGTTGATGACACACCAATGATAGTTGTAGTGGGTTCAGCAGTTGTTGTTGTTGACACACCAGTGATGGTTGTAGAAGGTTCATTAGTTGTTGTAGAAACACCAGTGATTGTCGTAGTGGGTTCACCAGTTGTTGTTGACACAGCTTTGACTGTTGATGTGGGTTGAACAGTTGTTTTTGTTGACTCAGTGATGCTTGTAGTGGGTTCATCAGTTGTTGTTGATGAAACCGTGATGGATGTATTGGGTTCACCAGTTGTTGTCGACACAGCAGTGACTATTGTTGTTGGTTCACCAGTTGTTTTTGTTGACTCAGTGATGGTTGTAGTTTTTTCACCAGTTGTTGATGAAGACTCAATGATAGTTGTATTGGGTTCACCAGTTGTTGTTGACACACCAGTGATTGTCGTAGTGGGTTCACCAGTTGATGTTGACACAGCTTTGACTGTTGATGTGGGTTCATCAGTTGTTGTTGAGGAAACAGTGATGGTTGTAGTGGAATCACCAGTTGTTTTTGTTGACTCAGTGACAGTCGTAGTGGGTTCAACAGTTGTTGTTGATGCCCCAGTAACAATTGTAGTGGGTTCACCAGTTGTTGTCGATGCCCCAGTAACAATTGTAGTGGGTTCACCAGTTGTTGTCGACACAGCAGTGACTGTTGAAGTGGGTTCACCAGTTGTTTTTGTTGACTCAGTGATGGTTGTCGTGGGTTCATCAGTTATTGTTGATGAAACAGTGATGGTTGTAGTGGGTTCACCAGTTGTTGATGAAGACTCAATGATAGTTGTAGTGGGTTCACCAGTTGTTGTTGACACACCAGTGATGGTTGTAGTGGGTTCACCAGTTGTTGATGACACACCAATGATAGTTGTAGTGGGTTCAGCAGTTGTTGTTGACACACCAGTGATGGATGTAGAAGGTTCATTAGTTGTTGTAGAAACACCAGTGATTGTCGTAGTGGGTTCACCAGTTGTTGTTGACACAGCTTTGACTGTTGATGTGGTTTGAACAGTTGTTTTTGTTGACTCAGTGACAGTCGTAGTGGGTTCACCAGTTGTTGTCAACACAGCAGTGACTGTTGTTGTGGGTTCACCAGTTGTTTTTGATGCATCAATGATGGATGTAGTGGGTTCACCAGTTGTTGTTGACACACCAGTGATGGTTGTAGAAGGTTCATTAGTTGTTGTAGAAATACCAGTGATTTTCGTAGTGGGTTCACCAGTTGTTGTTGACACAGCTTTGACTGTTGATGTGGTTTGAACAGTTGTTTTTGTTGACTCAGTGACAGTCGTAGTGGGTTCACCAGTTGTTGTTGATGAAACCGTGATGGATGTAGTGGGTTCACCAGTTGTTGTTGATGAAACCGTGATGGATGTAGTGGGTTCATCAGTTGTTGTTGATGAAACCGTGATGGATGTAGTTGGTTCATCAGTTGTTGTTGATGAAACCGTGATGGATGTTGTTGGTTCACCAGTTGTTTTTGTTGACTCAGTGATGGTTGTAGTTGGTTCACCAGTTGTTGATGAAGACTCAGTGATGGTTGTAGTTGGTTCACCAGTTGTTGATGAAGACTCAATGATAGTTGTAGTGGGTTCACCAGTTGTTGTTGACACACCAGTGATGGTTGTAGTTGGTTCACCAGTTGCTGTCAACACAGCAGTAACTGTTGAAGTGGGTTCACCAGTTGTTTTTGTTGACTCAGTGATGGTTGTAGTGGGTTCACCAGTTGTTGTCGATGCCACAGTAACAATTGTAGTGGGTTCACCAGTTGTTGTCGACAAAGCAGTGACTGTTGAAGTGGGTTCAGCAGTTGTTTTTGTTGACTCAGTGATGGTTGTTGAAGGTTCATTAGTTGTTGTAGAAACACCAGTGATGCTTGTAGTGGGTTCACCAGTTGTTGTTGACACAGCTTTGACTGTTGATGTGGGTTGAACAGTTGTTTTTGTTGACTCAGTGACAGTGTAGTGGGTTCACCAGTTGTTGTTGATGAAACCGTGATGGATGTAGTGGGTTCACCAGTTGTTTTTGTTGACTCAGTGATGGATGTAGTTGGTTCACCAGTTGTTGATGAAGACTCAATGATAGTTGTAGTGGGTTCACCAGTTGTTGTCAACACAGCAGTGACTTTTGAAGTGGGTGCACCAGTTGTTTTTGTTGACTCAGTGATGGTTGTAGTGGGTTCACCAGTTGTTGTCGATGCCCCAGTAACAATTGTAGTGGGTTCACCAGTTGTTGTCGACACAGCAGTGACTGTTGAAGTGGGTTCACCAGTTGTTTTTGTTGACTCAGTGATGGTTGTCGTGGGTTCATCAGTTGTTGTTGATGAAACAGTGATGGTTGTAGTGGGTTCACCAGTTGTTGATGAAGACTCAATGATAGTTGTAGTGGGTTCACCCGTTGTTGTTGACACACCAGTGATGGTTGTAGTGGGTTCACCAGTTGTTGATGACACACCAATGATAGTTATAGTGGGTTCAGCAGTTGTTGTTGACACACCAGTGATGGTTGTAGAAGGTTCATTAGTTGTTGTAGAAACACCAGTGATGCTTGTAGTGGGTTCATCAGTTGTTTTTGTTGACTCGGTGATGGTTGCAGTGGGTTCACCAGTTGTTGATGAAGACTCAATGATAGTTGTAGTGGGTTCACCAGTTGTTGTTGACACACCAGTGATGGTTGTAGTGGGTTCACCAGTTGTTGATGACACACCAGTGATGGTTGCAGTGGGTTCACCAGTTGTTGATGAAGACTCAATGATGGTTGTAGTGGGTTCACCAGTTGTTGTTGACACACCAGTGATGGTTGCAGTGGGTTCACCAGTTGTTGATGAAGACTCAATGATAGTTGTAGTGGGTTCACCAGTTGTTGTCAACACAGCAGTGACTTTTGAAGTGGGTGCACCAGTTGTTTTTGTTGACTCAGTGATGGTTGTAGTGGGTTCACCAGTTGTTGTCGATGCCCCAGTAACAATTGTAGTGGGTTCACCAGTTGTTGTCGACACAGCAGTGACTGTTGAAGTGGGTTCACCAGTTGTTTTTGATGCATCAATGATGGATGTAGTGGGTTCACCAGTTGTTGTTGACACACCTGTGATGGTTGTAGAAGGTTCATTAGTTGTTGTAGAAATACCAGTGATTGTCGTAGTGGGTTCATCAGTTGTTGTTGATGAAACAGTGATGGTTGTATTGGAATCACCAGTTGTTTTTATTGACTCAGTGACAGTCGTAGTGGGTTCAACAGTTGTTGTTGATGCCCCAGTAACAATTGTAGTGGGTTCACCAGTTGTTGTCGATGCCCCAGTAACAGTTGTAGTGGGTTCACCAGTTGTTGTCAACACAGCAGTGACTGTTGTTGTGGGTTCACCAGTTGTTTTTGATGCATCAATGATGGATGTAGTGGGTTCACCAGTTGTTGTTGACACACCTGTGATGGTTGTAGAAGGTTCATTAGTTGTTGTAGAAATACCAGTGATTGTCGTAGTGGGTTCACCAGTTGTTGTTGATGAAACCGTGATGGTTGTGGTGGGGTCACCAGTTGTTGTTGACACACCAGTGATTGTCGTAGTGGGTTCACCAGTTGTTGTCAACACAGCAGTGACAGTTGAAGTGGGTTCACCAGTTGTTTTTGTTGACTCAGTGATGGTTGTAGTGGGTTCACCAGTTGTTGTCGATGCCCCAGTAACAATTGTAGTGGGTTCACCAGTTGTTGTCGACACAGCAGTGACTGTTGAAGTGGGTTCACCAGTTGTTTTTGTTGACTCAGTGATGGTTGTCGTGGGTTCATCAGTTGTTGTTGATGAAACAGTGATGGTTGTAGTGGGTTCACCAGTTGTTGATGAAGACTCAATGATAGTTGTAGTGGGTTCACCAGTTGTTGTTGACACACCAGTGATGGTTGTAGTGGGTTCACCAGTTGTTGATGACACACCAATGATAGTTGTAGTGGGTTCAGCAGTTGTTGTTGACACACCAGTGATGGTTGTAGAAGGTTCATTAGTTGTTGTAGAAACACCAGTGATGCTTGTAGTGGGTTCATCAGTTGTTTTTGTTGACTCGGTGATGGTTGCAGTGGGTTCACCAGTTGTTGATGACACACCAATGATAGTTGTAGTCGGTTCACCAGTTGTTGATGACACACCAGTGATGGTTGTAGAAGGTTCATTAGTTGTTGTAGAAACACCAGTGATTGTCGTAGTGGGTTCACCAGTTGTTGTTGACACAGCTTTGACTGTTGATGTGGGTTGAACAGTTGTTTTTGTTGACTCAGTGATGCTTGTAGTGGGTTCATCAGTTGTTGTTGATGAAACCGTGATGGATGTAGTGGGTTCACCAGTTGTTGTCGACACACCAATGATAGTTGTAGTGGGTTCATCAGTTGTTGTTGATGAAACCATGATGGTTGTAGTTGGTTCACCAGTTGTTGATGAAGACTCAATGATAGTTGTAGTGGGTTCACCAGTTGATGTTGACACAGCTTTGACTGTTGATGTGGGTTCATCAGTTGTTGTTGATGAAACAGTGATGGTTGTAGTGGAATCACCAGTTGTTTTTGTTGACTCAGTGACAGTCGTAGTGGGTTCAACAGTTGTTGTTGATGCCCCAGTAACAATTGTAGTGGGTTCACCAGTTGTTGTCGATGCCCCAGTAACAGTTGTAGTGGGTTCACCAGTTATTGTCACACCAGTGATGGTTGTAGTGGGTTCACCAGTTGTTGATGATGACTCAGTTATAGTTGTAGTGGGTTCACCAGTTGTTGATGTCACACCAGTGACTTTTGTTGGGGGTTCACCAGTTGTTTTTGATGCATCAATGATGGTTGTAGTGGTTTCACCAGTTGTTGTTGACACAGCAGTTATGGTTGTAGTGGGTTCACCAGTTGTTGTTGACACACCAGTGATGGTTGTAGTGGGTTCACCAGTTGTTGATGATGACTCAGTTATAGTTGTAGTGGGTTCACCAGTTGTTGATGTCACACCAGTGATGGTTGTAGTGGGTTCACCAGTTGTTTTTGTTGACTCAGTGATGGTTGTAGTGGGTTCACCAGTTGTCGATGACACACCAATGATAGTTGTAGTGGGTTCACCAGTTGTTGTTGACACACCAGTGATGGTTGTAGAAGGTTCATTAGTTGTTGTAGAAACACCAGTTATTGTCGTAGTGGGTTCACCAGTTGTTGTCGATGCCCCAGTAACAATTGTAGTAGGTTCACCAGTTGTTGTCGACACAGCAGTGACTGTTGTTGTGGGTTCACCAGTTGTTTTTGTTGACTCAGTGATAGTTGTAGTGGGTTCACCAGTTGTTGTCGATGCCCCAGTAACAATTGTAGTGGGTTCACCAGTTGTTGTCGACACAGCAGTGACTGTTGTTGTGGGTTCACCAGTTGTTTTTGATGAAACTGTGATGGATGTAGTGGGTTCATCAGTTGTTGTTGATGAAACAGTGATGGTTGTAGAAGGTTCATTAGTTGTTGTAGAAACACCAGTGATTGTCGTAGTGGGTTCACCAGTTGTTGTCGACACAGCAGTGACTGTTGAAGTGGGTTCACCAGTTGTTTTTGTTGACTCAGTGATGGTTGTAGTGGGTTCATCAGTTGTTGTTGATGAAACAGTGATGGTTGTAGTGGGTTCACCAGTTGTTGTCGATGCCCCAGTAACAGTTGTAGTGGGTTCATCAGTTGTTGTTGATGAAACTGTGATGGATGTAGTGGGTTCACCAGTTGTTGTTGACTCAGTGATGGTTGTAGAAGGTTCATTAGTTGTTGTAGAAACACCAGTGACTGTCGTAGTGGGTTCACCAGTTGTTGTCGACACAGCAGTGACTGTTGTTGTGGGTTGAAGAGTTGTTTTTGTTGACTCGGTGATGGTCGTAGTGGGTTCATCAGTTGTTGTTGATGAAACCGTAATGGATGTAGTGGGTTCACCAGTTGTTGTTGACACACCAGTGATGGTTGTAGTGGGTTCACCAGTTGTTGATGTCACACCAGTGATGGTTGTAGTGGGTTCACCAGTTGTTTTTGTTGACTCAGTGATGGTTGTAGTGGGTTCACCAGTTGTTGATGTCACACCAGTGATGGTTGTAGTGGGTTCACCAGTTGTTTTTGTTGACTCAGTGATGGTTGTAGTGGGTTCACCAGTTGTTGATGATGACTCAGTTATAGTTGTAGTGGGTTCACCAGTTGTTGTTGACACACCAGTGATGGTTGTAGTGGGTTCACCAGTTGTCGATGACACACCAATGATAGTTGTAGTGGGTTCACCAGTTGTTGTTGACACACCAGCGATGGTTGTAGAAGGTTCATTAGTTGTTGTAGAAACACCAGTTATTGTCGTAGTGGGTTCACCAGTTGTTGTCGACACAGCTTTGACTGTTGATGTGGGTTGAACAGTTGTTTTTGTTGACTCAGTGATAGTTGTAGTGGGTTCACCAGTTGTTGTCGATGCCCCAGTAACAATTGTAGTGGGTTCACCAGTTGTTGTCGACACAGCAGTGCCTGTTGTTGTGGGTTCACCAGTTGTTTTTGATGAAACTGTGATGGATGTAGTGGGTTCACCAGTTGTTGATGACACACCAATGATAGTTGTAGTGGGTTCATCAGTTGTTGTTGATGAAACAGTGATGGTTGTAGAAGGTTCATTAGTTGTTGTAGAAACACCAGTGATTGTCGTAGTGGGTTCACCAGTTGTTGTCGACACAGCAGTGACTGTTGAAGTGGGTTCACCAGTTGTTGTTGATGAAACAGTGATGGTTGTAGAAGGTTCATTAGTTGTTGTAGAAACACCAGTGATTGTCGTAGTGGGTTCACCAGTTGTTGTCGACACAGCAGTGACTGTTGAAGTGGGTTCACCAGTTGTTTTTGTTGACTCAGTGATGGTTGTAGTGGGTTCATCAGTTGTTGTTGATGAAACAGTGATGGTTGTAGTGGGTTCACCAGTTGTTGTCGATGCCCCAGTAACAATTGTAGTGGGTTCACCAGTTATTGTCACACCAGTGATGGTTGTAGTGGGTTCACCAGTTGTTGACGATGACTCAGTTATAGTTGTAGTGGGTTCACCAGTTGTTGATGTCACACCAGTGATGGTTGTAGTGGGTTCACCAGTTGTTGATGATGACTCAGTTATAGTTGTTGTGGGTTCACCAGTTGTTTTTGATGAAAGTGTGATGGATGTAGTGGGTTCACCAGTTGTTGTTGACTCAGTGATGGTCGAAGTGGGTTCATCAGTTGTTGCTGATGAAACCGTGATGGATGTAGTGGGTTCACCAGTTGTTGTCGATGCCCCAGTAATAGTTGTAGTGGGTTCATCAGTTGTTGTTGATGAAACAGAAATGGTTGTAGTGGGTTCACCAGTTATTGTCACACCAGTGATGGTTGTAGTGGGTTCACCAGTTGTTGACGATGACTCAGTTATAGTTGTAGTGGGTTCAACAGTTGTTGATGTCACACCAGTGATGGTTGTAGTGGGTTCACCAGTTGTCGATGATGACTCAGTTATAGTTGTTGTGGGTTCACCAGTTGTTTTTGATGAAACTGTGATGGATGTAGTGGGTTCACCAGTTGTTGTTGACACACCAGTGATGGTTGTAGAAGGTTCATTAGTTGTTGTAGAAACACCAGTGGTTGTCGTAGTGGGTTCACCAGTTGTCGTCGACACAGCAGTGACTGTTGATGTGGGTTGAACAGTTGTTTTTGTTGACTCAGTGATGGTTGTAGTGGGTTCATCAGTTGTTGTTGATGAAACAGTGATGGTTGTAGTGGAATCACCAGTTGTTTTTGTTGACTCAGTGATGGTTGTAGTGGGTTCAACAGTTGTTGTTGATGAAACCATGATGGATGTAGTGGGTTCACCAGTTGTTGTCGATGCCCCAGTAACAGTTGTAGTGGGTTCACCAGTTGTTGTCGACACAGCAGTGACTGTTGTTGTGGGTTCACCAGTTGTTTTTGTTGACTCAGTGATAGCTGTAGTGGGTTCACCAGTTGTTGTTGACACACCAGTGATGGTTGTAGAAGGTACATTAGTTGTTGTAGAAACACCAGTGACTGTTGAAGTGGGTTCACCAGTTGTTTTTGTTGACTCAGTGATGGTTGTAGTGGGTTCATCAGTTGTTGTTGATGAAACAGTGATGGTTGTAGTGGGTTCACCAGTTGTTGTCGATGCCCCAGTAACAGTTGTAGTGGGTTCACCAGTTATTGTCACACCAGTGATGGTTGTAGTGGGTTCACCAGTTGTTGATGATGACTCAGTTATAGTTGTAGTGGGTTCACCAGTTGTTGATGTCACACCAGTGATGGTTGTAGTGGGTTCACCAGTTGTCGATGACACACCAATGATAGTTGTAGTGGGTTCACCAGTTGTTGTCGACACAGCAGTGACTGTTGTTGTGGGTTCACCAGTTGTTTTTGTTGACTCAGTGATGGATGTAGTGGGTTCACCAGTTGTTGTTGATGCCCCAGTAACAATTGTAGTGGGTTCACCAGTTGTTTTTGTTGACTCAGTGATGGATGTAGTGGGTTCACCATTTGTTGTTGATGCCCCTGTAACAATTGTAGTGGGTTCACCAGTTGTTGTTGACACAGCAGTGACTGTTGTTGTGGGTTCACCAGTTGTTATTGTTGACTCAGTGATGGTTGTAGTTGGTTCACCAGTTGTTGATGAAGACTCAATGATAGTTGTAGTGGGTTCACCAGTTGTTGTTGACACACCAGTGATGATCGTAGTGGGTTCACCAGTTGTTGATGTCACACCAGTGATGGTTGTTGTGGGTTGAAGAGTTGTTTTTGTCGACTTGGTGATGGTCATAGTGGGTTCACCAGTTGTTGTTGATGAAACTGTGATGGATGTAGTGGGTTCACCAGTTGTTGTTGACACAGCAGTGACTGTTGTTGTGGGTTCACCAGTTGTTATTGTTGACTCAGTGATGGTTGTAGTGGGTTCACCAGTTGTTGATGAAGACTCAATGATAGTTGTAGTGGGTTCACCAGTTGTTGATGATGACTCAGTTATAGTTGTAGTGGTTCACCAGTTGTTATTGTTGACTCAGTGATGGTTGTAGTGGGTTCACCAGTTGTTGATGAAGACTCAATGATAGTTGTTGTAGAAGGTTCATTAGTTGTTGTAGAAACACCAGTGGTTGTCGTAGTGGGTTCACCAGTTGTCGTCGACACAGCAGTGACTGTTGATGTGGGTTGAACAGTTGTTTTTGTTGACTCAGTGATGGTTGTAGTGGGTTCATCAGTTGTTGTTGATGAAACAGTGATGGTTGTAGTGGAATCACCAGTTGTTTTTGTTGACTTAGTGACAGTCGTAGTGGGTTCAACAGTTGTTGTTGATGAAACAGTAATGGTTGTAGTGGAATCACCAGTTGTTTTTGTTGACTCAGTGATGGTTGTAGTGGGTTCAACAGTTGTTGTTGATGAAACCATGATGGATGTAGTGGGTTCACCAGTTGTTGTCGATGCCCCAGTAACAGTTGTAGTGGGTTCACCAGTTGTTGTCGACACAGCAGTGACTGTTGTTGTGGGTTCACCAGTTGTTTTTGTTGACTCAGTGATAGCTGTAGTGGGTTCACCAGTTGTTGTTGACACACCAGTGATGGTTGTAGAAGGTTCATTAGTTGTTGTAGAAACACCAGTGACTGTTGTAGTGGGTTCACCAGTTGTTTTTGTTGACTCAGTGATGGTTGTAGTGGGTTCATCAGTTGTTGTTGATGAAACAGTGATGGTTGTAGTGGGTTCACCAGTTGTTGTCGATGCCCCAGTAACAGTTGTAGTGGGTTCACCAGTTATTGTCACACCAGTGATGGTTGTAGTGGGTTCACCAGTTGTGATGAAGACTCAATGATAGTTGTAGTGGGTTCACCAGTTGTTGTTGACACACCAGTGATGGTTGTAGTGGGTTCACCAGTTATTGTCACACCAGTGATGGTTGTTGTGGGTTCACCAGTTGTTATTGTTGACTCAGTGATGGTTGTAGTTGGTTCACCAGTTGTTGATGAAGACTCAATGATAGTTGTAGTGGGTTCACCAGTTGTTGTTGACACACCAGTGATGATCGTAGTGGGTTCACCAGTTATTGTCACACCAGTGATGGTTGTAGTGGGTTCACCAGTTGTTGACGATGACTCAGTTATAGTTGTAGTGGGTTCACCAGTTGTTGATGATGACTCAGTTATAGTTGTAGTGGGTTCACCAGTTGTTGATGATGACTCAGTTATAGTTGTAGTGGGTTCACCAGTTGTTGATGTCACACCAGTGATGGTTGTTGTGGGTTCACGAGTTGTTTTTGATGCATCAATGATGGTTGTAGTGGGTTCACCAGTTGTTGTTGTTGACTCTGTGATGGTTGTAGTGGGTTCACCAGTTGTTTTTGTTGACTCTGTGATGGTTGTAGTGGGTTCACCAGTTGTTTTTGTTGACTCTGTGATGGTTGTAGTGGGTTCACCAGTTGTTTTTGAATCATCAATGATGGTTGTAGTGGGTTCACCAGTTGTTGTTGACACACCAGTGATGGTTGTAGTGGGTTCACCAGTTCTTGATGAAGACTCAATGATGGTTGTAGTGGGTTCACCAGTTGTTTTTGATGCATCAATGATGGTTGTAGTGGGTTCACCAGTTGTTGTTGACACACCAGTGATGGTTGTAGAAGGTTCATTAGTTGTTGTAGAAACACCAGTGATGGTTGTAGTGGGTTCACCAGTTGTTGTTGACACACCAGTGATGGTTGTAGTGGGTTCACCAGTTGTTGTTGACACACCAGTGATGGTTGTAGTGGGTTCACCAGTTGTTGTTGACACACCAGTGATGGTTGTAGTGGGTTCACCAGTTGTTGTTGACACACCAGTGATGGTTGTAGTGGGTTCACCAGTTGTTGTTGACACACCAGTGATGGTCGTAGTGGGTTCACCAGTTGTTGTTGACACACCAGTGATGGTCGTAGTGGGTTCACCAGTTGTTGTTGACACACCAGTGATGGTCGTAGTGGGTTCACCAGTTGTTGTTGACACACCAGTGATGGTCGTAGTGGGTTCACCAGTTGTTGTTGACACACCAGTGATGGTCGTAGTGGGTTCACCAGTTGTTGTTGACACACCAGTGATGGTCGTAGTGGGTTCACCAGTTGTTGTTGACACACCAGTGATGGTCGTAGTGGGTTCACCAGTTGTTGATGAAACAGTGTCGGTTGTAGTGGGTTCACTAGTGGTTTTTGACACACCAGTGATGGTGTAGTGGGTTCACCAGTTGTTGATGAAACAGTGTCGGTTGTAGTGGGTTCACAGTGATGGTTGTAGTGGGTTCATCAGTTGTGGATAAAACAGTTTTTTGTCTCAGTTGTTGATGAAACAGTGACGGATGTAGTGGGTTCACTAGTTGTTTTTGAAAACAACACCTGTTTTGGTTGTAGTCGGTGCATAAGTTGTTTTTGATGCACCAGTGCCTTTTGAAGTGATTTCAATAATAGTTGTCGATGCATTAGTGACAGTTGTAGTGGGGTCACCAGTTTTTGGTGGTGAATCATTGTCGGTTGTTTTGGGCTCACCAGTTGTTGTCGATGCATCAACGGTTGTTGCAGTGTGTTTACCATTCGTTGTCGATGTGTCAGTGACGGTTGTAGTTTTTTCACCAGTTTTTCTGGATGAATGATTGATCGTTGTGGTGGGTTCACCAGCTGTTGTCGATGACCAAGAAACGATTGTAATGGGTTCACCATTAGTTTTTGATAACTCATTGGTAGTTGTAGTGGGATCACGAGTTGTTCTTGCTGAATCAGTGATGTTTGTGGTTGTTCACCAGTTTTTGTCGATGCATCAGCGACGGTTTTAGTGGGTTCACCAGTTGTTGATGCATCTTTGATGGTTGTAGTGGGTTCACCAGTTGTTGATGCATCTTTGATGGTTTTAGTGGGTTCACCAGTTGTTGATGCATCTTTGATGGTTGTAGTGGTTGCAGTTGTAGGATTCATAGTAATGGCCACTATTGTTCAACATAAACAGAGTAAAATGTATCTGATTAAAATTGTAACAACGACATCATAGATATATATTCCAAAATGTCTAATTCTTATGAATACACGTCCCTTACCCATTAGAAGGAGCGCTGTTGCTATACCCTGGCATAGACTCATCATATGTGTTCTTTGAGAATTATGATCTAAAGACATAAATATACAATACAATGGATTTGGTTAAAGCACAACAACTGTTCAAATTGGGAGAGGAAAACTAATACCATGAAAATATGACCTACAGTGCTTGTGACCTATTAGCTACCTCCACATATAAACTGCTCCATCACTAGCTCAACACAAATATATCCAAATAGGTAATGTTTTCACTAATCAAATCAGATTCCCTAATCACGTCAGTCAATACCCATTTACATTTACATTTAAGTCATTTAGCAGACGCTCTTATCCAGAGCGACTTACAAATTGGAAAAAAAAAACAAATGAAATAAAAATGTGTAGGTTGCGCACATATATTTTGCAGATGTTATAGCAGCGACATGCTTATGTTTTTAGCTCCAACAGAAGTGCATTAATAACTAACAATAGAAATCAATACACATAAATCCATCAAATAAATATAAAGAAATTAAGAAATATCAGAACGAGCCGTGTCAGCAATGTATTTTACTAGGCAAATCTGGCAAATCTGGCAAATCTGGCAAATCTGGCAAATCTGTTAAGAACAAGTTCTTATTTTCAATGACGGCATCAGAGGCACAACAACAGATTTTTTATTTGTCAGCTTGGGATTCACTCCAACAGGTTTTCGGTTACTCGCCCTACAATCTAACCACGAGGCTCCCTGCCACCCCATAGAAAGGTGTGTACAGCAGTAGTTATATAGGATGAGCCTTGACTAAAATACAGTACAGTTCAAACCCGACTGAATTAAATATGGTTTAAATATGTTTTTTTTCTCTCACCCATCTACACACAATACCCCATAAAGATACCACAATACCCATGTTTCTCAAAATGTTTCCTAATTTATTGAAAATAAAGTACAGAAATATCAAATTTACATAAGTATTCACACCCCTGCGTTAATACATTTTAGATTCACATTTCAAAGCGGTACAGAATCATCTTTGACAATGATTACAGGTGTGAGTCTTTCTGGGTAAGTCTCTAAGAGATTTGCACATCTGGGTTTTAAAATATTTGCACATTATTATTTTAAAAATTCTTCAAGCTCTGTCAAGTTGGTTGTTGATAACTTGGTATTTTATTAGGATCCCCATTAGCTGCTGCGAAAGGAGCAGCAACTCTTCCTGCGGTCCGCACACAAAACATAAAACAGAACATAATACAGAACATTAATAGACAAGAACAGCTCAAGGACAAAAGTATATCAATTTAAAAATGGCACACGAAGACAACGTATCAATATATACACGCAAACTATCTAGGACAAATAGGGGAGAGGCGTAGTGTCGTGATGTGTTTCTTTATCTGTTTTTTTAAACCGGGTTTGCTGTTCATTTGAGCAACATGAGATGGACGGAAGTTCCATGCAATAATGTCTCTATATAATACTATACGCTTTCTTGATTGTTTTTGCTGAATTTGGGGATCGTGAAAAGACCCCTGGTGGCATGTCTTGTGGGGTAGAAATAAATATCATTGCTAGACAGCCATAGATTTTCAAGCCGATTTAAGTCAAAACTGTAACTAGGCCACTTAGGAACATTCAATATCGTCTTGGTAAGCAACTCCAGTATACTGTATATTTGACCTTGTGTTTTTATTTATTTATTTTATTTTTTATTTCACCTTTATTTAACCAGGTAGGCTAGTTGAGAACACCTTTATTTAACCAGGTAGGCTAGTTGAGAACACCTTTATTTAACCAGGTAGGCTAGTTGAGAACACCTTTATTTAACCAGGTAGGCTAGTTGAGAACACCTTTATTTAACCAGGTAGGCTAGTTGAGAACACCTTTATTTAACCAGGTAGGCTAGTTGAGAACACCTTTATTTAACCAGGTAGGCTAGTTGAGAACACCTTTATTTAACCAGGTAGGCTAACCAGGTTGAGAACACCTTTATTTAACCAGGTAGGCAAGTTGAGAACACCTTTATTTAACCAGGTAGGCTAGTTGAGAACACCTTTATTTAACCAGGTAGGCAAGTTGAGAACACCTTTATTTAACCAGGTAGGCAAGTTGAGAACACCTTTATTTAACCAGGTAGGCAAGTTGAGAACACCTTTATTTAACCAGGTAGGCAAGTTGAGAACACCTTTATTTAACCAGGTAGGCAAGTTGAGAACACCTTTATTTAACCAGGTAGGCAAGTTGAGAACACATTTATTTAACCAGGTAGGCAAGTTGAGAACACCTTTATTTAACCAGGTAGGCTAGTTGAGAACACCTTTATTTAACCAGGTAGGCAAGTTGAGAACACCTTTATTTAACCAGGTAGGCAAGTTGAGAACAAGTTCTCATTTACAATTGCGACCTGGCCAAGATAAAGTAAAGCAGTTCGACACATACAACAACACAGAGTTACACATGGAGTAAAACAAACATACAGTCAATAATACAGTATAAACAAGTCTATATACGATGTGAGCAAATGAGGTGAGATAAGGGAGGTAAAGGCAAAAAAAAGGCCATGGTGGAAAAGTAAATACAAAATAGCAAGTAAAACACTGGAATGGTAGATTTGCAGTGGAAGAATGTGCAAAGTAGAAATAAAAATAATGGGGTGCAAAGGAGCAAAATAAATAAATAAATAAAATAAAATACAGTAGGGAAAGAGGTAGTTGTTTGGGCTAAATTATAGGTGGGCTATGTACAGGTGCAGTAATATGTGAGCTGCTCTGACAGTTGGTGCTTAAAGCTAGTGAGGGAGATAAGTGTTTCTAGTTTCCGAGATTTTTGTAGTTCGTTCCAGTCATTGGCAGCAGAGAACTGGAAGGAGAGGCGGCCAAATAAAGAATTGGTTTTGGGGGTGACTAGAGAGATATACGTGCTGGAGTTTGTGCTACGGGTGGGAGATGCTATGGTGACCAGCGAGCTGAGATAAGGGGGGACTTTACCTAGCAGGGTCTTGTAGATGACATGGAGCCAGTGGGTTTGGCGACGAGTATGAAGCGAGGGCCAGCCAACGAGAGGGTACAGGTCGCAATGGTGGGTAGCATATGGGGCTTTGGTGACAAAACGGATTGCACTGTGATAGACTGCATCCAATTTATTGAGTAAGGGTATTGGAGGCTATTTTGTAAATGACACCGCCGAAGTCGAGGATTGGTAGGATGATCAGTTTTACAAGGGTATGTTTGGCAGCATGAGTGAAGGATGCTTTGTTGCGAAAAAGGAAGCCAATTCTAGATTTAACTTTGGATTGGAGATGTTTGATATGGGTCTGGAAGGAGAGTTTACAGTCTAACCAGACACCTAAGTATTTGTAGTTGTCCACGTATTCTAAGTCAGAGCCGTCCAGAGTAGTGATGTTGGACAGGCGGGCAGGTGCAGGTAGCGATCGGTTGAAGAGCATGCATTTAGTTGTACTTGTAGTTAAGAGCAATTAGAGGCCACAGAAGGAGAGTTGTATGGCATTGAAGCTTGCCTGGAGGGTTGTTAACACAGTGTCCAAAGAAGGGTCAGAAGTTTACAGAATGGTGTCATCTGCGTAGAGGTGGATCAGAGACTCACCAGCATCAAGAGCGACATCATTGATGTATACAGAGAAGAGAGTCGGTCCAAGAATTGAACCCTGTGGCACCCCCATAGAGACTGCCAGAGGTCCGGACAGCAGACCCTCCGATTTGACACACTGAACTCTATCAGACAAGTAGTTGGTGAACCAGGCGAGGCAATCATTTGAGAAACCAATGCTGTCGAGTCTGCCGATCAGGATGTCATGATTGACAGAGTCGAAAGCCTTGGCCAGATCAATGAATACGGCTGCACAGTAATGTTTCTTATCGATGGCGGTTAAGATATCATTTAGGACCTTGAGCGTGGCTGAGGTGCACCCATGACCAGCTCTGAAACCAGATTGCATAGCAGAGAAGGTATGGTGAGATTCAAAATGGTTGGTAATCTGTTTGTTGACTTGGCTTTCGTCCAGATTTTGCAGCTCTTTCAGAACATCAGCTGAATGGATTTGGGAGAAGGAGAAAAAGGGAAGGCTTGGGCGAGTTGCTGTGGGGGGTGCAGTGCTGTTGACCGGGGTAGGAGTAGCCAGGTGGAAAGCATGGCCAGCCGTAGAAAAATGCTTATTGAAATTCTCAATTATGTTGGATTTATCAGTGGTGACAGTGTTTCCTATCTTCAGTGCAGTGGGCAGCTGGGAGGAAGTGTTCTTATTCTCCATGGACTTTATAGTGTCCCAGAACTTTTTTGAGTTAGTGTTGCAAGGAAGCAAATTTCTGCTTGAAAAAGCTAGCCTTTTAGGTTTTTGTCCTGCTGAAATGTGAATTTGTCTCCAGCTATAAGGGTCCTGTGTGTAGCTGGTGTAAAGAGTCAGGCGCAGGACAGCAAATATGAGTAATCAACGTACTTTACTCAAAAGACAAATTTACAAAGTGACATCGCGAGCCCACAAAGACGGACCGAATTACAATAAACGATCACTCACAAACACAATATGGGGAACAGTGGGTTAAATAAGAAACAAGTAATTGGTTGAGTGAAGCCAGGTGTGGTAAGACAAAGACAGAACAAATGGAAAATGAAAGTGGATCAACGGTGGCTAGAAAGCCGGTGACGTCGACTTCCGACGAAGTCGGACCCTCTCCTTGTTCGTTCGGCGGAAGTCGTGACACCAGCGCCTGCTGGGGAGCAGACTGAACCAGGTTTTCATATATTTTTATCCTAAAAAACGACCTAGTCCTTGCCGACGACAAGCATACCCATAACATGATACAGCCACCATCATGCTTGAAAATATGAAGAGACTTACCTCGTGATGTGTTGTAATGGATTTGCTCCAAACCTAAAGCTTTGTGTTCAGGATATAAAGTACATTTCTTTGCAAATGAGCAGTTTTCTACTTTTGTGCCTTATTGCAAACAGAATATTTATATTATGTACAGGATTCCTTCTTTTCAAAAAAATGTAACCTTTATTTAAGTGCGATTTTTATTTTATTTATATTTAACCAGGCAAGTCAGTTAAGAACAAATTCTTATTTTCAATGACGGTGTAAGAACAGTGGGTTAACTGCCTGTTCAGGGGCAGAACAACCTTGTCAGCTCGGGGATCCGAACTTGCAACCATTTCAGTTACTAGTCCAATGTGTTAACCACTAGGCTACCCTGCCACTATTAATTAGGTTAGTATTGTGGACTAACTACAGTGTTGTTGATCCATCCTCTGTTTTCTCCTATCACAGCTATTAAACCCCCTAGAGTCGATGTCCATGCCCCCTGCGAAAATCTAATTAGCATTAAAAAAAACTCTCCATAAAAATCTAGCAGTTTAAGCTAGTTATATTCGGGGGGTTTGCATTGGATGTGTCTCAATCGACCACATACACTGATATCGCACGTCCAAATCTGCTGTGAATCCACTTCCGCTCTCACCTTCCCGGGATCATTCTGTATACTCCCTGCGGCAATGATGTAACCCAGAAAGGGGATGGTGGAGTGATGAAATTCACACATCTCTGCTTTGACAAAAATCTGGTTCTCCAGGAGGCGTTGGAGAACCTGTCGGACGTAAAACACATGTTCTTGGGTGGAGAGGGAGAAGACGAGGATGGCATCGAGAAAGACGACGACCAAACGGTTCAACATGTCATGGAGAACATTAACCAGAGCCTGGAACAAAGCAGAGGTGATGGTAAGGCCAAATCACATGACCATATACTCGTAGTGACTGATGGCAGTGTTAAAGGCAGTCTTCCACTCCCCCCCCTTCCCATATCCGCACCAGGTGGTAGGCGTTTCCTAGGTCCAACCTGGAGAACATGGTCACCTCCTGGAGTGGCTCGAAGGCCGAGGAGATGACTGGTTGCGGGCAGCGGTTCTTCACCGTGATATCGTTGAGACACCGGTAGTCAATACACAGGCTCAGGGTTTTGTACTGCTTCTCCACAAAGAAGAAGCCTGCACCGGCGGGGGAGGCAGAAGGATCGTTGAACCCTGCAGATAGGGAGTCCTCAATGTAGGTCTTCATAGCCTTGGTCTCTAGACCTGACAGAGAGCACAGTCGTCCCCGGGGCGGAGTGGTCCATGGGAGAAGGTTAATCTCGCAGTCATAGGGTCGGTCCGGCAGAAGCGAAGTAGCCCGGGCCTTAATTAATGAACACCTCCCGGAGGGCCTGGTACTCTATGGGAATGGCGGAAAGGTCTGGGGCAACTTCCGAGCCCCCAGGAAGACGTCCCGGGGCAGGCTGCGCTGAATTCAGGCAATGGGCATGGCAGAATGGGCTCCAGCCCATGATGGCACCAGCAGACCAGACAGTGAGAGGATTGTGTCACTGGAACCAGGAGAATCCCAATAATACAGGATCCTGAAGAGACTTTATGAGCAGGAATTGAATCGTCTCGCTGTGGTTCACTGACACACGTAAGTTGATGGGGATGGTATTGTTGTTGATCCGGCCTATAGAGCGCCCGTCCAGTGCTCTAACATCCATGGGAATGCAGAGGGGCTGAGTGGGGATGTCCGGCTCAGAAGCCAGGGTAGCGTCCATAAAGCTCTCATCGGCCACAGAGTCAATGAGTACCTGGGGAGATTTTGACTGTTTCTCCCACAGCAAAATGGTATGAAAAGGGGTGCGAGTAAGGGGAAAGGAAAAGTTCTCCATATGGATCATCAGAGTACTTGCTCCTACCGGTGAGTCTGTTTTTGTTTAGTGGACAGAAGGAGACGAAATGACCAGCAGTCCCGCAATACAGGCAACTCTTAGTGTGAAGACTGTATAGCTGTTCAGCTGGAGACAGCTGTCTCATTGCATAGGCTCGGGAAGAGGTGAATCGGCAGTCTTTGGAGGCTCTTGAAGGAACTTGGGTAGCCTCGAGTTCTCTCGGCAATGGAGCCGTTGGGGACTTCCGGGATGCCTCGGAGGCAAGGTGGAATCGACTCTCCTCTCCTTCCTTCGTACCCTTAGTTGCCCATTGATCCGAATATCCAAGGCAATGAACAAGTTGAGATCCGTCGGTAGTTCCCTGGCTGCAAGCTCATCCTTTACTTCCTCCGATACTCAGTGCAGGAACATGTCAAACAGCTCTTCCGGGTTCCAGACACTCTCAGCTGCCAACGTGCAGAAATCCACTGCATTGTCTGCGTCACTGCGGGAGTCTTTGTCGACACAGCAGTGACTATTGGAGCCTCAGAAACGTTCTTTACCTCTGCCATGAACTCCTCCAGACTGACGCATACGGCAGACTGTTGTTCCCATACTGCCGTAGCCCTGTAGCCGTAGCGAGATCCCTCCAGGACATCAGTGTGATGAGAGTGGTCCGAGGGGAAGGAAGAGGGCTGCAGCTCGATGATGAGGGAACACTGAGTGAGAAACGCTCGACAGGCGCCCAACTCTCCATCGAAGCATTCCGGGAAAGGTAAGCTGGGTTCCGGGGGTGACCCGGGGAGGTGGCGCTGCTAACAGCCGGATTACTGAAGGGCTGGGAGATTACCATCGTGGTAGGCTGCCTAACAGACAACCCTGCGGAATTGCTCCAGCAATGTGTTCAACGCTTGGTCATGGTGTTCGGCCAAGGTCTTGAACTCTTCCATAAGACCACGAAGCAACTCCTGGTGCCTTCCAACGGTGGCTCCTTGGGAGGAGATGGCACTGCAGAGACGGTCCTAGTCTGCTGGGTCAGTCATTGCACGTTTCAGGTCAAATCCAGATCCAGACAGTGTCAAACGTGTATTACTAATACAGGGGCAGGCAAAATGAGAGGCCATTAATCCAGATAGGGTTCAAAAGGTCCTGAATGACAGGCAGTCTCATGGTCAGAGCAGGCAGGGGTCAATAATGCAGTGTGGTGTGGCAAGGTACAGAATAGCAGGCAGGCTCAGGGCAGGCAGAAAGGTCGAAATCAGGAAAAACCAGAAAACAGCTAATTATGCATCATTTATGACATTTCTGGGAGTGTGTAAACTTACATTTTTTATTACCATATCATTTTTACTCTCTGTTCCGAATGCTCTAGACAACCAGTTCTTATTGCCTTTAGCCATACTCTTATCCTACTCCTCCTCTGTTCCTCTGGTGATGTAGAAGTTAACCCAAGCCCTGCAGCCCCCTCTACCACTCCTCTTACTCCTATTCCCCAGGTGCTCTCATTTGTTGACTTATGTAACCGTAAAAGCCTTGGTTTCATGCATGTAAACATTAGAAGCCTCCTCCCTCAGTTTGTTTTATTCACTGCTTTAGCACACTCTGCCAACCCGGATGTCCAAGCAGTGTATGAATCCTGGCTTCAGAAAGCCACCAAAAACCAGAAATTTCCATCCCAAACTATAACATTTTCCAACTAGATAGAACTGCCAAAGGGGGCAGAGTTGCCATCTACTGCAGAGTTAGCCTGCAAAGTTCTGTCCAGGTCTGTGCCCAAACAATTCAAGTTTCTACTTTTAAAATCCACCTTTCCAGTAACAAGTCTCTCACCGTTGATACTTGTTATAGACCCCCTTCAGCCCCCAGCTGTGCCCTGTATACCATATGTGAATTGATTTCCTCCCATCTATCTTCAGAGTTCGCACTGTTGGGTGACCTAAACTGGGACGTGCTTAACACCCTGTCTGTCCTACAAGCTAAGCTAGACGTTGCACATACACTACTGCCATCTAGTGGCCAAAATATATATTCTGCATAGACTCCTAAGTGATACAATGGCCTTTCTCTTGCATTTCAAAGATGATGGAACAAAAAAAATACAGAAAACAAATGTTTTTTTCTGTGTATTATCTTTTACCAGATGTAATGTGTTATTTTCTCCTACTTTAGTTTCACTTTTCCACAAACTTCAAAGTGTTTCCTTTCAAATGGTATCAATAGTATGCTTCAGTTTCTGAGTTACTGGCAGTTTGGCATTTTAGCCAAAACATTTTTTTTTAAAGGGTCCGATCCTTAATTAAGTTAAACCACATACAAATTAGCAATACGATCATAAATCAATTGACAGTTCACTTACTGCATCTCATGTTTCAACCACTGTAGCTATAGCTTAAGATATAGAACAATTCAACAGTAATGAATTGAGACAGCCTTCAGCTTACTGAGTTCTGCAGTTACCATATCCTAATAGATACACTTCCCCCCCTTAATCATATGACAATCAACTTTTACCAGTTGAATGTAGACACAAATATAATACTTTTTTTGTATTACACATTTTCTGAAATATTGTATTTAAAAGGAAATATTTGGCAAAATCTCATTCAATATTAAGAAATTCCAGGATAACCAGCAGATTATGGATAAACACTTTTTCATCTTTCAATCTCTAAAATGCAAAAATGTATATTCTCTTTTTTTCATTTTTTTTTTACATTGATACAAATTTGACAACATATAAACAATTCCCTCAGTAAAAGTCTGACATGATCTAAAGATAATCACACAAACTTTGGTGAATGTAGCTGAGAAAAAATTACTTGGCCTGTGGGAAGAGTCTGACTTTTGGGAAATGTCAGTTAAAGAAAATTAAACAGAATTTAGCCTACCAATTGCCAAATGCTTATTTAGATCCAATCCCCATCTTTTCAAACTAAGTTACTACATATAGTCCAGTTTGTAACATTCTCTATGAAAGGGGGTAAAAAATAATGACATTTTGGTGTGGATTTAGATTTAGGTATTTTTAGGTATAGGCGACACGGGCAGCCGCCTGGGGCGGCATCTTGCCGGGAGTGGCACGGAGCGGCTGCACCAACATTTCGGAATTGTGACATTTGCATGATCGGTTTTCTAGCGCTCATTTGCACGTCACATCAATGATATCGTGTCACCGTGTGGGACTGTGAGTCAATAAACCTTGTCGGGGAGGTCTCCTACTCAGAAGTACGAGATGTGGAGGGGGGCGGGGGAAAGTTGACCACAGGTCTCCCCACTGGAAGCCCGAGGTAGGGGGAGCGGGGATAGGTTGATTTCAGGATTCCCCACTCTGAGCCAGAGGTATTGGTGCGGGGATAGGTTGACCTCAGGTCTCCCCTCTGGAAGCCTGAGGTAGGGGGGCGGGGGTAGGTTGACCTCAGGTCTCCCCTCTGGAAGCCAGAGGTAGGGGGAGCGGGGGTAGGTTGACCTCAGGTCTCCCCTCTGGAAGCCCGAGGCAGGGGGGGGGGGAAAGTTGACCTCAGGTCTCCCCACTGGAAGCCAGAGGTAGGGGGAGCGGGGTAGGTTGACCTCAGGTCTCCCCACTGGAAGCCCGAGGTAGGGGAGCGGGGGTAGGTTGACCTCAGGTCTCCCCACTGGAAGCCAGAGGTAGGGGAGCGGGGGTAGGTTGACCTCAGGTCTCCCCACTGGAAGCCAGAGGTAGGGGGAGGTCTCCCCACTGGGTGTAGGTTGACCTCAGGTTTCCCCTCTAGAAGCCTGAGGTAGGGGCGGGGGGGTTGAGGCTGGAAGCCTGGGTAGGTTGACCTCAGGTCCCCTCTGGAAGCCAGAGGTAGGGGGAGCGGGGGTAGGTTGACCTCAGGTCTCCTCACTGGAAGCCCGAGATAGGGGGTCGGGGGAAAGTTGACCTCAGGTCTCCCCCCTGGAAGCCAGAGGTAGGGGGAGCGGGGGTAGGTTGACCTCAGGTCTCCCCCCTGGAAGCCAGAGGTAGGGGGAGCGGGGGTAGGTTGACCTCAGGTCTCCCCACTGGAAGCCAGAGGTAGGGGGAGCGGGGGTAGGTTGACCTCAGGTCTCCCCCCTGGAAGCCAGAGGTAGGGGGAGCGGGGGTAGGTTGACCTCAGGTCTCCCCACTGGAAGCCAGAGGTAGGGGGAGCGGGGGTAGGTTGACCTCAGGTCTCCCCACTGGAAGCCAGAGGTAGGGGGAGTGGGGTAGGTTGACCTCAGGTCTCCCCTCTGGAAGCCAGAGGTAGGGGGAGCGGGGGTAGGTTGACCTCAGGTCTCCCCTCTGGAAGCCAGAGGTAGGGGGAGCGGGGGTATGTTGACCTCAGGTCTCCTCACTGGAAGCCCGAGGTAGGGGGGCGGGGGAATCTATCAAATAACACACCTCTAACTTTGTACAGTACTAATGCATTTAGTAAAATCAGTCACACAACGAAATGCTACCAAATGAACCACAATTCATTCATAATACTGTGAAAATATAGTTTCACAGACATATTGTTGCATTTCTTTCTGGTTTGTGTGAAATCGTTAAGAATAATATAAAACCAAGCTGCACACCACTAAGGTGAATGGGTTTAGTCTTGGCTCTTAGATGACAGTGTTGGGGAATGGGTAATGTATTGATGCTCGAGTGCCAAATCAATACAAATTTGTTTCTACTTGCCTTTGTTAATTATTTTTGATATTTATGAGTCTTATTTTTGTATATATTTTTTATATTTATATAGTTTTAAATGTTATGATTATTTATTTGTGTTTTTCCAATTGTCTGAATAAAAACTACAGTTAGTGTAGAATGGTGCTGTCACGACAAGTCGTTGCCTCTCCTTGTTCGGGCGGTGCTCGGTGGTCGACGTCACCGGTCTTCTAGCCATCATTGATCCATTTTTCATTTTCCATTGGTTTTGTCTGGTCTTCCTGCACACCTGGTTTCAATCCCATTCATTCCCTGTTGTGTATTTAACCCTCTGTTGCCCCTCATGTCTTTGTCAGAGATGATTTTATGTTCAGTATTCGTGTTTAGTATTTGGTGTGTGACGGGTCCTCGTACCCACTTTGTCTCATTGTATCTCATGGTTTTGGAGTTATGATTTTTAAGTTATTAAAATACTCCATTCCACCAAGTTTTGATTCTCCTGCACCTGACTTCCCTGCCACCTATACACACGACTGTGACAGGTGCTTTTTTTTTGTGTGGGGGGTCGCCCAGGGAGCCATACAAGTTAGAACCGTCACTGGATGGTAGTATGATAAATTAAAGACAATATACCTTTAATATCAGGTTTTTGACATTTTTATGTTTCTTTTTGAAAGCACTCATTGTATTAAAGTACCAAAATGTATAAGCAGGGTTCTATGGTGAGCACATGTGTTCCTAAGTTGAAAAATGTGGGAACACATGAATATATTCAGGAAGACAGTGAAAAGTATGTGAGGTATTAAAGCGGTAAAAGGTTGAATGATGGGGCTGGAGAAATATACCCACAATCCAATTCATAAATACGGCTATCGATGCGAAGTCTGATCATCCATGATATCAACATTATAGTTTGAATCAAATCAAATGTTATTTGTCACATGCACCGAATACAACAGGTGTAGGTAGACCTTACCATGAAACACTTACTTTACAAGCCCTTAACTAACAAGGCAGTTTTAAGAAAATATTTAAGAAATAAACTCAAGTTTTTTTTAAAGTCATAAAAGAAGTAACAATAAAATAACAATAATGAGGATAGATACAGGAGGTTTCGGTACCAAGTCAATATGCGGGGTACAGGTTAGTCGAGGTAATTTGTACATGTAGGTAGAGGTAAAGTGACTGTGCATAGACATTAAACAGAGAGTAGGGTGGCCATTTGATTAATTGTTCAGCAGTCTTATGGCTTGGGGGTAAAAGGAGACTTTTTGGACCTAGACCTGGAGCTCCGGTACCGCTTGCCATACAGTGTTTGTTGACATTTACTTTACAAACATTGGAAAAACAACCTTATATTTTGCGTAGCATCTGCAGATTGCTGGTTTAGGAGCACCAGCATAATTTTTTAAAAAGATTGAGACATATCCTACATTGGATCTAAATGAATCCTAGTTACTTTTGAAGCTCATCTCCATTTTCCAAACGCTCTGTGCCACAACATGTTTGCTTACTACTGAGGCTGAGGGACAGCGAAGAAATCATTATAACATTTAATATCTGGATGATTTTTTTCTTCTTCTAGGGGCACTGGTGCTCCCGAAATAATAGTTTCAGGTAGCACAGCAACATATGTAGGAGCATATGTCCCCAAAACGGTAGCACACTGTAGATCACTGATAAGTAGATGAAAATAAAATTCAGCCTATGGTGGTTGGCCTTAAAATAAAATAAGGTTTCTGAGATATTCTATGAAATAACTTCATGCATCATTTCAACGGCATTGTACTGAAATAATGCATAGCCTAAGGACCCTTTTCTATATCATTGACAGAAAATGTATTTAAAAGTGAGTTTACACATGTTTCTTTTGTTGAAAATAGTAAAAATGTGGCTTATAATAATGCATATTCAAATACTTACCCATTATTGTGAAATTGAAATTCTGTTCATTTTAAAATGTCTTAATGGTTGATATCATAATTTCACAATAAATATATGACTAGAGCTACACCAATTTATCTGTATCCAGTATCTATAGTGCAATATTCAGAAGTTCAGGCGTAGTTTGTCTTAGAATCCGTGGTGCACCCTTAGATGACTTCATCTTGACTGTGGGCACTTATATAAGGCGATGTGTCTAATTTTTAAGGTGTTGTGCTGATGCATTCCTTTTTACTGCCTTAACCTGTTCTCTACTTCTGTGTGCCGGTCATTAGGCTGAACAGAAACAAAACAGAAAGCATATTATTACATTAGGGGTGCCGGTCATAATATACAATAAAAATGTAACACATCAAAAGTACTAGTTTTGCCACAGTTAGTTTGCACTTATTATGTAATTTGAGTACAAAATCAGATGTCCTATAATCCAGGCATGAATATTATATTACAATACAAATTCATCCACTAAACATTACAAACGTACGTGATTAGTTGGCAACATTCCTTCGTTTTATAACTAATTATAACTCTACAGTATTCCTTGAATTTAACAATGACCAAACCAATTATCGGACACAGACATATAGATCTGAAAAATCGGCTAATTTGTGATAGAATGTAACAATAAATTGCTCATCATTGCTATTCGTAAATTGCTCTTCTGGTGGCAGGTAGCCTGGTGGTTAGAGCATTGGATGAATAACCGCAAGGTTGCAAGATCAAATCCCTGAGCTGACAAGGTAAAAATCTGAACATCTGCCCCCTGAACAAGGCAGCTAACCCACTGTTCCTAGGCTGTAAATAACAATGTGTTCCTAACTGACCTGCCTTGTTAAATAATGATTAATTCAATAAATTAAATAAAGATTAAAAAAATATATAAATAAAATACAAACTGCGTAGTGCGTTCAGTTTTGACAAATTCATCACCACATTGTCAGTGGTATAATGATATTGGCATTTCATATGCCTGTTTGTCGCAATAATTATGTTAATTATTAATTATTAATAATTAATTAAGTGTATTATATTCTAAAATATAAAAACGTCTAGACAAAATCCAGACCTAATCCCAACTGAGAATGTTGTGACAGGACTTAAAAGGAAAACTTATTGCTTAACAAAACCCACAAATGTCACTGATTTAAAGTAGTTCTGCATGCATGAGTGGTCCAAAATGTCTCCACAGTGACGTGAGAGACTGAAAAACAACTACGGGAAACTACGGGAAACATTTGTTTGCAGTCATTGCTGCTAAAAGGGGCACACCCAGTTATTGAGCGTAAGTTGACAATGACCTTTTCACACAGGGGAATTGGGCGTTGCCTATTTTTGTAAGTTAAATAAATAAAATGACTATAGATTTTTTTGTTTGTTATTTTTAAACTCAGGTTCCCTTTATCAAAAATTGCATAAATTGAGAAATTCAGAAAGATTATTTTTTATGGCACTGTGTACAATGCCACCTTGTTCTCACTCATAACACATAAATGCAGGAGGAAGTCATGCTGATGTTATTATAATTCTCTCCTCCTGCATTCAATAATAAATATAATATATGCCATTTAGCAGACGCTTTTATCCAAAGCGACTTACAGTCATGTGTGCATACATTCTACGTATGGGTGGTCCCGGGAATCGAACCCACTACCCTGGCGTTACAAGCGCCATGCTCTACCAACTGAGCTACAGAAGGACCACAAGGTGTCGTTGTACCTACAGAAGTCGTATCTGTATTTCATCACTCTGTTGTCGCTGAGAGTTTTCCCGCACCACAAGACAATCAAATAAGCCTTGTGATTTACATAAATTCACAGAAAACCTGCAGTTGTCACACATAAAGTCATATTTTCAACTTCACACAAGAGTACAGTCTTCCAGATTCACGTGCAGATACAGGGTACTGCAGAGTACTGCTCAGATGAGTCAATGGGTTCTGCAGAGTACTGCTCAGATGAGTCAATGGGTTCTGCAGAGTACTGCTCAGATGAGTCAATGGGTTCTGCAGAGTACTGCTCAGATGAGTCAATGGGTACTGCAGAGTACTGCTCAGATGAGTCAATGGGTTCTGCAGAGTACTGCTCAGATGAGTCAATGGGTTCTGCAGAGTACTGCTCAGATGAGTCCATGGTTACTTCAGAGTACTGCTCAGATGAGTCAATGGGTTCTGCAGAGTACTGCTCAGATGAGTCAATGGGTTCTGCAGAGTACTGCTCAGATGAGTCAATGGGTTCTGCAGAGTACTGCTCAGATGAGTCCATGGTTACTTCAGAGTACTGCTCAGATGAGTCAATGGGTTCTGCAGAGTACTGCTCAGATGAGTCAATGGGTTCTGCAGAGTACTGATCCGTGTGAACTCCATCCATGTCCTCTTCTGTAGTATTTTGGTTCGTAACCCCTGATGGAAGAAAATCAAGATGAGTAGGTCGAAACGAACAGCAAAAGCACTATCTCAATCTATTATCCCCCATAGTACAAAAGTTGACCTAAATAAATAAATATTCCAAACATAGTCTAGGACAGGTGTGGGATGCGATAGATCCCAAATGAATACAACCAGGCGGACGCAACAGATCAGAACGTTTAGTATAAAATGTGATAAAATATTAGGGTATTTCTTTACATTATAAGCACAGCTATGCGCACACAGGCAGTAGGCTATAAGCGCAAATGAGTCATTTACGGGAATACACCATTATCAAAAGTGACCCTAAATGTGATTATGCATGTCATGCTTTTATTATAAAGGTGCATTTTTATGGTGAAAATTATTTGCCCCCAACATGACACTCTCTTGCTGCTTATGTATGCCATTTAGGCTCTACACCTCTTGTAAAGCGGATTAATGTGCTTCATTTTAAGAATATATTTGGACACTTTAGTTGTGATACAAACCTTATCAAAACAAATAGGCCAATGGGCTAGGTAGGCTACATGAGGTGTGCGACTATGAATCGACAAAGGCTTTGTGTCTTGCCTTACGCTGGACATCATTCACAAGTGATAAAATATCATTCACATGTGATAGGCTGATATTGTCACCCATCAGACTATTCTTGAGTTAATCTTGTCTTTACATATAGTAAATTATATACAGTTGAAGTCGGAAGTTTACATACACCTTAGCCAAATACATTTAAACCCAGTTTTTCACAAATCCTGACAATTAATCCAAGTAAAAAATCGTAGGTTAGTTAGGATCACCACTTTATTTTAAGAATGTGAATTGTCAGAATAATAGTAGAGAGAATGATTTATTTCAGCTTGTACTGCTTTCATCACATTCCCAGTGGGTCAGAAGTTTACATACACTCAATTAGTATCTGGCAGCATTGCATTTAAATTGTTTACCTTGCGTCAAACGCTTCGGGTAGCCTTCCACAACCTTCCCACAGTAAGTTGGGGGAATTTTGTCCCATTCCTCCTGACAGAGCTGGTGTAACTGAGTCAGGTTTGTAAGGCCTCCTTGCTCGCACATGCTTCTTCAGTTCTTCCCACAATTTTCTACAGGATTGAGGTCAAGGCTTTGTGATGGCCACTCCAATACATTGACATTGTTGTCCTTAAGCCATTTTGCCACAACTTTGGAAGTATGCTTGGGGTCATTGTCCATTTGGAAGACACATTTGCGATCAAGCTTTAACTTCCTGACTGATGTCTTGAGATGTTGCTTCAATATATCCACGTAATTTTCATCCCGATGATGCCATCTATTTTGTGAAGTGCACCAGACCCTCCTGCAGCCAAGCAACCCCACAACATGATGCTGCCACTTCACGGTTGGGAAAGTGTTCATAATGGTCATAACGGCCAAAAAGTTATATTTTTGTTTCATGAGACCAGAGGACATTTCTCTAAAAAGTACGATCTTTGTCCCCATGTGCAGTTGCAAACATTAGTCTGGCTTTTTTTATGGCGGTTTTGGAGCAGTGGCTTCTTCCTTGTTGTGCGGCATTTCAGGTTATGTCGATATATGACTCATTTTACTGTGGATATAGATACTTTTGTACCTGTTTTCTTCTGTGTCTTCACAGGGTCCTTTGCTGTTGTTCTGGGATTGATTTTCACTTTTCGCACCAAAGTACATTCATCTCTAGGAGACAGAATGCATCTCCTTCCTGAGCGGTATGACAGCTATGTGGTCCCATGGTGTTTATACTTGCGTACTAATGTTTGTACAGATGAATGTGGTATCTTCAGGCATTTGGAAAATACTCCCAAGGATGAACCAGACTTGTGGAGGTCAACAATTATTTTTCTGAAGTTTTGGCTGATTTCTTTTGATTTTCCCATGATGTCAAGCAAAGAGACACTGGGTTTGCTTGTAGGCCTTGAAATACATCGACAGGTAGACCTCCAATTGACTCAAATTAGTTTAATTAGCCTGTCAGAATTTTCTAAACCCATGACATAAATTTCTGGAATTTTCCAATCAGTTTAAAGGCACAGTCAACTTAGTGTATGTAAACTTCTGACCGACTGGAATTGTTATACACTGAATTGTAAGTGAAATAATCTGTCTGTAAACAATTGTTGGAAAAATTACTTTTGTCATACACAAAGTAGATGTCCTAACCGACTTGCCAAAACTATAGTTTGTTAACAAGACATTTGTGGAGTGGTTGAAAAATGAGATTTAATGACTCCAACCTAAGTGTATGTAAACTTCCGACTTCAACTATGTGTGTGAAATGTGTTTTGCTTTAGAATGGGCCATTATCATGCACCTGTCTCGAAACATGGCCAGGGGAAATATAGACCGAGTGGCGCAGCGGTCTAAGGCACTGCATCTCAGTGCAAGAGACATCACTACAGTCCCTGGTTTGATTCCAGGCTGTTTTACATCCGACTGGGAGTCTCATAGGGTGGCGCACAATTGGCCCAGCGTCGTCTGGGTTTGGATGGGGTAGGCAGTCATTGTGAATAAGAATTTGTTCTTGCCTCCTTAATTAAAGGTCAAAAATATTAGTACAGTATAATGATAATATACACATCAATAGCCAATGGAGGATGCTTTTCTTGTGGTTCATTTTCATGCCAGCCAGGTAGGCTATACTTCTGTTGTAAACATAAGCAATGTGCTTACTATTAGAAAAGTTGAGAAATTAATATAGTAAGCCTATAGAAAGCTGATGGGATCCACCTCTTCTTTTTTTAATAGAGGCCATCACTCTGTTTTCTGGCACAATTGCATGGCCTATAGAATTGTTGTGCAACGTGAGCTCATGGACTCTCATGAAGTATTTGATTCAATTTTCAATTATATTTGCATTGATGTCAGAGTGAATAGAGGGACAATAGAGTGCGGGGTACGAGGCACTTTGCAATTTTGGTAGGCTACTAATAACCATCAGCAGCATCAGAGCTTGGAGAAGACTAATTACAGTGGCTAAATATTCACGTGGAATTTGACTGCCTTCATGACTTGGGTGTGGCGGTAATATGGTCACAGCAACATCACTAGCCATGCATAAATACATTTAAAATATGGATGGATGGAACCCATGATCCACGGCATTGCAAGCACCACGCTCTAGCAACTCAACCACACAGAACAAGTCTTGGTTTATACCATACTCTATTGTTTTAATGATTCAGTCTGCACTTGCATGCAATTATGCTGGTTGGAATAATGTTCAGAGGTCTTCCCTGTTTTCGTTGTATCTGTCAAATCTCTAATGTCTGTGGTGCTGCTTAGACCCACTGTCCGGTTCCTTAATTAATGTACTGTAAGTAAGGGATTCATCCACAACCACGGAGCCATTCCTCCATAGAGAAATACAGCCAGTGAAATTGTAGAGATCATCAGAAAGTGTTAGGCAATTAACTTCGAGGACTCACCTGCATGTATTTTATGTGCGATAGGGGAATGTTGTTGGATACTTTAACCTGAAAGCGTGGCTAACCTGTGAACACGAGTGCAAAACACACACAAATAGCACACACTGTATAATGTATCTTGCACCCACACACAACAATAATCCTAGAAATCTACCCTAATCCTCACTAATCATGGAACTGTATGACAACGGTCCACTCGTCCTGAACTGTGCGCCAGGACCCACGTTTAAACCGCTAGGTGTGGTCTGCGTTCCATAATGATTCAAATAGGCTACATGTCCCAAATTATCGCACAACATTAGCCTAATTATAATCCATTGATGCTAGCGACCCTCAGGAACTACTAGACAGAAGTGCCAGAGGATAGAAAGGAAAACAGATTGGGATTGATGAAAAATGTAGGCTACAAGGAGTAAAATGACAGTCATAAATATAAATGGGTATTACTGATGGTGGTGATATGTAACATGATACAAATGGTAAAATAATCCGGAGAAAAGCCCAGGCAAGTAAGTAAAACGTTCTAAAAGCACATAAATAAACTCGGCAGATTCGGTCTCACAAAAACGTATAGTGGCTCTCCAGATTTCGTCCCTGCAAATTACGAGGGCATACAATTAAAATTCTGAATAACAGCACGACTATTTATAGCCTAATTCACTGTGGAAAACGGCCGCAATTACATGCCATGTTGATTTCATTTTCAGTTTGCTTCGGTATGACCGGTTTCACATTCGTCTCCTGGCGTCATAAAGAGATATCTTCTAAACCAATTGATATGTATATTTACAATCCCCTTTCTCCAAACGGATGACTAATTGACATAACTCTTATCAATAGCCATTATCAATCTATTATTTCTATCAGAAAATATTAAGTAGATGCTTTTTCACTTTTTCACTCTCTTGAGATTATTTCCTCGCGCATAAAGGTGGTATAATTATTAGGGAATTAAATCAAGGTCAGAATACAGTGTATCAGTAGACACACCTCCTCCACAACAAGTTCCTTGTTGGCACGAGCCATTTCCCTATGCTTCAAATTCATGGTCAGAATACGCATACAGAGAAAAGTGCGCAAAAAGGATATGAAGTTCCATTTACGCACGAATAACTGGGGTCTGAACCTAGTACATACAACAGTAGGATAAGCAACGTAAATAGGCCTAACAACAGCCAAGTTTGGGTGTGTGTTTCATCTGGGTAAAATGGGCCTTCTGGGTCTTCTGAACCAAGTTTGATGTTGGTTGTAAAGTGGTGCAGCTGGGGAGGATTTGGGGGGATTTGGGAGCCTGAGAAATGATGTGTGGCCACAGTTTGTTTTTCTACTAATTCTGGCTGAGAGGCTGAAGTTGTTGATTTCACAATGGTTGTAGTTTGTGATGATGTTGTGGAATATGTAGGATGTTGTTGGCATAGAGAAAATGCTGTTGGTTGCAGTGTAGTTTTGAAAATGAAGGAAGCTGATATTGGTTGGAATGGTGAAATGGTTGCCATTGGTCCTAATGTTGTTGAAGATGTAATAGTCTGCAGCGCTGAATCATTTTTTAAAAGTTAGAATAATACCCAGCATGCTTGCAACAGTTAAATTTATATTTGTCATTTAATAGACGCTTATATCCAGAGCGACTTCAGTTAGTGCAATCGACAAAGGTATATAAACACCCACATGTAAAAAGTAAGAAGTAAAACGTTTCTGAAACACTCACTGAGAATGTTGTTGTAGTTAGGGTAGTCTGTTGGTTGACATTCCTGAGATTGTTGTTGTATTTAAATGAGTCTTTTGGTTGACAGATACACTCTAACCCTTCATGCTGCAACTAAATTACTGGAAGAGCTGCTTCCTGTTCTTGGCCCTATTCTGTTGAGCATAATAAATGGCTCCTTATCTAGCAGATGTGTACCAAACTCACTAAAAGTAGCAGTAATAAAGCCTCTCTTTAACCTTTAGCCAAACCTTAACACCAGAACATTTTTAAAAAACGAGTGGCCAATATCAAATCTCCAATTCCTCTCAAAAGGTTTAGAAAAAGCTGTTGCACAGCAACTCACAGCCTTCCTGAAGACAAACAATGTTTTCGAAATGCTTCCGTCTGATTTTCGACCCCATCATAGCACTGAGACTGCACTCATGAAGGTGGAAAATTACCTCTTAAAAACATCAGACCAAGGTTCTGCATCTGTCCTTGTATTCGTAGACCTTAGTGGTGCTATTGACTGCATCGATCACCCCATTCTTTTGGAGAGATTGGAAATCCTAATTTGTCTACGCGGACATGTTCTGGCCTGGTTTAGATCTTATCTGTAGGAAAGATATTAGTTTGCCTCTGTGGATGGTTTGTCCTCTGACAAATTAATTGTACGTTTCGGTGCTCCTCGCGGTTCCGTTTTAGGACCACTATTGTTTTCACTGCATATATATATATTTACCTCTTGGTGATGTCATCCGGAAACATAATGTTAACTTTCACTGCTATGCGGACGATACACAGCTGTACCTTTCAATGAAACATGGTGAATCACCAAAATTGCACTCCCTGGAAGCCTGTGTTTCAGACATAAGGATGGAGGCAAATGTTTTACTTTTAAACTCGGACAAAACAGAGATGCTAGTTCTAAGTCCCAAGAAATGAAGAGATCTTCTGTTGGATCTGACAATTAACTTTGATGGTTGTACAGTAGTCACAAATAACTATAGCGTTACTCTGCATCCTGAGCTCTCTTTTTACGAACATATCAAGGACAGCTTTTTTCCATCTTTGTAACATTGCATAAATCTGGAACTTTTTGTCCAAAAAGGATGCAGAAAAGCTAATCCATGCTTTTGTCACTTCTAGATTACTGCAATCCTCTACTTTCCGGCTACCTGGATGAAGCACTAATTAACTTCAGTTAGTGCTAAACACGGTTGGTAGAATCTTGACAATTACCCAAATATTTGATCATATTACTCCAGTGCTAGCCTCTCTACACTGGCTTCCTGTTAAGTCTAGGGCTGATTTCAAGGATTTACTGCTAACCTACAAAGCCGTACATGGCCTTGCTCCTACCTATCGCTTAATTTTGGTCCTGCCGTACATACCTACATGTACGCTAGGGTCACAAGACGCAATCCTCCTTACTGTCCCTAGAATTTCATAGCAAACAGCTAGATGCAGGGCTTTCTCCTATAGAGCTCAATTGTTATGGAATGGTCTGCCTATCCGTGTGAGAGACGCAGACTCTGTCTCGACCTTTAAGTCTTTATTAAAGACTCATCACTTCAGTAGGTTCTATGATTGAGTGTGGTATGGCCCAGGGGTGCGAAGGTGAACGGAACGGCACTGGAGCAACAAAATCACCCTTGCTTTCTCTGCCTGTTCGGTTCCCCTCCTGCCACTGGGATTGTCAGCCTCTTACCTGAGTCACTGGCTTACTAGTCCTCCATGCCGTCCCTAGGAGGGGTGAGTTGAGTCACTGATGTGATCACACTGTCCGGGATGGCTCCCCCTTGGGTTCGTGCAGTGGTGGAGCTCTTCGTGGGCTATACTCAGCCTTGTCTCAGGGTAGTAAATTGGTGGTTTGCGCATATCCCTCTAGTGGTGTGGGGGCTGTGCTTTGGCAAAGTGGGTGGGGTTATATCCTGCTTGGTTGGCCCTGTCCGGGGGAATCGTCGGACAAGGCCACAGTGTCTCCCGACCCCTCCTGTCTCAGCCTCCAGTATTTATGCTGTAATAGTTGATGTGTCGGGGGACTAGGGACAGTCTGTTATATATGGTGCAATTCTCCGGTCTTATCCGGTGTCCTGTGTTAATTTAAGCATGCTCCCTTTAATTCTCTCCCTTTCCCTCTCCCTCTCACTCCCCTCTCGGAGGACCTGAGCCCTTGGACCACACCTCAGGACTACCTGGCCTGATGACTACTCGCTGTCCCCAGTCCACCTGGCCGTGCTGCTGTTCCAGTTTCAACTGTTCTGCCTCCGGCTATGGAACCCTGACCTGTTCACCAGATGTGATACCTTGTCCCGGACCTGCTGTTTCCAACTCTCTCTCTCTACCGCATCTGCTGTCTCAAACTCTGAATGTTCGGCTATGAAAAGCCAACTGACATTTACTCCTGAGATGCTGACCTGTTGCACCCTCTTCAACCACTGTGGTTATTATTATTTGACTCTACTGGTCATCTATGAACATTTGAACATATTGGCCATGTACTGTTATAATCTCCACCCGGCACAGCCGAAGAGGACTGGCCACTCCTAAGAGCCTGGTTCTTCTCTAGATTTTTTCTCGGTTCTTGCCTTTTTAGGGAGTTTTTCCTAGCCACCGTGCGTCTACATCTGCTACATCTGGTTCTAACAGCAGACCTATAAGCTTGCTGCCAGCTCTTAGAAAACTGTTGGAAAAAATTGTGTTTGACCAAATGCAATGCTATTTCTCTGTAAACAAATTACCAACAGACTTTCAGCATGCTTATAGAGAAGGGCACTCAACATGTACTGCACTGACACAAATGACTGATGATTGGTTGAATGAAAGAAATTGAGGAAAGAGTGCCTCCTACTGGCCCTCCAACACCACTTCCAGCAGCATCTGGTCTCCCATCCAGGAACTGACCAGAACCAACCCTGCTTAGCTTCAGAAGCAAGCCAGCAGCATACCACCCTGCATACCACTGCTGGCTTGCTTCTGAAGCTAAGCAGCGTTGGTTCTGGTCAGTTCCCGAAGGGAGTGAAAGGGTTGGTTCTGGTCAGTTCCCGAATGGGAGACCAGAGAAGTGGTGTTGGAGGCCAGTAGGAGGCACTCTTTCCTCTGGTCTAAAAATATCCCAATGCCCCAGGGCAGTGATTGGGGACACTGCCCTGTGTAGGGTGCTGTCTTTCGGATGGGACGTTAATGACTCTCTGAGGTCATTAAAGATCCCATGGCACTTATTGTAGAGTAGGGGTGTTAACCCCGGTGTCCTGACTCTCTGAGGTCATTAAAGATCCCATGGCACTTATTGTAAGAGTAGGGGGTCCGGTGTCCTGACTCTCTGAGGTCATTAAAGATCCCATGGCACAGGGGTGTTAACCCGGTGTCCTGGCTAAATTCCCAATCTGGCCCTCAAACCATCATGGTCACCTAATAATCCCCAGTTTACAATTGGCTCATTAATCCCCCTCCTCTCCCCTGTAACTATTCCCCAGGTCGTTGCTGCAAATGAGAATGTGTTCTCAGTCAACTTACCTGGTAAAATAATGGATAAATAAAAAATATATTAAAATAATAAGAAGATTGTGGGAGCCGTATTGTTAGATTTCAGTGCAGCCTTTTGATACTACTGACCATAACCTGTTGTTGAGAAACGTACACTACCGTTCAAAAGTTTGGGGTCACTTAGAAATGTCTTTGTTTCAGAAATATTTATTTTTTAAATCCATAAAAATCACATTGAGTTATTCAGAAATGCAGTTGTAGACATTGTTAATGTTGCAAATGACTATTGTAGCTGGAATCGGCAGATTTTTTATGGAATATCTACATAGGCGTGCAGAGGCCCATTATCAGCAACCATCACTCCTGTGTTCCAATGGCACGTTGTGTTGGCTAATCCAAGTTTATAATTTTTTAAAGGCTAATTTATCATTACAAAACCCTTTTTCAATTATGTTAGCACTGCTGAAAACTGTTGTTCTGATTAAAGAATCAATAAAACTGGCCTTCTTTAGACTAGTTGAGTATCTGGAGCGTCAGCATTTGTGGGTTCGATTACAGGCTCAAAATGTCCAGAAACAAATAACTTTTTTCTGAAACTCGTCAGTCTATTCTTGTTCTGAGACATTAAGGCTATTCCATGCAAGACATTGCCAAGAAACTGTTGATCTCATACGCTGTGTACTACTCCCTTCACAGAACAGAGCAATCTTACCAGATTAGAAAGTGGTAGGCCCCGGTGCACAACTGAGCAAGAGGACAAGTACATTAAAGTGTCTAGTTTGAGAAACAGATGCCTCACAAGTCCTCAACTGGCAGCTTCATTAAATAGTACCCGCAAAATACCAGTCTCGACGTGAACAGTGAAGAGGCTACTACAGGATGCTGGCCTTCTCGGCAGAGTTGCATAGAAAAAGCCATATCTCAGACTGGTCAATAAAAAGAAAATATTAAGATGGGCAAAAGAACACAGACACTGGACAGAGGAAGATTGAAAGAAGTGTTATTGACAGACTAATCTAAGTTTGAAAAAATGAAAATATGCTGGAGTGGTGCTTGACACCATCTGTCAAGTATGGGGGATGCAATGTGATGGTCTGGGGGTGCTTGTTGGTGGTAAAATTGGAGATTTGTACAGGATTAAAGGGATCTTGAAGAAGGAAGGCTGTCACTCCAATATGCAACACAATAAATACCCTGTGGATAGAGCTTAATTACAGTCTATTTCCTCCTACAACAGGACAATGACCCAAAGCACAGCTCCAAACTATGCAATAACTAAATCAAATCAAATTTTATTTGTCACATACACATGGTTAGCAGATGTTAATGCAAGTGTAGCGAAATGCTTGTACAACTATTTAGGGAAGAAGCATTTAGCTGTTATTCTGTCTATAATGGAGCTGTTGTGGGAGCAGTTTGACCGTATGGTACGTAAGAAGCGCCCATCAAGCCTATCCAACTTGTGCTTCAGGAAGCATGGTGTGAAATCTCTTCAGATTACCTCAAAAAATTGACAACTAGAATGCCAAAGGTCTACCAGAATGTAATTGCTGCAAATTGAGGATTTTTTGACGAAAGTAAAGATTGAAGGACACATTTATTTATAACCTTTTCAACGTCTTGAATATATATCCTGTTCATTTTGCAAATCATTTCATGTAAGTTTTCATGGAAAACAAGGACATTTCTAAGTGACCCCAAACTTTAAAAAAAATAGTGTATGTGTTTTGGCTTTTCAACCTCTGCCCTGTCGTGGATTCAGAGCTATCCATCTAATGGAACTCAAAGGGTTTTCTTTAATGGAAGCTTCTCTAATGTCAAAAATGTAAAGTGTGGTGTACCGCAGGGCAGCTCTCTAGGCCCTCTACTCTTTCCTATTTTTACCAACGACCTGCCACTGGCATTAAACAAGGCATGTGTGTCCATGTATGCTGATCATTCAACCATATATGCATCAGCAACCACAGCTAAGGAAGTCACTGAAACCCTTAATTGACAAAGAGTTGCAGTCTGTTTTGGAAAGGGCCTGAATGCCAAGCATCACGTCTGGAGGAAACCAGGCACCGCTCATCACCTGGCAAATACCATCCCTACGGTGAAGCATGGTGATGGCAGCATCATGCTTTGGGGATGATTTTCAGTGGCAGAGACTGGGAGACTTGTCAGAATCAAGGGGAAGATTCACATAGAAAAGTACAGAAAGATCCTTGATGAAAATCTGCTGCAGAGCGCTCAGGATCTCAGATTTGGGGGATGGTTTACCTTCCAACAGGACAACGACCCTAAGCACACAGCCTAGACAACACAGGTATGGCTCCGGGACAGTTCAGTTGTTTCAACAACAGAAAAATAGCTTCAAGTGTTTTGTCCAAATATTGGTGGATTGAACGAATAAAAAAATGGACGACCTGACCAGAGAGGTCCAGAACCTGAAGAACGGTTTGCAATTCTCCCAGGGTCAGCTCAACGAGTTGAAACGGGAGAACGGCAAGATGTGTAATCTGTAAGTCATTGAGAGAGGACATCAGTTCTGTGTGTGAATCCATGATAACAATGACGAATAAATCTCGAGGGATAATAAAGGCGGAACAACATTGTTGTGGACGGAATTGCAGAATCTCCACCGTCCCTAACCTGGACGGAGGCTGAGGAAAAAGTGAGGGAAATGTTCTCAGAGAAATTGAAGATGGGCCACAGGAAGATTGAGATGGAGCGCGCCCACAGGACTGGAAAAACCACCACCAGTCCAAGTGACAGGCCCAGACCGATAGTGGTCAAGTTCCTGAGGTTCAAGGATGAGGTAGCTGTTCTTTAAAGAGCCAAGAACCTGAGAGGAACTTATATCTGCCTCGACAAGGACTATCCTGAAGCTGTGCGCCAGAAGAGGAAATAACTTATCCCAGCCATGAAAGCTGCCAGAGCACATGCGGACATTGCTTACATCTGCTATGGCAGGCTCATTGCACACCCTCCTTCCTGGAAGCCTGGAAGGGATGAGAGAGCCAAGCCTATGGGTTTGTAGGTTCAACCCCGCAGCACACACACACACGCACCGATTAATGAATGGACTGTTGAATGCAGATTTTTTCCTCTTGCTTTGTTTGCTCTCTTCAGTATTGTGTCTATCTCTGATAAGCTACCCAGGAAAGGGCTGAAATAGCCCATCTTAATATATATAGCCTTAAAAAGAATGTTCATGAAATCACTAACATCAGATAACATCCATATTTTAGCTTTTTCTGAGACTCACATAGATAATTAATTTGATGATACAGCAGTAGCAATACAAGGATGTAACATCTATAGAAGAGACAGAAATGCTTATGGGGGAGTTGTTGCTGTATATATTTAGAGCCATATCCCTGTAATGCTTTGCGAAGATATTAGGTCAAGTGTTATTGAAGTGTTGAGGTTGCAGTTTCACTTGGTACATCTAAAGCATTTTCGTTTGAGGTGTTGCTGTAAACAGCTAACTGTGAACAATCAGTATCTAAATCATATGTGTGAAATGCTTGATAGTGTATGTGATGTAAATCGAAAGGTCTACTTTCTTGAGGACCTGAATATTGACTGGTTTTCATTAAGCTGTCCACTCAATAAAAAGCTTCTCACTGTAACTACTGCCTGGAGCCTGGTTCAGGTTATTAATCAACCTACCAGGGTGTTTACAAACACTACAGGAACAAGATCATCCAGATGCATCAATCACATTTGTACTAATACGGTAGAACTTTGTTCTGAAGCTGTATCTGTACCCATTGGATACAGTGATCACAATATAGTGGCTATATCCAGGAAAGCCAAAGTTCCAACAGCTGTGCCTAAAATAGTGTATAAGTGATCATACAAATGGTTTAGCTGTGAATGATGTTAAAAATATTTGTTGGTCTGATGTGATTAATAAGGAATATCCAGACACTGCACTTTATGAATTTGTTATTGATTAACATGCACCTGTTATTAAAGAAACTGACTGTTAGAACTGCTCAGGCTCCATGGATTGATGAGGAATTGAAAAACTGAATGGTTGAAAGAGATGGGGCAACAGGAAGTGGCTAATAAGTCTGGCTGCACATCTGACTGGCTGACTTACTGCACATTGAGAAATTATGTGACTAAACTCAACAAAGGAAGAAGAAACTGAATTATGAAGCCAAGATATAAAGAATGATGGAAAAAAAAAACTTTGGAGTACTTTAAATGAAATGACGGGCAGAAAGACAAATTCAACTCCATCTTTCATCAAATCAGATGGCTTATTCATCACAAAACCATTTGATGTTGACAATTATTTTAATGATGACTTCATTGGCAAAGTGGGCAAATTTAGGCAGGAAATGCCAACAACGAACAGTAAGCCATCATCGTATTCATGCATTAAAAAAAACAATGAACGAAAAGCATTCCAGGTTTGAATTTTGTAAAGTTAGTGTTGGAGAGGTGGAATAATTATTGTTATTGATCAATAATGACAAACCTCCTGGCATTGACAACTTAGATGGAAAGCGACTGTAGACTCTACAGCCACTCCTATCTGTCATATCTTTAATCTGAGAGGAATGTTTCTGTCCTCAGGCCTGGAGGGAAGCAAGAGTAATTCCTCCACCCAAGAGTGGTAAAGCAGCCTATACTAGTTCCAACAGCATACCTAAAATATTGCTGCCAGCTCATAGCAAACTATTGGAAAACATTATTTAACCAAACACATCAAATCAAATCAGATTGTATTCATCACATGCGCCGAATATGCTTACTTAGAAGCCCGTAACCAACAATGCAGTTTTAAGAAAAATACAGACAACAATAATAAATAAAAGTAACAAATAATTAAAGAACAGCAGTAAAATAACGATAGCAAGGCCATATACATGGTAGATAGCAGATGATGATGTGCAAGTAGAAATACTGATGTGCAAAAGAGCAGAAAAGTAAATAAAAACAAGGCGCTAGCGGAACCCCTCGACAACATTCCACTGAAAAGGCGAAATTCAAAAATATTTTTGGGAAATATGTAACTTTCACACATTAACAATTCCAATACAGCAAATGAAAGATAAACATCTTGTTAATCTACCCATCGTGTCCGATTTCAAAAATGCTTTACAGCGAAAGCACAGCATATGATTATGGTTTCTCTCTTTGTTTACTATGGTGCTATCCTCAGATAATAGCATCGTTAGTTTTCGCCGAAAAGCCTTTTTGAAATCTGACATGTTGGCTGGATGCACAAGAAGTGTAGCTTTAATTTGCTACCTTGCCTGTGTGATTTAATGAAAGTTCGATTTTTATGGTAATTTATTTGAATTTGGCGCTCTGCATTTTCCCTGGCTTTAGGCCAGGTGGAACGCTAGCGTCCCACATATCCCAGAGACGTTAACATAAATCATCCTTAAGGTTCCAACCGGAGTATTCCTATGTCTGAAGAAAAGCACTGGAACGAGAGTTAACTCTCTCGTGACCGTTCGTCATGAGACCAAGGCACTCTGCCAGACCACTGACTCAAACAGGTCTCATGAGCCCCTCCTTTATAGTAGAATCCTCAAACAATTTTCTAAAGACGGTTGACATCTAGTGGAGCCATAGGAAGGGCACCTTGACTCCATAGACACTGTGTATTTGGTAGGCCAAGCTTTGAAAAAGTACAAACCTCAGATTTCCCACTTCCTGGTTGGATATTTCTCAGTTTTTCGCCTGTCATATGAGTTCTGTTATACTCACAGACATCATTCAAACAGTTTTAGAAACTTCAGAGTGTTTTCTATCCAATACTACTAATAAAATGCATATATTAGCATCTGGGACAGAGTAGGAGGCAGTTCACTCTGGGCACGCTATTCATCCAAAAGGGAAAATGCTGCCACCTATCCTAAAAAGGTTAATTTCGAGTCTGGAAGGAGCGGTTATAGTCTAACCAAACACCTAGGTATTTGTAGTTGTAGTAGCATACCATGCGATTATCTGAGGACAGCGCCCCGCTTACTAAAGCTCTAAAAACATTTTCCAAACCAGCAGATGCGTCACGAAATTTAGAAATATCGATAAAATAAATCACTTACCTTTGAAGATCTTCCTCTGTTTGCAATCCCAATGATCCCAGCTACATAACAAATTGTAATTTTGTTCAATAAAGTCCTTCTTTATATCCCAAGAAGTATTTTTTTTTTTTTTTACTAGGCAAGTCAGTGAAGAACAAATTCTTATTTTCAATGACGGCCTAGGAACAGTGGGTTAACTGCCTGTTCAGGGGCAGAACGACAGATTTGTACCTTGGAACTTGCAACCTTTTGGTTACTAGTCCAACACTCTAACCACTAGGCTACCATGCCGCCCCAAACCAACAATTGCTTGCTTGATTCAGTAATCCACCTGTTCCCCTCATTCAAAATGCATACAAAGGAATCCCAAAAGTTACCAATAAACTTTGTCCAAACAAGTCAAACAACGTTTCTAATCCATTCTCAGGTACGGTAATATGTAAATGAACAATTTAAGACAGAGAATAGTTTGTTCAATACTGGAGATAAATAACGAAGTGTGCGCCCTCATCCACACGTGCCACAACACTACAGTCAAAATGAGAGCCACCAACAAGGATTTGAATGGGCTGTGACCTCAAAAAAAATATATGGATGGATTATCCTCAGGTCTTTGCCT
>NC_068433.1:5728476-5815976 GCF_023373465.1 Oncorhynchus keta
CCTGTAGTTGGTGATCAGTCCACCTTTAGCTGCAATGACTCCAACCACTTCCTGTAGTTAGTGATCAGTCCGCCTTTAGCTGCAATGACTCCAACCAACCACTTCCTGTAGTTAGTGATCAATGCTGCAATGACTCCAACCAAACACTTCCTGTAGTTGGTGATCAGTCCACCTTTAGCTGCAATGACTCCAACCTCTTCCTGTAGTTGGTGATCAGTCCACCTTTAGCTGCAATGACTCCAACCAACCTCTTCCTGTAGTTGGTGATCAGTCCACCTTTAGCTGCAATGACTGCAACTAGAAGGCATTTTGGCACATTTGTGGATGCAGAGCTGCTTTAACTCAAGGTGGGTTAAAGGGTTTTGTGGGTTTTCAAGCATGAACTGGTCGTTCAAACATAATCCCAATTGAGATGTTGTGTCAGTACTTGAAATGAGAAGTTCATGTTTGAAAACCAACAAATGTTGCTGAGTTAAAGTAGTTCTGCATGCAAGAGTGGGACAAAATTCCTCCACAGTGATGTCAGACTGAGAAACAACTACAGGAAGCATTTATTTACGGTAATTGCAGCTAAAGGTGGCACAACCAGTTATGGAGTGTAAGGCGGTAATTGCCTTTTCACACAGGGGAATTGGGTGTTGCACAACTGTCTATAAGAGTCACGACCGTGTGTCGAGAAGGACCAAGGCGCAGCGGAGGTTGAGTTCCACATTTTATTTCTAAGTGAAACTTAAGCAATACATTAAAGAAAGAACGAAACGTGACTAAGTGGTGCACATGCACCAACACAAAACAACATCCCACAAACACAGGTGGGAAAAACAGCTACTTAAATATGATCCCCAATTAGAGACAACGATTACCAGCTGCCTCTAATTGGGAATCATACAAATCACCAACATAGAAAATAAACTTAGAACACCACATAGAAATAAATAAACTAGATCACCCCCAGTCACACCCTGACCTACTTCACCATAGAGACACAATGACAGTGACAGTACCCCCCCCAATGGTGCGGACTCCGGCCGAAAAACCTGAAACCAAATAGAGAGGGCAAGGGGGGGGTGATTAGTGTCGGTGGCGGCTCTGTTGTGGGACGAAGTACCCGCTCAGCTCGCGGATCCACCATCTTTGGTGTGGCTCTGGTGCGGGCCGAAGAACCCGCTCATCCCACGTATTCAGTCATGGACCCAGGCTGAACACTGTGCCTGGACTGGAGCTCGATGCCGAGGAAGGCTCCTGCCATGGAGCGTGGCCTGGACATCGGTGCAGAGGTAGAGTCCTGCCATGGACCAGGACAGGACAACGTGTCAGGACTGGGCATCGGCTCAGAGGAAGAATCCTGCCATGGACCGGGACAGGACACCGTGTCAGGACTGGGCATCGGCTCAGAGGAAGACTCCTGCCCTGAAGCCATGGACTGGGACAGGACACCGTGTCAGGACTGGGCATCGGCTCAGAGGAAGACTCCTGCCATGGACCGGGACAGGACACCGTGTCAGGACTGGGCATCGGCTGCCCAGTGGGAGGAAGACTCCTAGAGGAAGACTCCTGCCATGGACGGGACAGGACACCGTGACAGGAGCACAGACTCCTGCCATGGACCGGGACAAGACACCGTAACAGGACTGGGCATCAGCTCAGAGGAAGAGTTGTTTGTTTCGTTCTTTCTTTGTTGTTTTGTGTGTTTTCAAATAGATATTATGTGTAAACCATGTCGCGCTGCAGTTTGGTCCGAGCTTCCAGCGAATACCGTGACAATAAGTATATATTTTTTAGTTATTTGTAAACTGAGGTTCCCTTTGTCTGTTTATTATCAATGCATAGTCACTTTACCTCTACCTAGATGTACATATTACTTCCATTATCTCGACTAACCTGTGCCCCCACACATTGACTCTGTACCGGTACCCCCTGTATATAGCCTCCACATTGACTCTGTACCGGTACCCCCTGTATATAGCCTCCACATTGACTCTGTACCGGTACCCCCTGTATATAGCCTCCACATTGACTCTGTACCGGTACCCCTGTATATAGCCTCCACATTGACTCTGTACCGGTACCCCCTGTATATAGCCTCCACATTGACTCTGTACCGGTACCCCTGTATATAGCCTCCACATTGACTCTGTACCGGTACCCCTGTATATAGCCTCCACATTGACTCTGTACTGGTACCCCTGTATATAACCTCCACATTGACTCTGTACCGGTACCCCCTGTATATAGCCTCCACATTGACTCTGTACCGGTACCCCCTGTATATAGCCTCCACATTGACTCTGTACTGGTACCCCTGTATATAGCCTCCACATTGACTCTGTAGCCTCCCGGTACTGGTACCCCCTGTATATAGCCTCCACATTGACTCTGTACTGGTACCCCCTGTATATAGCCTCCACATTGACTCTGTACCGGTACCCCCTGTATATAGCCTCCAGATTGACTCTGTACTGGTACCCCCTGTATATAACCTCCACATTGACTCTGTACCGGTACACCCTGTATATAGCCTCGTTACTGTTCTTTTTATTATTTGATTTCTTTTGACTTTTTGACTTTTGACTTTAGGAAACACTTTCTTAACACTTATTTTTCTTAAAACTGCATTGCAGGTTAAGGGCTTGTAAGTAAGGGTTTCATTGTAAGGTCTACTACACCTGTTCTATTCGGCGCATGTGACAAATACAATTGGATTTGATTTTGATTTGATATGATCCACTAATATTAGCATCCCTCAGGAACAACTACACAGGTGTGACAGAGAAAATAAAGCTAAACAGAATGAAAACGATGCAAAACGTAGTCTACAAATTGAAGGAAACTAACATTAGTGACAGTTATGAATGTATTTGTGGGAGTCGAGAAGGTGGTAAGTTAAATATAACAAAGAACATGGAATGCAACATATGAGTAGCGTCTTGACATGGAACACAGAAACTATACTGCCTGGGGAAAGAACCTAAGGGAGTGCCAGATAAAGGGGGATTAATGAGTAAGGTAATGGAGTCCCTTCCAGTGTGTTCTGGAGTTTCAGCTGACCTTGGCTCCGTGGACTCTGGGCCAGGACCTCCCCAGCGAGTGAGCTGCACATCATTGAGTAAGTCAGTGAAACTGGAAAGCGTTTTTAGGACTGATATTGTAGCCTACAATATGTGTCTCCACACACCGAGGCCGAGGCTATTGATAAATTCAAAACAACATCGTTTTTATTTATCTCAGATTCTCAGGTTGTCAAAGACCAATTTTGATAATTTCTGCAGTATTATGGCGCTTTCAAGACAACTGGTTCAAAAAGTATGTTGAATCATGAGATCAGTGAACTTCAGGTTGGAAAGTCAGAGCTCTAGAAAGATGCCTTGGAATTCCGAGTTGGATGATTGTTTTTGTTGTTGTCTTGAACGTACTGAAGTCAGAGATTTCCCAGTGTTCTGTTCCGAGTTACTAGTTCTTTTGAATGCGGCATTAAAAAAAAGAACATGCCAAAGTCTCCAGACATGTAACATTACAGAATTGCACATGTATTGTTTTGTTAGTTATTTCATGTCTAGTTCCTTTATTAAAGAACATGAGTAACCACCACGCTGCATTTTGGTCCGCTTCTCCTTCACCACAGGAAAACTCTTACAAAAGGTGAGATGATGAGTACAGGCCAGATGAGAACTTGTTCTCAAATAAAAGATGATTCAATGCCAGGAATGCAAAGAGGGAAGTGTGAGACCTAAACAAAATGTTTTATTCTCAATGAACCAGGGCACTACACAAAGCCAGACCAGACTGATAACACAAATAAAGTTCATTCTTAGTCCTAATCGCACCTTTGTCAACTTGAATTATCAGATCTGCAACAACTCCTCCCTGCTTTGTGCTTTCCTCTAAATCTCTCTGCTGTCTGGCATAAGGTATCATCCATATGGCATCATCCATATACTGTAGTATCATCCATACAGTATCATCCACACTGTATCATTCACACAACTCTTAACTCTTTGCAAACTGGAAACCATTTATCCGGAGGCTGCATTCATTGTTGCTGGGGATTTTAACAAGGCTAATCTGAAAACAAGACTCCCTAAATTTTATCAGCATATCGATTGCGCAACCAGGGGTGGAAAAACCTTGGATCATTGTTACTCTAACTTCCGCGACGCATATAAGGCCCTGCCCCACCCCCCTTTTGGAAAAGCTGACCACGACTCCATTTTGTTGATCCCTGCCTACATACAGAAACTAAAACAAGAGGCTCCCACGCTGAGGTCTGTCCAACGCTGGTCCGACCAAGCGGACTCCACACTCCAAGACTGCTTCCATCACGTGGACTGGGATATGTTTCGTATTGCGTCAGATAACAATATTGACGAATACGCTGATTCGGTGTGCGAGTTCATTAGAACGTGCGTTGAAGATGTCGTTCCCATAGCAACGATTAAAACATTCCCTAACCAGAAACCGTGGATTGATGGCAGCATTCGCGTGAAACTGAAAGTGCGAACCACTGCTTTTAATCAGGGCAAGGTGTCTGGTAACATGACCGAATACAAACAGTGCAGCTATTCCCTCCGCAAGGCTATCAAACTAGCTAAGCGTCAGTACAGAGACAAAGTAGAATCTCAATTCAACGGCTCAGACACAAGAGGCATGTGGCAGGGTCTACAGTCAATCATGGACGACAAGAAGAAATCCAGCCCAGTCACGGACCAGGATGTCTTGCTCCCAGGCAGACTAAATAACTTTTTTGCCCGCTTCGAGGACAATACAGTGCCACTGACATGGCCTGCAAAGAAAACATGCGGTCTCTTCTTCACTGCAGCCGAGGTGAGTAAGACATTTAAACGTGTTAACCCTCGCAAGGCATGCGCAGACCAGCTGGCCGGTGTGTTTACGGACATATTCAATCAATCCCTCTATACCAGTCTGCTGTTCCCACATGCTTCAAGAGGGCCACCATTGTTCCTGTTCCCAAGAAATCTAAGGTAACTGAGCTAAACGACTACCGCCCCGTAGCACTCACTTCCGTCATCATGAAGTGCTTTGAGAGACTAGTCAAGGACCATATCACCTCCACCCTACCTGACACCCTAGACCCACTCCAATTTGCTTACCGCCCAAATAGGTCCACAGACGATGCAATCTCAACCACACTGCACACTGCCCTAACCCATCTGGACAAGAGGAATACCTATGTGAGAATGCTGTTCATCGACTACAGCTCGGCATTCAACACCATAGTACCCTCCAAGCTCGTCATCAAGCTCGAGACCCTGGGTCTCGACCCCGTCCTGTGCAACTGGGTACTGGACTTCCTGACGGGCCGCCCCCAGGTGGTGAGGGTAGGCAACAACATCTCCTCCCCGCTGATCCTCAACACTGGGGCCCCACAAGGGTGCGTTCTGAGCCCTCTCCTGTACTCCCTGTTCACCCACGACTGCGTGGCCACGCACGCCTCCAACTCAATCATCAAGTTAGCGGACGACACAACAGTGGTAGGCTTGATTACCAACAACGACGAGACGGCCTACAGGGAGGAGGTGAGGGCCCTCGGAGTGTGGTGTCAGGAAAATAACCTCACACTCAACGTCAACAAAACTAAGGAGATTATTGTGGACTTCTGGAAACAGCAGAGGGAACACCCCCCTATCCACATCGATGGAACAGTAGTGGAGAGGGTAGCAAGTTTTAAGTTCCTCGGCATACACATCACAGACAAACTGAATTGGTCCACTCACACAGACAGCATCGTGAAGAAGGCGCAGCAGTGCCTCTTCAACCTCAGGAGGCTGAAGAAATTCGGCTTGTCACCAAAAGCACTCACAAACTTCTACAGATGCCCAATCGAGAGCATCCTGGCGGGCTGTATCACCGCCTGGTACGGCAACTGCTCCGCCCTCAACCGTAAGGCTCTCCAGAGGGTGTGAGGTCTGCACAACGCATCACCGGGGGCAAACTACCTGCCCTCCAGGACACCTACACCACCCGATGTTACAGGAAGGCCATAAAGATCATCAAGGACAACAACCACCCGAGCCACTGCCTGTTCACCCCGCTATCATCCAGAAGGCGAGGTCAGTACAGGTGCATCAAAGCTGGGACCGAGAGACTGAAAAACAGCTTCTATCTCAAGGCCATCAGACTGTTAAACAGCCACCACTAACATTGAGTGGCTGCTGCCAACACACTGACACTGACACTGACTCAACTCCAGCCACTTTAATAATGGGAATTGATGGGAAATGATGTAAATATATCACTAGCCACTTTAAACAATGCTACCTTATATAATGTTACTTACCCTACATTATTCATCTCATATGCATACGTATATACTGTACTCTATATCATCGACTGCATCCTTATGTAATACATGTATCACTAGCCACTTTAACTATGCCACTTTGTTTACATACTCATCTCATATGTATATACTGTACTCGATACCATCTACTGTATCTTGCCTATGCTGCTCTGTACCATCACTCATTCATATATCCTTATGTACATATTCTTTATCCCCTTACACTGTGTATAAGACAGTAGTTTTGGAATTGTTAGTTAGATTACTTGTTGGTTATTACTGCATTGTCAGAACTAGAAGCACAAGCATTTCGCTACACTCGCATTAACATCTGCTAACCATGTGTATGTGACAAATACAATTTGATTTGATTTGAATACATCCATACAGCATCATCCATGCGGTATCATCCAAATACTGTAGTATCATCCACACGGTATCATCCATATACTGTAGTATCATTCACACGGTATAATCCAGAGTCTGTAGTATCATCCACACGGTATCATCCTTACAGTATCATCCATATACTGTAGTATCATCCATACAGTATCATCCACACTGTATCATTCACACAATACATCCATACAGTATCATCCATGCGACATCATCCATATACTGTAGTATCATCCACACGGTATCATCCATATACTGTAGTATCATTCACACGTTATCATCCCGATTCTGTAGTATCATCTACACGGTATCATCCTTACAGTATCATCCATATACTGTAGTATCATCCATACAGTATCATCCACATGGTATCATCCATACGGTATCATCCATACAGTATCATCCACACAGTATCATCCATACGGTATCATCCTTACAGTATCATCCACACGGTATCATCCATACAGTATCATCCACACAGTATCATCCATACGGTATCATCCATACAGTATCATCCACACAGTATCATCCATACGGTATCATCCTTACAGTACCATCCATACGGTATCATCCATACAGTATCATCCATACGGTATCATCCTTACAGTATCATCCACACAGTATCATCCATACAGTACCATCCATACGGTATCATCCATACAGTATCATCCATACGGTATCATCCTTACAGTATCATCCACACAGTATCATCCATACAGTATCATCCATACGGTATCATCCTTACAGTATCATCCACACAGTATCATCCATACAGTATCATCCACACAGTATCATCCATACGGTATCATCCTTACAGTACCATCCATACGGTATCATCCATACAGTATCATCCATACAGTATCATCCATACAGTATCATCCATACAGTATCATCCATACGGTATCATCCATACAGTATCATCCATACAGTATCATCCATACAGTATCATCCATACAGTATCATCCATACAGTATCATCCATACAGTATCATCCATACAGTATCATCCATACGGTATCATCCATACAGTATCATCCATACGGTATCATCCATACAGTATCATCCATACGGTATCATCCTTACAGTATCATCCATACAGTATCATCCATACAGTATCATCCATACGGTATCATCCATACAGTATCATCCACACAGTATCATCCATACAGTATCATCCATACAGTATCATCCATACAGTATCATCCATACAGTATCATCCATACAGTATCATCCATACAGTATCATCCATACAGTATCATCCATACAGTATCATCCATACGGTATCATCCATACAGTATCATCCACACAGTATCATCCATACAGTATCATCCATACGGTATCATCCATACAGTATCATCCATACGGTATCATCCATACAGTATCATCCACACAGTATCATCCATACAGTATCATCCATACGGTATCATCCATACGGTATCATCCACACAGTATCATCCATACAGTATCATCCACACGGTATCATCCATACGGTATCATCCTTACAGTACCATCCATACAGTATCATCCACACGGTATCATCCTTACAGTACCATCCATACGGTATCATCCATACAGTATCATCCACACGGTATCATCCACACAGTATCATCCATACAGTATCATCCATACGGTATCATCCTTACAGTATCATCCACACAGTATCATCCATACAGTATCATCCACACAGTATCATCCATACGGTATCATCCTTACAGTACCATCCATACGGTATCATCCATACAGTATCATCCATACAGTATCATCCTTACAGTATCATCCATACAGTATCATCCATACGGTATCATCCATACAGTATCATCCATACAGTATCATCCATACAGTATCATCCATACAGTATCATCCATACAGTATCATCCTTACAGTACCATCCATACGGTATCATCCATACAGTACCATCCATACGGTATCATCCATACAGTATCATCCATACGGTATCATCCTTACAGTATCATCCACACAGTATCATCCATACAGTATCATCCACACAGTATCATCCATACGGTATCATCCATACAGTATCATCCACACAGTACCATCCATACGGTATCATCCACACAGTATCATCCACACAGTATCATCCATACAGTATCATCCATACGGTATCATCCATACAGTATCATCCACACAGTATCATCCATACAGTATCATCCACACAGTATCATCCATACAGTATCATCCACACAGTACCATCCATACGGTATCATCCATACAGTATCATCCACACAGTACCATCCATACGGTATCATCCACACAGTATCATCCATACAGTACCATCCATACGGTATCATCCACACAGTATCATCCATACGGTATCATCCATACAGTATCATCCATACGGTATCATCCATACAGTATCATCCATACGGTATCATCCATACAAATTAAATGGAATCACATTTTATTTGTCACGTGTGCGGAATACAACAGGTGAAATACTTACCAACAATGCAGTTAAGAAAAATGAGTTGTATTATAAAATATTTAGTAAATAAACTAAAGATAAAAATAAGAACAGGTAATAACAACAGCGAGGCTATATACAGGAGGTACTGGTACTGAGTCAATGTGAGGGGTACAGCTTAGTCGAGGTAATGGAGGTCACATGTACATGTAGGTAGGTGTAAAAGTGACAAGGCATAGATAATAAACAGCTAGTAGCAGCAGTGTAAAAATAAATAAAGGGGTGGATGCAAGTAGTCTGGGTAGCCATTTCACTAACTGATCAGCAGACTTATGGCTCGGGGATAGAAGCTGTTAAGAAGCCATTTGGGACCTAGACTTGGCTCTCCGCTACCGCTTGCCGTGCAATAGCATAGAGGACAGCCTATGACTTGGGTGGCTGGAGTCTGACAATGTGTAGGGCCTTCCTCTGACATACTGCACCAAATCCCCTAGTTAGCCTTACACCACTGAAGATTCTAGCCAGTTCCATAACAGTCGGAAGAACCAGTCTTCTACCTCGGAACACTCCAAAGCAGGGGTTTATTCATTGCGCCAAAGTCTATTGCAAAATGTTTCGGGCACCCCCAAACGTTTTTATTGGACACATTAAAGACTTTTGGATATGTCTTTACATGTTTGGAAACAGACCATGTAATACCACTGCCATTTCCTTCTGCATCTTAATATTTATTATATGAATCTCCATTGCATTTTTTTTTTTTTGGGGGGCATTTAGTTAAACACTCATCAAGAGCCACTCTAATTCCAGACATGTGTTTTTCTGTTGTTCATTAGAAAAACAAGATTTCAGTCTTTGGAAGTGTGTTTCCTGACCGATTCTGCGTTTGGTTAATGATGTTTGTCCCCCATGATACACTGTAGACGCAAAATACTATTCCACTTCGTCAAAATCCCCGGTATTAATCTAAGATAACTCAAGAAATCTGTAATTCATTTTGACGTTTTTACCAAGGATGTTTCAGTTGAGCAATTTTACATCTAACTAAGGTGTTTGGTGCAGTATTTCTCAAGTTAAAGTCTCACTGTCTATGCAATTGGATAGAGAGCAATCGCCGCAGCTGTTCGCCCATGTTAGTGAGCAGATGGACATTATCAAATCAAAACACAACCTTCCTTTACCCATTGTGATGCATGAATGTTCTGATTTTATGACCAAAATGATCCTATTCACACTTTGCAGTCAATGTTGACAGTAGAATAATAGTTTCTGACTCGATTCGATGCCATATAATCAGTTTTCAAAAGGATTCGTTACTTTTTGAAAGCAGTTGCTCTTTAACACATGTTAAACCTAGTCCTGGACTAATAAGGACTTTAAATGCTTTTTTGTCAAAGACTTGATTTAGAAAAAGTAAGGCAATACCTGGGTCAGATTTGGATATAACCTACGAAATCCAATAATATATCTAAATATAATATTCTTGACAACGTTGTTGGCAGAGTGTTAAGGGGGTGAGGGTTGTGTCACGTGAAAACCCGGAAGAACCTCGCAGGGGTCGAATGAATCTCCCTCCAGCACAGCGGGTGCAGGTCGAGTTTTGCCGGACAGTGCCGCTCGGGGTCCTGCGGCCAGGAAACAGATCAGAAAAGAGGCAAAAGATCAGAATCAAACTACAGGGTAAAATCGCCGGAGAAAACCAGAAATCCCTCGCTGTAGGAAAGGGACAATCGAAAGGAAACCCCATCCTAAAGACACTGATATCCATGGCCAGGCACAGGATTAAGTTTTAGCCTAGCTTCCAGTTTATCAAGCTAGCTAGATAGGGACATGATCATAAGGATTTGCAAGTGCTAATGTCAGTTTGTTTTATGTTTGCTAGGTTTTAAGACTGCTTAACAATCACCTATGATAACAAAGGTTACGTATGTAACCACGGGTATGTGAGCCATATGAATCACTCCAATATATTGCCATCACTCCGCGGCGTCGGGATACATCCGAGGTGAGGATTTACAGATTTATATATAGACCCCATGGCCACCATACCCGTTCTCTACATCATTTTTGAGGTGCCTCTAGCACCGTAGAGGATTGGAGTGATTCATATAGCTCACATAACCATGGTTACATACATAACCTTTGTTATGTTTCACTATATTGGATCACTCCAATATATTGGTATACCCGTACCAGATTAGTCAGTGCTAGAGGGACCTGGCCAGCCAGTGGCAATGTCCCAGCTCTGGACCAAGACGCAGGGGCCATCAATGTGGAAGGGAGGTCCCGGCACAGTTCCTGGAAGGGGAGGCATCGCCCATGACAGCTGAACCAACCGCAGAGGGAGGTGCCACATTTACCTGATAGTACCTAGTAAAGGTGCAAGAGGAAGCCCAGCTGGCCACAGCACAGATATCAGTGAGAGGCACTGATCTCAGTAGTGCCCAGGATGCAGCCACACCTCGTGTTGAATGTGCCACTACAGATCACAGCAATTGCCTCTCAGCCAGGCTGTTGTAGTCATGTCCACGATCCAGTGAGAGAGCCTCTGCTTTTATAACCCAGTCCCCAGGACTCTCTCACCATAGTAGACAAAGAGCTGGTTGTTCTCACTGACATTGTCCACTCCACATAGGCAGCACAGTGTTGTGTTGTCCATTCTCACCAGGACATGTCTTCCCTTCAGATGTGGAAGGAAAGACCGCAGAGCCAGCAGGACAGCTCAGAACTCTAGTGTACTGATGTGCCTGCTGCTCCAAGGGGGTAGCCAACAACCGCTGGATGACCTGTCCTTGGTCACACCCCCCTAGCCGATCTGGGAGGCCAGCTCCCAGCTGCACATCCTCAGCATCTCAACCTCACCTGAAAGAAAGGAGCAGCCTCACAATGCCCTGAGGCACTGTGCAGTCACCCGCAGCTGGTGGTGACGATGGCGCTTCGGGTACAGCCGGTGGGAGTTGAACCACCGCTGAAGAGTCCAGAGACGGAGCAGGCCAAGGGGAATCAGCAACAAGGCCGCAGTCAGCAAGCCCAACAGGCATTGGCAAGTCAGGGGCGGATACCACCCACAACACACACATAGAACAAACCAGTCGGCAAGTTGTGTAAGGTAAATTACAGTTTGTGGCAGCAAGAGCCACAAACCACGAGCGGAAGATACAGATCAACCGTGGTGCGCAGCAAGTGGAGCTCTCAAGAGGAGGGGCGGCCTTGTTGTGGCCTGCTGCTCCAGGCTGCAAACAGCCAGTGAGTATACTTTCACGCAAGATATGACACTTACCAGTGACTTACCAAGCTAACGTCAGAACGTTTGTACCTCAAACACAATACGGACGGATTGCAGCCGACAAAATGAAATAGAACGTGTGTCGCGGCCATGGGGTCTACATATTGCTAAACAGCAATCACAAACTCAGAGAGGCTGCTGCCTACACTGAGACCCAATCACTAACTCAGAGAGGCTGCTGCCTACATTGAGACCCAATCACTGGACACTTTAATAACTAGTCACTATAAACCAATGCCACTTTAATAATGTTTACATATCTTACTAATAGTCATATCATATGTGTCATAAGGTGAATGCACCAATTTGTAAGTCGCTCTGGATAAGAGCGTCTGCTAAATGACTTAAATGTAAATGTAAATGTATTTACTGTATTTTATACCATCTACATGCCTATGCTGCTCAGCCATCGCTCATCCATGTACTTATATGTACATATTCTCATTCCCCCCCTTTAGATTTGTGTGTATAAGCTAGTTGTTGGGTAATTGTTAGATTACTTGTTAGATTTGCGTGTATTAGCTAGTTGTTGGGGAATTGTTAGATTACTTGTTAGATATTACTGCACAGGTTGGAACTAGAAGCACCAGCATTTCGCTGCACTCGCATTAACATCTGTTAACCATGTGTATGTGACCAATACAATTTGAATTGATTTAATATAGTGGCAGACCACAGCCGTGACTCAGGTGTACACGGGAATAAGTCTGTGAAATTCCTCTGATGTATCTCTCCGCTGCAGACTGATGCCAATATCTTGGAGTGATCCAATATAGTGAAACATAATCGCTGTGAGGTGCCCGTATGGCTGCTTCCACTGCTATCCATCCGTGCGTGCTGATTATAGTAGACAGTGCCAGAGCATTTTTAGCTACATATCTGTCAATGGAGAGCCTGTTTCGTAAATAATTGTCTAAAGACAAGTGTCTTATAGGCTACTGTAAGGATAACATTTGTTTATAAAAACCTTTAAATAATTTGCTGGGAACATATTTCACTACCCAAAATTGTGTGCGCCCCTGTTGTGAAGACAAAAACAGTAGGTTGTCACTTAGGGATATTTTGGGTAAAATTAGGGTTTTGCACAAAATTACTATTCCTGTCCCTATAAACACTTTTATAGATGCATAGTCACTTTACCCCTATCTACTTGTACATATTACCTCAATTGCCTTGACTAACGTGTACCCCAGCATTTTGACTCGGTACCGGTACCCCCTGTATATAGCCTCGTTATTGTTATTTTATTTTTACTCTTAAACATTTTTACTTTAGTTAATTTAGTAAATATTTTGGTTAAGACCTTGTAAGTAAGCCTTTCACGGTGTATTCGGTTCATGTGACAAAAAAATATAATTAATTTGAGATAACAGGACATGATTTATAGAGAGTATTTACAGGTGACATATTTTCTCACCCTCAGCACTGAAGATATTAAAACTTCATCTAATCAAGGTAATTGTGAACTCTTGCCAGTGGATGCTAGTTGTTGCATGAAATGAATGAATGGTCGCATGAATAACCCAATTCTTCAAGGGAAATTGACACCCATACACTCAACACCATATGTATTTGGACAGTGAAGCTAAAATGTTGTCTACACTCCAGCATTTTTTATTTGAGATCAAAAGTTTCAAATGAGGCGACAGTACAGAATGCGTGGAGTAGATTAAAGTAGATATGTGCAGTTATAGCGTACAATATACAGTACTCTAGTGTGCTCTACTGTACTTTGCTGTACTGTTCTCTACTGTACTGTCCAAACTTGTGAAACATAGACAGCTATGATTAGTTCAAATTTGGTCCGGACCAGACCAAATCTGAACCAATTATAGACATCTATGTTTGTGGCAAATCAAGGCCGGACCGGACCAAAAAGCTACTTCTGTCGATGTTGAAATCAAGCTTGTTCCGGGCCGGGCCAAATAACGACATCTGTGGATGTTGAAATCAAGGCCAGAGCCAACTGCCAAAATTGAAACTACTTTTCAACGTCAATGGACTTTCGGTGTCAGTCGGTGCTCAACGCCTGAGTAGGTGTTAAGCGTGTTTCCAGTCACTGTTGTAGAAGGCCGCACTCTTTCTGAATGGGGGGGTGCGATTTGGTTTCATGTCCATGGTACTTAATGACTATCGACTCTTTTGAGAGACACGTTTTGCTAGCTTAACAAAAGGCTGGGTCCTTAGCCTAAGTCGATAACACAACTTCCATTTTATAAGAACAATCTCAGTAACCATAGAGACAATGAACACAAATGAAGACAAGATGAACGCACATCCGACTTGCAGCCAGACATCTCCAAACTCATATTCACAGAAGTGACAATCTGTGGTCAAAGCAATATAGCCTAAATGCACCTTAAGACACCTGTATTGCATATACTGTGGTCCGCCAGGCTAGAGATACACCAGGCTAGAAATACACCAGGCTAGAGGAACACCAGGCTAGAGGTACACCAGGCTAGAGGTACACCAGGCTAGAGATACACCAGGCTAGAGGTACATCAGGCTAGAGGTACACCAGGCTAGAGGTACACCAGGCTAGAGATACACCAGGCTAGAGATCTGCCAGGCTTCAAGTCCACCTGGCTAGAGATACACCAGGCTAGAGGTACACCAGGCTAGAGGTACACCAGGCTAGAGGTACACCAGGCTGGAGGTACACCAGCATAGAGGTACACCAGGCTAGAGGTACACCAGGCTAGGCTAGAGTTAGACCAGGCTAGAGATACACCAGGCTAGAGGTACACCAGGCTAGAGATACACCAGGCTAGAGTCTAGATGAGTGTGGTGACATACACCAGGCTAAAGGCTAATGGTCCCCCAGGCTAGCAGCTAGGTGTCCCCCAGGCTAGTGGCCTCCTAGGCTAGAGGCTAGTGGTCCACCAGGCTAGAGGCTAGATGTCCTACAAGGCTAGGTGTCCCCAGGGTAGAGGCTAGATGTCCTACAAGGCTAGGTGTCCCCAGGCTAGAGGTCCACCAGGCAAGAGGCTAGTGGTCCACCAGGCTAGAGGCTAGGTGTCCCTCAGGCTAGACATCCCCCAGGCTAGAGGCTAGAGGTCCCCCAGGCTAGCAGCTAGATGTCCCCCAGGCTAGTGGTCCCCTAGGCTAGAGGCTAGTGGTCCACCAGGCTAGAAGCTAGGTGTCCCTCAGGCTAGATGTTCCCCAAGCTAGAGGCTAGATGTCCCACAGGCTAGGTGTCCCCAGGCTAGAGACTAGGTGTCCCGCTGGCTAGAGGTGAGAGTTCCACCAGGCTAGAGGCTAGATGTCCTACAAGGCTAGTTGTCCCCAGGCTAGAGGCTAGATGTCCTACAAGGCTATGTGTCCCCAGGGTAGAGGCTAGGTGTCCCGCAGGCTAGAGGCTAGTGGTCCACCAGGCTACAGGCTCGACTTCCCCCAGGCTGGAGGCTAGACATCCCCCAGGCTAGTTGTCCCCCAGGCTAGAGTCTAGACATCCCCAAGGTTAGATGTCCCCCAGGCTAGAGTCTAGACGTCCGCCGGGCTAGAGGCTAGACGTCCCCTAGGCTAGACGTTCCCCCAGGCTAGAGGCTGGACTTCCCCCAGACTAGAGGCTAGATGTCCCCGAGGCTAGACGTTCTCCAGGCTAGAGGCTAGACATCCCCCGGGCTAGAGGTCCCCCTATATAAAAGTAGAAAATATTTTTTTGCCCTGGACTGGGCTTAATCTGTGTCCAGGAAACTGGCCCTTAGAATGAGACTATATGTAAGCCATCCTGCTCAATTTTCTCTAAAAATGTCCTATCTTTCTCCCTCACTAGCCTCAAGGCCCTCCATACCTAAACCCCCTCCAGACCCAACGCGGACCCTCAGCCAGAGCTGGTGATGTCGAGGACCTTCCTTTCAGAGATTACCCTAATGACCTCCACTACAAACCTGTTGCAAAGAGGAAGTCAGTTAAATGCCTGTCCAAATTAATGGTGTATGTAATAGTTAATACCAGTACATTAATATGAATGACTACTCTGCAGGTAATGTCTACATACTGTTTATACAAGTAACTCAGTGAAAGATCCACTTAAAGGAAATGTATTTTATTTACCTCCATCTCACGTCTACAGAGAGCCTTAGAAAACAAGCCAACGTCCTACGAAGCAGAAAGAAGAGAAGAGAGATAAAAGAAGATGGAATGCGAGAGATCGATTTGAACACAGGAAATTAGTTGGGAGAGGAGCCTCCTAGGAAGTAAGTCATGGAGGGATGGATGGGGGAACATGATGGACGGATAGATCTACTTAAGCAATAAGGCCCAAGGGGGTGTGGTATATGGCCAATATACCACCGCTAAGGACTATTCTTATGTACGACGGAACGCGGAGTGACTGAATACAGCCCTTAGCCGTGGTATATCGGCCATATACCTCTCACAAATACAAGTAGTGATGAAGTCAATCTCTCCTCCACTTTGAGTCAGGTGATATTGACATGCATATCATTAATGTTGAGACTCTGTGTACATCGAAGGGCCTGCCGTGCTGTCCTGTTCTGAGCCAATTGCAATTTTCCTAACTCCCTCTTTGTGCCACCTGACCACACGACTGAACATTCGTCCAGGTGCGACAAAACTAGAGCCTGTAGGACCTGCCTTGTTGACAGTGCTGTTAAACGACTAGCACACAGCTCATACATCCCTGGAGCTCTATTCCACATCAGGTAACATACAGTGTCTTTACTATCATTAAATGTGAAGACTGTTATTACTGTTATCAAATCAATTCTCTGTGTGTAATTATTATTATTATTATTATTACTAATCATTTTAACTTAACTAACTAGAAAGTCGGGGGCACCACGGAAAATGTTGAGATTACAAAGTTATAATTTTACCGACTATAACTCTTCAGATATTTTAATATCTGATCAATTAGTCTTCTATTAATGAGTTATTACCTCATCAGTTCTCATTCCAAACGTCGTAAAATGATTGGTTATCTGCACGGACCCTAGTTTAAATTATGAATCAGTGATATGCAAATTGGCTTAATTATATATTTAATAACTAATCATATCACAGAAATACATAATATATATACACAGGATAGATCATACATCGATTACTAATCATGTCAGGAAAAGTCCCTGGTGGATTATCCTAATATGACAGCTCGTTACACAAAGGAAGGGGGTTGGGTTTGAATGAAAGAGTGGGAAGACTGAGGGACAAAGGGATTGGGTCTCTATCGGACCTTGAGAAGCTATGCTACCATAAATACAGAATCATATGCATTCTATTGTCCGACCATTCGGGAAAAGGAAAATGCAAGATATACATTTACTCTGAGCTGCGCTTCAATAGATGGGTCGAAGATGGAAGAATGGTTTGTCCAGCAGAGATCGCCCTTGTACTTTGAATAATCTTTCTAGTCACGTTGAAGTACCTTGTCAATCTGAAGAGATTGTCTCTCCTTTCCTAGGCCACGTATGTTTACAGCTGCAGCGGATAACACGACGTCTAGGATGTATCACTTCTTATTTAGTTCAAAGGTCAAACCATTTTGCCACAATCAGCTCGCACAGCTCACGGGGACTTTTGTACTGGAGAAGAGAAGGGGATTGGTGCATCATTTCCAACCAATGGCTGTGCTCCTGTGGGCGTGGATTACTGATTGAACATAAGTTTACTATAAAACCAATTCTCTCATTTACAAGACTAAAATCACATTTCATCTTCTCACAAATAGTTTCATATTCAATCATAGAAATTTTGCAACATTTACATGTAAATCTGATAACTAGGATGTGTAGACTTTCCAGTATACAATTTAAGTTGTCCTGTCATCAGGAATAATGTCCCAGACAACAAATGATCTGACATCATATTCTTTCAGTACCAATGGACACTTTCAACTGGTTGGATTACAGAAATATCATTCCGTTCCCCAACCTTTTGATGTTACGGTATTGCAAAGTCTATCTCTGTGGTAAAGAAAGGATTTTCAAAGTCCATTCTATAGAGTGGATAGAGAGAGAGATTCGGTATTTATGGAGGGGGTCATAAACCGGTGGGGGAGAAGAGAGAGAAAGGGTGTTTTATGACCCTCACCCAACAGTGCAAAGTCATGACAAACTGACGCAAGCAGTAGAATCATATATATATATATTTTTAACTGATAAAAATACACCTTATGGAACAGCAGGATTCTGAAGCAACACAAGGCACAGACACATGCATACACACACATGATAACATACACACACGTACACATGGATTTTGTGTTGTAGATATGTGATAGTGGAGTAGGGGCCTGAGGGCACACATTTATTGTGTAGTGAAATATGTTGTGAATATAACTTCCATGAAATTGTAATACCATTTGATGGGAGTTAAGTCACCTGTACTGTAAAAAAAAACAAAAAAACAAACATGTAAATTAAATTAAAGGCATTTTTTTCTGAAATGTGTAAAACAAGTGTAAATCAATTTGATTCTGAATCCAATATGGCTAACAAGATGACACTAAGACACATTCACCTGCGTATGAATTGCCCTTATTTATTTTGTATTGTGTTATTGTGTCTTTAAAGGTCCAACGCAGCCGTTTTTATCTCAATATCAAATCATACGGCAGCCATATTGGATTTGAGGCAAAACCAGGGTGGTCCCAAAGATAATCTGTGGTGCCCCCCCTGATGAATTAAAAGGTGTCATGTTGATGTCTGAGCCCCCTTGCTTTCCTTACAATAGTCACAACATTAAAATACATGTGTAACTATATGGATTATTGTCATGCATGACCATACAGCACTGAATGAGAGCAACATTACTTGTAAAATGTCTACTAATCAGTTACAAAACAGAAAGCTTATATTCATCATAAATATTCAGTTGATATCTCTGTGTTTATTGTATCGTCTGCTGCATCTCTATGTTTACAGGTCTATGTTTACAGGTCTATGTTTACAGGTCTATGTTTACAGGTCTCGATTCCCTAATGCTGTTTGTTCGTGTATGTTGGGGAAACAATTGACTGATTGTTTTCCAAATTTGAACAATATCAGAGCTAAAAATATTTGGTTATATTTGGTTATGGAAATGCATATAATTGGTACCATTGGAAGGAAAACATCTTTGACGTTTGTAGAAATGTTAAAATAATGTTGGAGAATATAACACAATAGATATGGTAGGAGAAAATCCAAAGAAATACCAAACATAATTGTTTTGAGAGACTATCCTCTTAGAAAAGCAAGTAAAAGGTCATATCCACAATTAGCTCCTGGATGCAATTCCTATGGCTTCCAAAGTGTGTCATCAGTCAATTTTTTACCTTTATTTAACCAGTTAAGAACAAATTCTTATTTTCAATGACAGCCTAGGAACAGCCTGTTCAGGGGCAGAACAACAGATTTGTACCTTGTCAGCTCGGGGGTTTGAACTTGCAACCTTGCGGTTACTAGTCCAACGCTCTAACCACTAGGCTACCCTGCCGCCCCAATGTTCAAGGTTTCAGGCTTGTAACTTCAAAAACTAATAAGAAATATCAGTTTTGGTACAGTCTTGGAATTGTGTGTATGCACGCACCATGAAGACAGTGCGCACCATGAAGACAGTACGCACCATGAAGACAGTACGCACCATGAAGACAGTACGCACCATGAAGAATACGCACCATGAAGACAGTACGCACCATGAAGACAGCACGCACCATGAAGACAGTACGCACCATGAAGACAGTACGCACCATGAAGACAGTACGCACCATGAAGACAGTACGCACCATGAAGACAGTATTTTGAAGACAGTACGCACCATGAAGACAGTACGCACCATGAGGACAGCACGCACCATGAAGTTTGAAGACAGGCACCATGAAGACAGCACGCACCATTAAGACAGGACGCACCATGAAGACAGGACGCACCTGAAGACAAGTATGAAGACAGTACGCACCATGAAGACAGTACGCACCATATGAAGACAGTACGCACCATGAAGACAGCACGCACCATGAAGACAGTACGCACCATGAAGACAGCACGCACCATGAAGACAGTACGCACCATGAAGACAGTTTGAAGACAGCACGCACCATGAAGACAGTACGCACCATGAAGACAGTACGCACCATGAAGACAGTACGCACCATGAAGACAGGACGCACCATGAAGACAGGACGTTTGAAGACAGGACGCTAACTGAAGACAGGACGCACCATGAAGACAGGACGCACCATGAAGACAGGACGCACCATGAAGACCACGCACCATGAAGACAGGACGCACCATGAAGACAGGACGCACCATGAAGACAGGACGCACCATGAACACCATGAAGACAGTACGCACCATGAAGAGGCCTACCATTAAGACAGGTTTTGAAGACTAACCTGCTAAAATCGGTTTCCTATTGTAGTCTTCCGTAAGAAATATTACAGTTTGATTACATTTTAGGGTATCTGAGGAGTAGATGGAAACGTATTTTGACTTGTTGAAAGAAAGTTTAGGGGTAGATTTTCGGATTCCTTTCTCTGCAAGTTGTACAAGTGGATAACTCGAATCGATGGCGCTAACTGAACGGTAGCGGGAGGCCTACCCCTAAGAAGTTTAACTAACTGAAGGGTAGCGGGAGGCCTACCCCTAAGAAGTTTAACTAACTGAACGGTAGCGGGAGGCCTACCCCTAAGAAGTTTTAAGACATGAAGCGCTAACTGAAGGGTAGCGGGAGGCCTACCCCTAAGAAGTTTTAACTAACTGAACGGTAGCGGGAGGCCTACCCCTAAGAAGTTTTAACTAACTGAAGGGTAGCGGGAGGCCTACCCCTAAGAAGTTTAACTAACTGAACGGTAGCGGGAGGCCTACCCCTAAGAAGTTTTAAGACATGAAGCTTAGTAAATGTGTAATTGTAAAAACCATCAAGCGCTGTGATGAAAATGGCTCTCATGAGGACTGCCACAGTAAAGGAAGACCCAGAGTTAGCCTCAGAAATTGCAACCCAAATGCTTTACAGAGTTCAGGTAACAGACACATTTCAACATTAACCTTTCAGAGGAGACTGTGTGAATCAGGCCTTCATGGTTGAATTGCTCCAAATAATCCACAACTAAAAGACACCAATAATGAGAAGAGACTTGCTTGGTTCCAACCGCTGTGTCTTTGTTCGACACAGAGTAGGTGAATGGATGATCTCTGCATGTGTGGTTCCCACCGGGAAGCATGGAGGAGGAGATGTGGGGGTGCTTTGCTGGTGACACTGTCTATGATTTATTTAGAATTCAAGGCACACTTAACCAGCATGGCTAGTTTGCTTGTTTGCTAGCATGACTAGTTTGCACATTGATTTACTGATTGGTTTCTTAGTTGATTTATCAGGGATTCATCGTGTTTGATTATGGAGTAAATCCAGAGTAAAAAGGGCATCCAGTCGAAGTTCTTCTGTTGAATGAAATATATAAATAAAAAGATTCAGTCATGCGTTTATCACATCAATTCATATGGGTTCATATGTAGACCAGCAGTAGAGTAGACAGGACTCACCGATGGAGGCGGACAGGAAGTGGCAGCAGCCGAGCCAGGCCATCATTACACTGTAGGGGCTGAGGTAGGTTACAGTCAGAGGGTGTGCCCCCATAGTCTACAGTGGCTTCCTCTCTACTATCTCCATAGTCTACAGTGTCTTCCTGTCTACTATCTCTTTAGTCTACAGTGTCTTCCTCTCTACTCTCTCCATAGTCTACAGTGTCTTCCTCTCTACTCTCTCCATAGTCTACAGTGTCTTCCTCTCTACTCTCTCCATAGTCTACAGTGTCTTCCTCTCTACTATCTCCATAGTCTACAGTGTCTTCCTCTCTACTATCTCCATAGTCTACAGTGGCTTCCTCTCTACTCTCTCCATAGTCTACAGTGTCTTCCTCTCTACTCTCTCCATAGTCTACAGTGTCTTCCTCTCTACTCTCTCCATAGTCTACAGTGTCTTCCTCTCTACTCTCTCCATAGTCTACAGTGTCTTCCTCTCTACTATCTCCATAGTCTACAGTGTCTTCCTCTCTACTATCTCCATAGTCTACAGTGGCTTCCTCTCTACTATCTCCATAGTCTACAGTGTCTTCCTCTCTACTCTCTCCATAGTCTACAGTGGCTTCCTCTCTACTATCTCCATAGTCTACAGTGCCTTCCTCTCTACTATCTCCATAGTCTACAGTGTCTTCTTCTCTACTCTCTCCATAGTCTACAGTGTCTTCCTGTCTACTATCTCCATAGTCTACAGTGTCCTCCTCTCTACTCTCTCCATAGTCTACAGTGTCTTCCTCTCTACTCTCTCCATAGTCTACAGTGTCTTCCTCTCAATTATCTCCATAGTCTACAGTGTCCTCCTCTCTACTCTCTCCATAGTCTACAGTGTCTTCCTCTCTACTATCTCCATAGTCTACAGTGTCTTCCTCTCTACTCTCTCCATAGTCTACAGTGTCTTCCTCTCTACTATCTCCATAGTCTACAGTGTCTTCCTGTCTACTATCTCCATAGTCTACAGTGTCTTCCTCTCTACTATCTCCATAGTCTACAGTGTCTTCCTCTCTACTATCTCCATAGTCTACAGTGTCTTCCTCTCTACTCTCTCCATAGTCTACAGTGTCTTCCTGTCTACTATCTCCATAGTCTACAGTGTCTTCCTGTCTACTATCTCCATAGTCTACAGTGTCTTCCTCTCTACTATCTCCATAGTCTACAGTGTCTTCCTCTCTACTCTCTCCATAGTCTACAGTGTCTTCCTGTCTACTATCTCCATAGTCTACAGTGTCTTCCTCTCAATTATCTCCATAGTCTACAGTGTCTTCCTCTCAATTATCTCCATAGTCTACAGTGTCCTCCTCTCTACTCTCTCCATAGTCTACAGTGTCTTCCTCTCTACTATCTCCATAGTCTACAGTGTCTTCCTCTCAATTATCTCCATAGTCTACAGTGTCCTCCTCTCTACTCTCTCCATAGTCTACAGTGTCTTCCTCTCTACTATCTCCATAGTCTACAGTGTCTTCCTCTCTACTATCTCCATAGTCTACAGTGTCTTCCTCTCTACTCTCTCCATAGTCTACAGTGTCTTCCTCTCTACTATCTCCATAGTCTACAGTGTCTTCCTGTCTACTATCTCCATAGTCTACAGTGTCTTCCTCTCTACTATCTCCATAGTCTACAGTGTCTTCCTCTCTACTATCTCCATAGTCTACAGTGTCTTCCTCTCTACTCTCTCCATAGTCTACAGTGTCTTCCTGTCTACTATCTCCATAGTCTACAGTGTCTTCCTCTCTACTATCTCCATAGTCTACAGTGTCTTCCTCTCTACTATCTCCATAGTCTACAGTGTCTTCCTCTCTACTATCTCCATAGTCTACATTGTCTTCCTCTCAATTATCTCCATAGTCTACAGTGTCTTCCTCTCAATTATCTCCATAGTCTACAGTGTCCTCCTCTCAATTATCTCCATAGTCTACAGTGTCTTCATCTCTACTATCTCCATAGTCTAGAGTGTCTTCCTCTCTACTATCTCCATAGTCTAGAGTGTCTTCCTCTCTACTCTCTCCATAGTCTACAGTGTCCTCCTCTCTACTCTCTCCATAGTCTACAGTGTCTTCCTCTCTACTATCTCCATAGTCTACAGTTGCTTCATCTCCTCTACCTACATTTCAATCACCTACAAAGGCTTCCTCCTCTCCACCCTCTCTTTCATCTCCCCTATCCTCTTCTTCCTCTCCTCCATCCTCTTATCCTTCATCCCCTCCTCTGCATCATGTAAACAGTACAATAGCTTCCCCTCCTCTCTATCATCTCAATAGTTAACAGTATTGTCGTGACGTTGTATTAGTTAATGTGACGACTGTTGTTCATCGAATGATTAAAAGTTTCTAATTGCGTGAGACCCGGGTCTCACCAGTGAGACCCTTTCTTTCTCTCTCTCTCTCTTTTTCTCTCTTTTTCTCTTTCTCTCGCTCTCTCCCCCTCGCTCGCTCTTTCTCTCTCTCTCTCTCTCTCTCTTTTTCTCTCTTTATCTCTCTCTCTCTCTCTTTTTCTCTCTTTATCTCTCTCTCTCTTTTTCTCTCTTTATCTCTCTCTCTATCTCTCTCTCTCTCTTTATCTCTCTCTCTATCTCTCTCTCTCTTTTTCTCTCTTTATCTCTCTCTCTATCTCTCTCTCTCTCTTTTTCTCTCTTTATCTCTCTCTCTCTCTCTCTCTTTTTCTCTCTTTATCTCTCTCTCTTTTTCTCTCTTTATCTCTCTCTCTCTTTTTCTCTCTCTCTCTCTCTCTCTCTCTCTCTCTCTCTCTTTTTCTCTCTTTATCTCTCTCTCTCTCTCTCTCTCTCTCTCTTTTTCTCTCTTTATCTCTCTCTCTATCTCTCTCAGCACCACTTAAAGTATCAGCACTTGTTGCAGAAGAAGTATGTGTGTCCTCGCCCCTAGTGTGGACGCCTGTTTTGTGTATAGAAACAGCTGTTGCGTCATGCTAAGCACCACACAGGTTCTTCAATAGGAGTTTTGGTGGCGGGGTGGCACACACTTCAGCTATCATTTGAGTTCAGTTAGATTTTAAGGGAATTTCCAGCCATGCAATGGCTGTTTCTTTCAACTCACTGGTGGCTGGTGGGCGGAGATATAGGAGGACAGGCTCACTGAAATGTCTTGTATTACCATGTGATTGATACTGCTCCATTACTTCCATTACAATGAGCATGTCCTGCTATAACTCCTTCCACCAGCCTCCTCTCCTTTAAATACATGCTTTAAAAGTAATATCCTGCTTTTGAGGCTCTTAGTGACAGATCTCTATTGACATCCATTTTGTTCTATAAATCCCTCTCTTTTGTGCTTGTCGTCTGTATTTCAGACGAGAGGGAATATATGTGTGAGTACGGTTCATCGTGGGATCCACACAGCAGAGAAGCCAATCCAGTGAGTGTCCCTGACTCCCCTGAGCCAAAACATCGATTTAGCCCCAAAATACCTTACAGTTTTTCTCAATTGCTAAAACACTAAAACCCATTGGCTGAACAAAGTTCTCAGTTGCCTGGACTCATTTAGCTAATTATGCAGTCTTTTGTCAATACCTTAAACTATTTCACATGGTGAAACACAATTTGCAGATCTCACTTAGACTTTTCAGCAAAACTCTAAACACATTCTCAAAACACATTCTGCACTCTAATGCACATGTCATCCATACTGGTAAACACAAGTGGCAACAATCAAATACAAATAGAGAACATGTGTCATTGATTGAACACAACCACTCAAAATGTATTTAACCTGGTTCAAATGGTGCGACACAACCAATATAAGCCAGTTCAGAGAGCAAACAGGTTGTTGAAGGTGAGAAGGAGAAAGTCTGAGAATGGATAGAAGAAACAATGTGAGAGGATGAGGACGAGGACGTATGCGAGGTGGGCGATGGGGAGGAAGAGGAGGAGGGGAGGGCAAGAAAGAGAAAGAGAAGGACGAAGAGGAAGAGGAAGACAAAGAGTAGAAATGTCTGATGAAATTCAAGCAACAGTTATAGACCATGTTCTTGTCCATGGACTGACAACGAGGGAAGCCGGACTTAGAGAGCAACCCAATTTGAGACGATTCTCTGTGTCCACCACAGTACTGTACTACACTACATGCAGCTGCTTCAATAGACATTTGTAAAGTTAATCACTGTATGTATTGTACTGCATGAATATGTTTTGTAACTGCACAACTACTTTTTTGTAGAATTACAAGGCTGCCACATGCAGGTGGAAGGACAGCTATATTCACTCAGGAGCAAGAGGCCGTTATAGTTGGCCTGGTCCTTCAAGATAATGCAATACGACTCAGAGAAATCCAGGAACGAGTGATACAAGACAACACACACTTCCAGGGAATCGACAGTGTGAGCATTTCCACCATTGTCCTCCGTCGTAACAGGATGCTAATGAAACATGTATACAGAGCACCTTTAGAGCGCAAATCACCAAGGGTGAAAGAACTGCGAGCTCAGTAAGTGTACATTCAGAAACATTTACTGTAATCCAGATTGTCTACAGTACTAACACATATACTATGTGAATGACATTACTCTTCAGTACATACAATGTATGCGATTCAGAAGCCTATTTGTACTCTACAGTATAGCACTGTCTCTGTACGACTTACAAAATCCTACATTTACATTTACATTACATTTAAGTCATTTAGCAGACGCTCTTATCCAGAGCGACTTACAAATTGGTGCATACACCTTATGACAACCAGTGGAACAGCCACTTGCATCTAAATCTTGTTGGGGGAGAAGGGGGGTGAGAAGGATTACTTACCCTTACTTACCCTATCCTAGGTATTCCTTGAAGAGGTGGGGTTTCAGGTGTCTCCGGAAGGTGGTGATTGACTCCGCTGTCCTGGCGTCGTGAGGGAGTTTGTTCCACCATTGGGGGGCCAGGGCAGCGAACAGTTTTGACTGGGCTGAGCGGGAACTGTACTTCCTCAGTGGTAGGGAGGCGAGCAGGCCAGAGGTGGATGAACGCAGTGCCCTTGTTTGGGTGTAGGGCCTGATCAGAGCCTGGAGGTACTGAGGTGCCGTTCCCCTCACAGCTCCGTAGGCGAGCACCATGGTCTTGTAGCGGATGCGAGCTTCAACTGGAAGCCAGTGGAGAGAGCGGAGGAGCGGGGTGACGTGAGAGAACTTGGGAAGGTTGAACACCAGACGGGCTGCGGCGTTCTGGATGAGTTGTAGGGGTTTAATGGCACAGGCAGGGAGCCCAGCCAACAGCGAGTTGCAGTAATCAAGACGGGAGATGACAAGTGCCTGGACACTACATACAGTATATTGTATTTCTACACAGACAATATTTGACATGGAATCCTTGGACAGACCCCATGAGTTCATCTCTGTCAGTGAAGCAGGCTTCAATCTAACAAAGAGGAGAAGGAGAGGCTGTGATTGGACAGCAGGCCATTGTTGAAGTCCCTGGTCAACGAGGTGGCAATGTCACAATCTGTGCTGCTATCAGCAACCATGGTGTTCTACATCACCATGTTACACTCGGGCCATATAACACCAGCACCTTCTAAGATTTATTGCCAATCTAAGAGACATTTTATTTGAGCAGCAGGTTCAAGAGCCGTCCTTGTATCAGAGATAATTGCATAATTATCGTATTTCGTCGCCCTAACGTAGCCTTCACTGCTATTCGCCCAGGAGCTAGCTAAGCACACTAGCTAACGCACACAGATTAGCATCACTGTAGTGCTATTCACTCAACTGTACGACTTGATTAGTTTACTGTTAGCTAGCTACATAATCTTAGCCATTCTTCTTAGCTAGCTACATAGCCGTCCTTGTATCAGAGATAATTGCATAATTATCGTATTTCCGTCGCGCCTAACGTAGCCTTCACTGCTATTCGCCCAGGAGCTAGCAACGCTAGCTAACGCACACAGATTAGCATCACTGTAGTGCTATTCACTCAACTGTACGACTTGATTAGTTCAGTGTTAGCTAGCTACATAGCGGTCTTTGTTTCCAAGATAATTGTGTAGTTTAGTGTGTGTAGCCTTGGAGTGATTATCTTAATTCACTGAGGTTCGCTAGCCAGCTATTTGTCGTCCTTAACGTAGGAGACTCTGCTAGCTAGCCAACAGCTAACAGCTAGCCAACGTCACCACACGTTTACTGATTCGAATTCAATCACCGGTCAGGAGTATCACATTTTCATTTCATTACAGTACAACGGTTTGATTTGTTTGATCGTAGCTAGCTACATAGCCGTCTTTGTTTCAAAGATAATTGTGTAGTCTAGACCGATTTCCTAGGTTAGCTAGCCAGCTATTGTCGTTCTTTTAACTCAACGTAACGTTAACAACACTGCTAGCTAACCAGCTAGCCCCCGAATAGCAGCACTGTAGAAATTATTACACTCAACGGAGCGACTTGATTAGTGTAGTGCCAACAAACGCAGCTACTGCCAGCTAGCCTACTTCAGCAGTACTGTATCATTTTAATCATTTTAGTCAATAAGATTCTTGCTACAGCTTAACTTTCTGAACATTCGAGACGTGTAGTCCACTTGTCATTCAATTTCCTTGCATTAGCGTAGCCTTTTCTGTAGCCTGTCAACTATGTGTCTGTCTATCCCTGTTCTCTCCTCTCTGCACAGACCATACAAACGCTCCCCGCTGACCACCCTAACCTGGTGGTCCCAGCGCGTACGACCCACGTGGAGTTCCAGGTCTCCGGTAGCCTCTGGAACTGCCGATCTGCGGCCAACAAGGCAGAGTTCATCTCAGCCTATGCCTCCCTCCAGTCCCTTGACTTCTGGCACTGACGGAAACATGGATCACCACAGATAACACTGCTACTCCTACTGCTCTCTCCTCGTCCGCCCACGTGTTCTCGCACACCCCAGAGCTTCTGGTCAGCGGGGTGGTGGCACCTGGATCCTCATCTCTCCCAAGTGGTCTTTCTCTCTTTCTCCCTTACCCATCTGTCTATTGCCTCCTTTGAATTCCATGCTGTCACAGTTACCAGCCCTTTCAAGCTTAACATCCTTATCATTTATCGCCCTCCAGGTTCCCTCGGAGAGTTCATCAATGAGCTTGATGCCTTGATAAGCTCCTTTCCTGAGGACGGCTCACCTCTCACAGTTCTGGGCGACTTTAACCTCCCCACGTCTACCTTTGACTCATTCCTCTCTGCCTCCTTCTTTCCACTCCTCTCCTCTTTTGACCTCACCCTCTCACCTTCCCCCTACTCACAAGGCAGGCAATACGCTTGACCTCATCTTTACTAGATGCTGTTCTTCCACTAACCTCATTGCAACTCGCCTCCAAGTCTCCGACCACTACCTTGTATCCTTTTCCCTCTCGCTCTCATCCAACACTTCCCACACTGCCCCTACTCGGATGGTATCGCGCCGTCCCAACCTTCGCTCTCTCTCCCCCGCTACTCTCTCCTCTTCCATCCTATCATCTCTTCCCTCTGCTCAAACTTTCTCCAACCTATCTCCTGATTCTGCCTCCTCAACCCTCCTCTCCTCCCTTACTGCATCCTTTGACTCCCTATGTCCCCTATCCTCCAGGCCGGCTCGGTCCTCCCCTCCCGCTCCGTGGCTCACGACTCATTGCGAGCTCACAGAACAGGAGCTCCGGGCAATAAGCGGAAATGGAGGAAAACTCGCCTCCCTGCGGACCTGGCATCCTTTCACTCCCTCCTCTCTACATTTTCCTCCTCTGTCTCTGCTGCTAAAGCCACTTTCTACCATTCTAAATTCCAAGCTACTGCCTCTAACCCTAGGAAGCTCTTTGCCACCTTCTCCTCCCTCCTGAATCCTCCCCCTCCCTCCTCCCTCTCTGCAGATGACTTCGTCAACCATTTTGAAAAGAAGGTCGATGACATCCGATCCTCGTTTGCTAAGTCAAACGACACCACTGGTTCTGCTCACACTGCCCTACCCTATGCTCTGACCTCTTTCTCCCCTCTCTCTCCAGATGAAATCTCGCGTCTTGTGACGGCCGGCCGCCCAACAACCTGCCCGCTTGACCCTATCCCCCCTCTCTTCTCCAGACCATTTCCGGAGACCTTCTCCCTTACCTCACCTCGCTCATCAACTCATCCCTGACCGCTGGCTACCCCCCCTCCCGTCTTCAAGAGAGCGAGAGTTGCACCCCTTCTGAAAAAACCTACACTCGATCCCTCCGATGTCAACAACTACAGACCAGTATCCCTTCTCTCTTTTCTCTCCAAAACTCTTGAGCGTGCCGTCCTTGGCCAGCTCTACCGCTATCTCTCTCAGAATGACCTTCTTGATCCAAATCAGTCAGGTTTCAAGACTAGTCATTCAACTGAGACTGCTCTTCTCTGTATCACGGAGGCGCTCCGCACTGCTAAAGCTAACTCTCTCTCCTCTGCTCTCATCCTTCTAGACCTATCGGCTGCCTTCGATACTGTGAACCATCAGATCCTCCTCTCCACCCTCTCCGAGTTGGGCATCTCCCGGCGCGGCCCACGCTTGGATTGCGTCCTACCTGACAGGTCGCTCCTACCAGGTGGCGTGGCGAGAATCTGTCTCCTCACCACGCGCTCTCACCACTGGTGTCCCCCAGGGCTCTGTTCTAGGCCCTCTCTTATTCTCGCTATACACCAAGTCACTTGGCTCTGTCATAACCTCACATGGTCTCTCCTATCATTGCTATGCAGACGACACACAATTAATCTTCTCCTTTCCCCCTTCTGATGACCAGGTGGCGAATCGCATCTCTGCATGTCTGGCAGACATATCAGTGTGGATGACGGATCACCACCTCAAGCTGAACCTCAGCAAGACGGAGCTCCTCTTCCTCCCGGGGAAGGACTGCCCGTTCCATGATCTCGCCATCACGGTTGACAACTCCATTGTGTCCTCCTCCCAGAGCGCTAAGAACCTTGGCGTGATCCTGGACAACACCCTGACGTTCTCAACTAACATCAAGGCGGTGTCCCGTTCCTGTAGGTTCATGCTCTACAACATCCGCAGAGTACGACCCTGCCTCACACAGGAAGCGGCGCAGGTCCTAATCCAGGCACTTGTCATCTCCCGTCTTGATTACTGCAACTCGCTGTTGGCTGGGCTCCCTGCCTGTGCCATTAAACCCCTACAACTCATCCAGAACGCCGCAGCCCGTCTGGTGTTCAACCTTCCTAAGTTCTCTCACGTCACCCCGCTCCTCCGCTCTCTCCACTGGCTTCCAGTTGAAGCTCGCATCTGCTACAAGACCATGGTGCTCGCCACGGAGCTGTGAGGGGAACGGCACCTCAGTACCTCCAGGCTCTGATCAGGCCCTACACCCAAACAAGGGCACTGCGTTCATCCACCTCTGGCCTGCTCGCCTCCCTACCACTGAGGAAGTACAGTTCCCGCTCAGCCCAGTCAAAACTGTTCGCTGCTCTGGCCCCCAATGGTGGAACAAACTCCCTCACGACGCCAGGACAGCGGAGTCAATCACCACCTTCCGGAGACACCTGAAACCCCACCTCTTCAAGGAATACCTAGGATAGGGTAAGTAAGGGTAAGTAATCCTTCTCACCCCCTTCTCCCCCAACAAGATTTAGATGCAAGTGGCTGTTCCACTGGTTGTCATAAGGTGTATGCACCAATTTGTAAGTCGCTCTGGATAAGAGCGTCTGCTAAATGACTTAAATGTAAATGTAAATGTAAGAGCAGCAGGGTCAAGAGCTAAATGAGAATCCCATTCCCACCTATGTGATAGTGTGGGACAATGTCAGCTTCCACCAAGCCGCTCAGGTAAGGGAATGGTTTAACATCAATGGGCAGTTTATGAATGTAACGATCTGGGTGTAGTGGGTGCGAAGTCAGGCGCAGGAAACAGAGAGTTCAGGGTAGTGCTCTTTAATGCACAAACGGCGAACATAAGCCACCCCACGAAACACTGGGCGCTCACAAAAACAAATGCCCCAAACACAGGGACTAAAACAGTCCAGCAAATCCCACGAACAGGGAAAAAACACATTCACCTCAAACGTCACACAAACAATCCCGCACAAAGAGCAGGTGGGCCGGCTGGTCCTTCTGTGGCTCAGTTGGTAGAGCATGGCGCTTGTAACGCCAGGGTAGTGGGTTCGATTCCCGGGACCACCCATACGTAGAATGTATGCACACATGACTGTAAGTCGCTTTGGATAAAAGCGTCAGCTAAATGGCATATATTATTATTATATTATTATATATTATAAAGCCCAACTAATCACCAAAAATACATAACAGGTGTAACCAATAAACAGACAAGGAGGGGGAGGGAAGAATCAGTGGCGACGACCGCCGAGCGCCACCCGAACGGGAAGGGGAGCCACCTTCGGTAGGAGTCGTGACAATGAACTTGTACCCCCCCCATACTCGCCTTTCCTGAATCTGATTGAGGAGTTTTTCTCCTCTTGGAGATGGAAAGTGTATGATAGACAACCCTACACCAGAGTAAATCTGCTGCAAGCCATGGATTTAGCCTGTGGTGATATAGGTGAGGAATCATGTCAGGGCTGGATACGGCACACAAGAGCCTTCTTCCTCCGTTGCCTCAGGAGGGACAATACTGCTTGTGATGTCGACAAAGTGCTCTGGTCTGACCCAGCCCAAAGACAAGAAGAAGCACATTGATCACATGTTTACTCCTTTGATTTTTGTCCCTTTTAGTATTGTGTACTGTAGTACAGTGCATTGGAGGCTGTATACTGTACAATGGACACATTGTATGGCCCTGAACATTGTGCTTTCCATTTATTAACAGTACTGACTGCTCAATAGATTTTGACTGGTTGCAGGTTCATTTCAACAAAGAACAAGAATTACAGTATCACAGAGACAAAGGACAAGTTTGTGAGATGCAGGGTACAGTAGTGTAAAAATAGGGGTACAAGGAGGAGGAAGAACAAAAAACAAAATTGCAAAGAGCAAAGCAGAGTAGTAATTTCTGATAAATTGTGAGCTACTATGATAGAACATATTTTCGTTCATCAAAAGACAATGACGGAAAAATATGAATATTGTTTTAGATGAAAAATGTACTTCTCCCTGAGAATTGTATGTTTTGAACAATGTGTTTTCTATTTTTCAGTGTATTGTTTACTGACTGCTTGAGAGTGTATATCATTTTGATCACTTTGTTTATGATTTGAGAGCTGCGTTTGATTTTGAACACAGGTAAAACTGTTCTGAGGCGAATGTTTCATTTTGCGAGAGGGAGTCAGAGGTCATGTAAATAGTGCTTGAAGATGAGGTTTTGTGTTTAATGTTGCGAGAGGGAGTCAGAGGTTATGTAAATAGTGCTTGAAGATGAGGTTTTGTGTTTAATGTTGCGAGAGGAGTCAGAGGTGATGTAAATAGTGCTTGAAGATGAGGTTTTGTGTTTAATGTTGCCAGAGGAGTCAGAGGTCATGTAAATAGTGCTTGAAGATGAGGTTTTGTGTTGAATGTTTTCAGGAAATGGAGCAAGGGTTCAGACATTGGGTTTTAGGAATTGAGAAAAACTGTAATACTCACAATGCAACGGCAATGATCTTGTAATTCTATTTCGATGTCCGTGTTTCACTTGCATTGCATTTTTCTGGATATTGTGGCAAAAAAAGTTAAACAATCGTGGTTTCAGCAATATTGTCAGTACTACAGTATTTTAAGTACAAATTGGTGCATTTCAAATGAGGTCAAATGGAGCCCAATACATTTTTTAGATTGAGATTTGCCTATGATTTTGCCAGTCCCAAACTTAACCATGTCTTTGTCTCCCCCCTGTGGCATGTGTGAGATCTGCGGCTTCACCTGCCTCCAGAAGGCCTCTCTCAACTGACACATGAAAAAGCACGACTCTGACGCCACCTCTCCTGCTCCATCTGCGGCAATACATTTGAGAAGGACAGCGTGATGGCCCACATTAGCTGAGGCCCTGGCGGCCAAAGCTGGGGCCCTCATCACCAGCCCTGCCCCAATCTTAAAGACTATACCCCCCTGCCATGTCCCCTGTCAGCCAGGAAAACCAGGGCCTCGCCCCCCTGCAGAAGGTGGTGGGGAGGGAGCATGAAGGGGTAATGGTGTGGGAGGGAAAGGGGAAGGGGGATAGGGCAGATGAGGGGATAGTATGGGAGAGATACTATACTGTTAGGATACTGTTCGAGAGTGCAGAGGTGAATGTGTGAAATGGGGACAGCTGTGGGTTGATATTAGATTGAGTGATGAGGATGGGTTGGTTTGCAGGGCATTCAGAAAATATTCACACCCCTTCACTTTTCCACATTTTGCTGTTGCAGCCTGAATTTAAAATGGATTAAATTAAGATTGTGTCACTGGCCTACACACAGTAATATATCAAAGAGGAGGTTTTTTTTTTCTTCACATTTTACAAATATTTTTTTTTTAACTCAAAGCTGCAATGTGACAAGCCTAAATAATTTCAGGAGTAAAAATGTGGTTAAGAAATTGCCTAAGTTGCATGGACTCTGTGTGCAATAATAGTGTTTAACATGATTGTTGAATGACTACCTCGTCTCTGTAACCCACACATATAATTATCTGTGAGGTTCCTCAGTCGAGCAGCGAATTTCGAACACAGATTCAACCACAAAGACCAGGACAATGTTTCCAATGCCTTGCAAAGAATGGCACCTAATGGTAAATTGTTAAAAATGTAAAAAGCAGACATTGAATATCCCTTTGAGCATGAAGAAATTATTAAATTACACTTTGGATGGTGATTTAATACACCAAGTCACTACAAAGATACAGGTGTAGTTCTTCATTTAAAAAAGCTGAAGAACATACTCACAACCAGGTACTTTCTGTAGGTGCTGGAGTTGTAGACAAACTCATGGAATACAGGAAGGAAAACGCTGCACACGCTCGTGCTCCAAGGTGATATTTATTTACAAAAAAATGTTTTGACTCTTAGGTCTTCAGCAGGCATCCATCTCCCAGGTGGGAGTGGAAGATCCTTTATATAGAGACAGTACTCAGTGACATCACTTTGGGTGGTGTATCAATACACCCAGTCACTAAAAAGATACAGGCGTCCTTCCTAACCCAGTTGCCTTAGAGGAAGGAAACCACTCAGTGGTTTCACCATGATGCCCATGGTTACTTTAAAACAGTTACAAAGTTTAATGGCTGTGATAGGAGAGCACTGAGGATGGATCAACAACATTGTAGTTACTCCACAATACTAACGTTATTGACAGAGTGACAAGAAGGAATCCTGTACAGAATAGAAATATTTATGAAATGCTTCCTGTTTGAAACAAGACACTAAAGTAAAACTGCAAAAGATGTGGCAAAGAAATGAACTTTATGTCCTGAATACAAAGTGTTATGTTTTGGGGCAAAGTCCAACACATCACTGAGTATCACTCTTCATATTTTCAAGCATGGCGTTGGCTGCATCATGTTATGGGTATGTTTGTCATCGGCAAGCACTAGGGAATATTCTACGATTTAAAAAAAAAAACAGAATAGAGCTAAGCACAGGCAAAATCCTAGAGGAAAACCTGGTTCAGTCTGATTTCCAACAGACACGAGGAGACATTCACCTTCTTTTGGGCAAATTAACCTAAATCACAAGGCCAAATATACACTTGAGTTGATTACAAAGTAGGCATTGAATGTTCCTCAGTGGCTGAGTTAAATCAGCTTGAAAATCTATGGCAAAACTTGAAAATGGGTTTCTAGCAATAATAATAATTCTACAACTTGATTGGAGTCCACCTGTGGAAAATTCAATTGAGTGGACATGATTTGGAAAGGCACACACCTGTCTATATAAGGTCCCACAGTTGACAGTGCATGTCAGAGCAAAAACCAAGCCATGAGGTTGACGGAATTGTCCGTAGAGCTCAGAGAATTGTGTCGAGGCACAGATCTGGGGAAGGGTGCTAAAAAATGTCATTCACTTCTGCCGCGCACATTTATTGGAGTGATTTCCACAGAAAATGTGCCACTACGGCATTAAAAAACGACAAACATTTAGCATACTCAACTTCGGTAGACAAGGGGGAAGGTTAGTGTTATGACAAAGACACACATTCCCCTAGGAATGACAACCTTGTCCAGGTGCTGAGCCTGGTTGATAAGCACATCAGCTGCTGAGCCTGGTTGCTAAGCACATCAGCTGCTGCTAATTAGTCAGTGTCCCAGCCATTCTGTTTTCATTTTTGTATATATTTGTTTTTCAGTCAAGACATAACAAGTCCGGTCACAGGCCAGTTAGCAAGGCCTAAGACCCCTAGACATAATGAGTGCAACAAAATCACTAGGCTTGTTATGGGTTTTGTAACATAGGAGCATGTCTGTTAACACATGTTAGCATTAGTGGTTGTAGTCCGGATGGTTGTGAACCGGTGTGGTTCAGTAGTATGGTTGTGCATTTGTTGAGAAGGTTTGTCGCAGGTCTTTGTGTCGAGCTAGCATGCTAGGTGAGGTTAGCGGCAGGCTAATGTTAATCTGATTTAATCAGGCTGTAATACATCATTAATTGGTATATACAGCCTGAAACTGTCTGCAAAATCTTGAAATGTTCCTTACAAGCCAGAAAGTTAAACAATTACGTTAAATGTGTAGTTAGTGGTTAGTGTTGGACTAGTAACCAAAAGGTTACACTAGGTAGCCTAGTGGTTAGAGCATTGGGCCAGTAACCAAAAGGTTGCTAGATTGATTCCCTGAGCTGACAAGGTAAAGCATCTGTCGTTCTTCCCCTGAACAAGGCAGTTAACCCCACTGTTCCTAGGCCTAGAATTTGTTCTTATCTGACTTGCCTCGTAAAATAAAGTATACCGGTTGTCTTGTGCGGTCTGTTCTTCAGCTGCTTGAAATTTGAGACAAAATATCCCAGGAATGAACTGTTTACCTGACTTTTTAGAGGGTAGGTGGCTGGTTCGGCACAGAGGTCAAATTAGTTTTGTATTGGATATTCGGTTTTCTTTTGTCAATAACTAGGGGGAGGAGAAAAAACATCCTCAAGCCTAATTTGTGTAGATTTGTAAAAAAAAAAAAAAAATGATACAGTTCGGATTTCCATAGAAATAAAAATAACGAAGTGTGGATAATTCTTTGGTTAAATCCCATTATGTGGCGTACGATAAGCAGGCGTACACTGCACCTGTGTTGTATCGAGGTGCCGATCACTGAGGTATATACTGTATGGTGCAGAACTGAGGTGCTTCCCACCACTAATTGTGTCACCGGATGTCACTTTATACAACGCACTCTAAATAATGACACTTTAATCATGTTTACACATCTGACACTACTCATATCACATGTATATACTGTATTTTTATACCATCTATTGCACCCTGCCGTAGCCGCTCGGCCATCGCTCATCCATATACCTGCATGTACATATTCTCATTCACCCCTTTAGATTTGTGTGTATTAGGTAGTTGTTGGGGAATTGTTAGATTATCTGTTAGATATTACTGCACTGTCGGAACTAGAAGCACAAGCATTACGCTGCTCTCGCATTAACATCTGCTAACCATGTGTATGTGACATAAAATTTGGTTTGCTTGATACATGTACAGTCTAAAATAAACAGTAATCCGTTTTAAACTGAAAATGAAGCATTTGTGTAGAACTAACAATGAAATATGACTCTTCCTCTGGCTTCAAGTGTCGTTGCGTGGTAAGAAACTAAAAACACAGTTCAATCAAAACCTTCTAACCTAGCGGAGCGCTTTCGACACACCCAATCCTTTCCACACATCTACTACTTGCCTTTCGACACACTCACTTGCCCATACACCGGTCGCCATAGAGCCCCACAGTGGACGCATCATAATACCCATAAAATCTAACGTCCAAACACGGAAATGATTCCAATCGGTTTTTTTTTTCACCATACATTTTTCCAATAGGGTATTTTATAACCACTTCAAACAAGGTCTGTGTTTCATGTAGGCGTTCCCTGGCCTGACGTTTTGATAATCGTGTAAATCTTTATCCGACAAGGTAACCTTAATTAATATATTCGGCTCTATTTACTCTCAGATTCGAAAATGATAATTAGCATCAAAGTAGACATGGAAGATTAAAATCCCTCCTGCACGTCATCTGTAGATGACATCTTTGGTGTCAGCTAATAGCTACACTACATGACCAAAAGTATGTGGACACCTGCTCGTCGAACATCTCATTCCAAAATCATGGGCATTAATATGGCGTTGGTCCCCCCTTTGCTGCTATAACAGACTCCACTCTTCTGGGAAGACTTTCCACTAGATGTTGGAACATTGCTGCTATAACAGACTCCACTCTTCTGGGAAGGCTTTCCACTAGATGTTGGAACATTGCTGCTATAACAGACTCCACTCTTCTGGGAAGGCTTTCCACTAGATGTTGGAACATTGCTGCTATAACAGACTCCACTCTTCTGGGAAGGCTTTCCACTAGATGTTGGAACATTGCTGCTATAACAGCCTCCACTCTTCTGGGAAGGCTTTCCACTAGATGTTGGAACATTGCTGCTATAACAGCCTCCACTCTTCTGGGAAGGCTTTCCACTAGATGTTGGAACATTGCTGCTATAACAGCCTCCACTCTTCTGGGAAGGCTTTCCACTAGATGTTGGAACATTGCTGCTATAACAGACTCCACTCTTCTGGGAAGGCTTTCCACTAGATGTTGGAACATTGCTGCTATAACAGACTCCACTCTTCTGGGAAGGCTTTCCACTAGATGTTGGAATATTGCTGACGGGACTTGCTTCCATTAAGCCACGAGCATTAGTGAGGTCAGGCACTGATGTCGGCATTCCAATTCATCCCAAAGGTGTCCGATGGGGTTGAGGTCAGGGCTCTATGCAGGCCAGACAAGTTCTTCCACACTGATCTCGACAAACCATTTCTGTATGGACAGAATTGTCTAGAATGTCATTGTATGCTGTAGAGTTAAGTTTCCCTTCACTGGAATTTAGAGCCCAGACAGAACCATGAAAAACATACAAAACATGTACTGATGTCGCTTTCTGGATTATAGCGGGGTGAACAGGCAGTGGCTCGGGTGGTTGTTGTCCTTGATGATCATTTTGACCAGGGAACATGCCTACCATACCTGTACTTGGCCTCTCCAAATACAGGTATGCAAAGCTTGTAGCATCATGCCCAAGAATAATCTAGGCTGTAATCACTGCCAAAGGTGCTTCGACAAAGTACTGAGTAAAGGGTCTGAATATTTTTTTTCATTTAACCTTTATTTAACTTGGCAAGTCAGTTAAGAACAAATTCTTATTTACAATGACGGCCTTGTTCAGGGGCAGAACGACAGATTTTTACCTTGTCAGCTCAGGGAATCAATCTAACAATCTTTTGGTTACTGGCCCAATTCTCTAACCACTAGGCTACCTGCTGCCCATTTACTTGTGTAAATGGGATATTTAAGATGTTTATTGTTAATACATATTGTGTGTGTATATTGATGGGGGGGACAATTTAATCAATTTTAGAATAAGGCTGTAAAGTAACAAACTGTGGAAAAGTCAAGGAGGCTGAATACTTTCAGAATGCACTGTATGTACACGGTCTTTTTAACCTTAACCTTTTTTAAACTGACTATCATACTTGTTGATTTAAATCTGACTATTAATATAATGAGTAATTCAGGAATGTCACGAGTTAATTACACACGAAAAAATATACAGTGGAAGGACTATGATGAATGGTTAAATTACTTCCTGACGCGAAGGGTCTCCACCTCATCACCCTATTGTGCTGCAGCTACCCCTTTCAGTTGAGAAGGGCTCATCAGGATGACTGACTGAACCTATACCTCAGTGGACTGAACCTATACCTCAGTGGGCTGAACCTATACCTCAGTGGACTGAACCTATACCTCAGTAGACTGAACCTATACCTCAGTGGACTGAACCTATACCTCAGTGGACTGAACCTATACCTCAGTGGGCTGAACCTATACCTCAGTGGACTGAACCTATACCTCAGTGGACTGAACCTATACCTCAGTGGGCTGAACCTATACCTCAGTGGACTGAACCTATACCTCAGTGGGCTGAACCTATACCTCAGTAGACTGAACCCATACCTCAGTGGACTGAACCTATACCTCAGTAGACTGAACCTATACCTCAGTGGACTGAACCTATACCTCAGTGGACTGAACCTATACCTCAGTGGGCTGAACCTATACCTCAGTAGACTGAACCCATACCTCAGTAGACTGAACCTATACCTCAGTGGACTGAACCCATACCTCAGTGGGCTGAACCTATACCTCAGTAGACTGAACCCATACCTCAGTAGACTGAACCTATACCTCAGTGGACTGAACCTATACCTCAGTGGACTGAACCCATACCTCAGTGGGCTGAACCCATACCTCAGTGGGCTGAACCTATACCTCAGTGGACTGAACCTATACCTCAGTGGACTGAACCCATACCTCAGTGGACTGAACCTATACCTCAGTGGGCTGAACCCATACCTCAGTGGGCTGAACCTATACCTCAGTGGGCTGAACCCATACCTCAGTGGACTGAACCTATACCTCAGTGGGCTGAACCTATACCTCAGTAGACTGAACCCATACCTCAGTGGACTGAACCTATACCTCAGTGGACTGAACCTATACCTCAGTGGGCTGAACCTATACCTCAGTGGACTGAACCTATACCTCAGTAGACTGAACCTATACCTCAGTGGGCTGAACTCATACCTCAGTGGGCTGAACCTATACCTCAGTGGGCTGAACCCATACCTCAGTGGACTGAACCTATACCTCAGTGGGCTGAACCCATACCTCAGTGGACTGAACCTATACCTCAGTGGGCTGAACCCATACCTCAGTGGGCTGAACCTATACCTCAGTGGGCTGAACCCATACCTCAGTGGGCTGAACCTATACCTCAGTGGGCTGAACCCATACCTCAGTGGACTGAACCCATACCTCAGTGGGCTGAACCCATACCTCAGTAGACTGAACCTATACCTCAGTGGACTGAACCTATACCTCAGTGGACTGAACCCATACCTCAGTAGACTGAACCTATACCTCAGTAGACTGAACCCATACCTCAGTGGGCTTAACCTATACCTCAGTGGGCTGAACCTATACCTCAGTGGGCTGAACCCATACCTCAGTGGACTGAACCTATACCTCAGTGGGCTGAACCTATACCTCAGTGGACTGAACCCATACCTCAGTGGACTGAACCTATACCTCAGTAGACTGAACCCATACCTCAGTGGACTGAACCCATACCTCAGTGGACTGAACCTATATCTCAGTAGACTGAACCCATACCTCAGTAGACTGAACCCATACCTCAGTGGACTGAACCTATACCTCAGTGGACTTAACCTATACCTCAGTGGGCTGAACCTATACCTCAGTGGGCTGAACCCATACCTCAGTGGACTGAACCTATACCTCAGTAGACTGAACCCATACCTCAGTGGACTGAACCTATACCTCAGTGGGCTGAACCCATACCTCAGTGGACTGAACCTATACCTCAGTGGGCTGAACCTATACCTCAGTGGGCTGAACCCATACCTCAGTGGACTGAACCTATACCTCAGTGGACTGAACCCATACCTCAGTGGACTGAACCCATACCTCAGTGGACTGAACCTATACCTCAGTGGACTGAACCCATACCTCAGTGGACTGAACCTATACCTCAGTAGACTGAACCCATACCTCAGTAGACTGAACCCATACCTCAGTAGACTGAACCCATACCTCAGTGGACTGAACCTATACCTCAGTGGACTTAACCTATACCTCAGTGGGCTGAACCTATACCTCAGTGGGCTGAACCCATACCTCAGTGGACTGAACCTATACCTCAGTGGGCTGAACCTATACCTCAATGGACTGAACCTATACCTCAGTAGACTGAACCTATACCTCAGTGGGCTGAACCCATACCTCAGTGGACTGAACCTATACCTCAGTGGACTGAACCTATACCTCAGTGGACTGAACCCATACCTCTGTGGACTGAACCCATACCTCAGTGGGCTGAACCTATACCTCAGTGGGCTGAACCTATACCTCAGTAGACTGAACCTATACCTCAGTGGGCTGAACCCATACCTCAGTGGACTGAACCTATACCTCAGTGGGCTGAACCTATACCTCAGTGGGCTGAACCTATACCTCAGTGGACTGAACCCATACCTCAGTAGACTGAACCTATACCTCAGTAGACTGAACCCATACCTCAGTGGGCTGAACCTATACCTCAGTGGGCTGAACCTATACCTCAGTAGACTGAACCCATACCTCAGTGGACTGAACCCATACCTCAGTAGACTGAACCTATACCTCAGTGGACTGAACCCATACCTCAGTGGGCTGAACCTATACCTCAGTGGACTGAACCTATACCTCAGTGGACTGAACCTATACCTCAGTGGACTGAACCTATACCTCAGTAGACTGAACCCATACCTCAGTGGACTGAACCTATACCTCAGTGGACTGAACCTATACCTCAGTAGGCTGAACCTATACCTCAGTGGACTGAACCCATACCTCAGTAGACTGAACCTATACCTCAGTGGGCTGAACTCATACCTCAGTGGGCTAAACCTATACCTCAGTGGGCTGAACCCATACCTCAGTGGACTGAACCTATACCTCAGTGGGCTGAACCCATACCTCAGTGGACTGAACCTATACCTCAGTGGGCTGAACCCATACCTCAGTGGGCTGAACCTATACCTCAGTGGGCTGAACCCATACCTCAGTGGGCTGAACCTATACCTCAGTGGGCTGAACCCATACCTCAGTGGACTGAACCCATACCTCAGTGGGCTGAACCCATACCTTAGTAGACTGAACCTATACCTCAGTGGACTGAACCTATACCTCAGTGGACTGAACCCATACCTCAGTAGACTGAACCTATACCTCAGTAGACTGAACCCATACCTCAGTGGGCTTAACCTATACCTCAGTGGGCTGAACCTATACCTCAGTGGGCTGAACCTATACCTCAGTAGACTGAACCTATACCTCAGTGGACTGAACCTATACCTCAGTGGACTGAACCCATACCTCAGTGGACTGAACCTATACCTCAGTAGACTGAACCCATACCTCAGTGGACTGAACCCATACCTCAGTGGACTGAACCTATACCTCAGTAGACTGAACCTATACCTCAGTAGACTGAACCCATACCTCAGTGGACTGAACCCATACCTCAGTGGACTGAACCTATACCTCAGTGGACTGAACCTATACCTCAGTGGACTGAACCTATACCTCAGTGGGCTGAACCCATACCTCAGTGGACTGAACCTATACCTCAGTGGACTGAACCCATACCTCAGTGGACTGAACCTATACCTCAGTGGGCTGAACCCATACCTCAGTGGACTGAACCTATACCTCAGTGGGCTGAACCTATACCTCAGTGGGCTGAACCCATACCTCAGTGGACTGAACCTATACCTCAGTGGGCTGAACCCATACCTCAGTGGACTGAACCCATACCTCAGTGGACTGAACCTATACCTCAGTGGGCTGAACCCATACCTCAGTGGACTGAACCTATACCTCAGTAGACTGAAACCATACCTCAGTGGACTGAACCTATACCTCAGTGGGCTGAACCCATACCTCAGTGGACTGAACCTATACCTCAGTGGGCTGAACCCATACCTCAGTGGACTGAACCTATACCTCAGTGGGCTGAACCCATACCTCAGTGGGCTGAACCTATACCTCAGTGGGCTGAACCCATACCTCAGTGGGCTGAACCTATACCTCAGTGGACTGAACCCATACCTCAGTGGACTGAACCTATACCTCAGTGGACTGAACCCATACCTCAGTGGACTGAACCTATACCTCAGTGGGCTGAACCCATACCTCAGTGGACTGAACCTATACCTCAGTGGGCTGAACCTATACCTCAGTGGGCTGAACCTATACCTCAGTGGACTGAACCTATACCTCAGTAGACTGAACCTATACCTCAGTGGGCTGAACCTATACCTCAGTGGACTGAACCTATACCTCAGTGGACTGAACCCATACCTCAGTGGGCTGAACCTATACCTCAGTGGACTGAACCTATACCTCAGTGGGCTGAACCTATACCTCAGTGGGCTGAACCCATACCTCAGTGGACTGAACCCATACCTCAGTGGGCTGAACCTATACCTCAGTGGACTGAACCCATACCTCAGTGGGCTGAACCTATACCTCAGTGGACTGAACCTATACCTCAGTGGACTGAACCTATACCTCAGTGGACTGAACCCATACCTCAGTGGACTGAACCTATACCTCAGTGGGCTGAACCTATACCTCAGTGGACTGAACCTATACCTCAGTGGGCTAAACCCATACCTCAGTGGGCTGAACCTATACCTCAGTGGACTGAACCTATACCTCAGTGGGCTGAACCTATACCTCAATGGACTGAACCTATACCTCAGTAGACTGAACCTATACCTCAGTGGGCTGAACCCATACCTCAGTGGACTGAACCTATACCTCAGTGGACTGAACCTATACCTCAGTGGACTGAACCTATACCTCAGTGGACTGAACCCATACCTCAGTGGGCTGAACCTATACCTCAGTGGACTGAACCTATACCTCAGTAGACTGAACCTATACCTCAGTGGGCTGAACCCATACCTCAGTGGACTGAACCTATACCTCAGTGGGCTGAACCTATACCTCAGTAGACTGAACCTATACCTCAGTGGACTGAACCCATACCTCAGTAGACTGAACCTATACCTCAGTAGACTGAACCTATACCTCAGTGGGCTGAACCTATACCTCAGTGGGCTGAACCTATACCTCAGTAGACTGAACCCATACCTCAGTGGACTGAACCCATACCTCAGTAGACTGAACCTATACCTCAGTGGACTGAACCCATACCTCAGTAGACTGAACCTATACCTCAGTGGGCTGAACCTATACCTCAGTGGGCTGAACCTATACCTCAGTAGACTGAACCCATACCTCAGTAGACTGAACCCATACCTCAGTAGACTGAACCCATACCTCAGTGGACTGAACCTATACCTCAGTGGACTTAACCTATACCTCAGTGGGCTGAACCTATACCTCAGTGGGCTGAACCCATACCTCAGTGGACTGAACCTATACCTCAGTAGACTGAACCCATACCTCAGTGGACTGAACCTATACCTCAGTGGGCTGAACCCATACCTCAGTGGACTGAACCTATACCTCAGTGGGCTGAACCTATACCTCAGTGGGCTGAACCCATACCTCAGTGGACTGAACCTATACCTCAGTAGACTGAACCCATACCTCAGTGGACTGAACCTATACCTCAGTGGGCTGAACCCATACCTCAGTGGACTGAACCTATACCTCAGTGGGCTGAACCTATACCTCAGTGGGCTGAACCCATACCTCAGTGGACTGAACCTATACCTCAGTGGGCTGAACCCATACCTCAGTGGACTGAACCCATACCTCAGTGGACTGAACCTATACCTCAGTGGGCTGAACCCATACCTCAGTGGACTGAACCTATACCTCAGTAGACTGAAACCATACCTCAGTGGACTGAACCTATACCTCAGTGGGCTGAACCCATACCTCAGTGGACTGAACCTATACCTCAGTGGGCTGAACCCATACCTCAGTGGACTGAACCTATACCTCAGTGGGCTGAACCCATACCTCAGTGGGCTGAACCTATACCTCAGTGGGCTGAACCCATACCTCAGTGGGCTGAACCTATACCTCAGTGGACTGAACCCATACCTCAGTGGACTGAACCTATACCTCAGTAGACTGAACCCATACCTCAGTGGACTGAACCTATACCTCAGTGGGCTGAACCCATACCTCAGTGGACTGAACCTATACCTCAGTGGGCTGAACCTATACCTCAGTGGACTGAACCTATACCTCAGTGGACTGAACCTATACCTCAGTAGACTGAACCTATACCTCAGTGGGCTGAACCCATACCTCAGTGGACTGAACCTATACCTCAGTGGACTGAACCTATACCTCAGTGGGCTGAACCTATACCTCAGTGGACTGAACCTATACCTCAGTGGGCTGAACCTATACCTCAGTGGACTGAACCTATACCTCAGTGGACTGAACCTATACCTCAGTGGGCTGAACCTATACCTCAGTGGACTGAACCCATACCTCAGTGGGCTGAACCTATACCTCAGTGGACTGAACCTATACCTCAGTAGACTGAACCTATACCTCAGTGGACTGAACCCATACCTCAGAGGACTGAACCTATACCTCAGTGGGCTGAACCTATACCTCAGTGGACTGAACCTATACCTCAGTGGGCTAAACCCATACCTCAGTGGGCTGAACCTATACCTCAGTGGACTGAACCTATACCTCAGTGGGCTGAACCTATACCTCAATGGACTGAACCTATACCTCAGTAGACTGAACCTATACCTCAGTGGACTGAACCCATACCTCAGTGGACTGAACCTATACCTCAGTGGACTGAACCTATACCTCAGTGGACTGAACCCATACCTCAGTGGACTGAACCTATACCTCAGTGGACTGAACCTATACCTCAGTGGGCTGAACCTATACCTCAGTGGACTGAACCTATACCTCAGTGGGCTGAACCCATACCTCAGTGGACTGAACCTATACCTCAGTGGGCTGAACCTATACCTCAGTGGGCTGAACCTATACCTCAGTGGACTGAACCCATACCTCAGTAGACTGAACCTATACCTCAGTAGACTGAACCCATACCTCAGTGGGCTGAACCTATACCTCAGTGGGCTGAACCTATACCTCAGTGGGCTGAACCCATACCTCAGTAGACTGAACCCATACCTCAGTAGACTGAACCTATACCTCAGTGGACTGAACCTATACCTCAGTGGACTGAACCTATACCTCAGTGGACTGAACCCATACCTCAGTGGGCTGAACCTATACCTCAGTAGACTGAACCCATACCTCAGTAGACTGAACCTATACCTCAGTGGGCTGAACCCATACCTCAGTAGACTGAACCTATACCTCAGTAGACTGAACCTATACCTCAGTGGACTGAACCTATACCTCAGTGGACTGAACCTATACCTCAGTGGGCTGAACCTATACCTCAGTGGGCTGAACCTATACCTCAGTGGACTGAACCTATACCTCAGTGGACTGAACCCATACCTCAGTGGGCTGAACCCATACCTCAGTGGACTGAACCTATACCTCAGTGGACTGAACCTATACCTCAGTGGACTGAACCTATACCTCAGTGGACTGAACCAATGGCCGTGTTCGAGAGCACCAAAACCGTTATGGTATTGTGGCTAAATTGTGACTGACTGAATCACTGATCTACAAATAATACAAATAGTAATGAGTCGTTATTTATGATGGAAGGTGATTTGTCGATCAGTACGTCGGCAGTCGCCTGGACTGTCGGTTGCAATCAATGATTTATATATTCACTAGATTACAGCACTGTGTTGAAGCCACCGCGCCTCCATCTTGGCATTAACTTACCATGGTAAAAAAAAAAACATTTTGGAAGCTGTTCGATTTTTTACAATTGATTTGACCTTTATTTTACTAGGCACGCAAGTTATGAACAAATTATTATTTACAAAGACGGCCTACCCAAGCCAAACCCGAACAATGCTGAGCCAATTGTGCGCCGCCCTATGTGACTCCCAATCACAGCCTGGAATCAAACCAGGATCTGCAGTGAAGCCTCTCGCACTGAGATGCAGTGCCTTTGACCGTTGCACCATATGTATTAATGTCTACATCAATTTCTGCCAAGTTTATTATATTACAGACATCTGGAATGCATTTTATTATTATTGTGTGCGCTAGACATACAAATAAAAAATATCTAAACATTTTCCCTAAAGTATCATTTTTAGAGGCTCTGGTGAGTGCCAATATGGTGAGTGCCAATATGGCCGACCGTGGCTTCAAAGCCTCTCAATGGTCAATACATAGCATTAGCAAAACAGGGTTTATATAAATGACTGGCTGCAATGTCAAACAAGCCCACAGACAGGACTGAGCTGAACCGAATCAGTCCGTCTGCGTGTCCGTACCTCTCCGGGTTTGGGTGTAAACATCTGTGCGTCCCTGAAAAACGCCCCTGTCGCTTCCGGAACCAATTACATTCCATTACCCCTGTACGTCGCGTTCATATGAACAACTAAATAAAACAAATGGTAAAATTACTGCGACGACGAAATGGACCTCTAGCTCAATCGGCACGTTTTCAAAATATCGAGGTTGGTAGCTTTAGATAATTTATTTATCTAAGTCTCCATTTTTGTAGTAGGAGAAAAACACTCCGGCTGCTTTCTGCCTGTTACCACCATTGGTTACCACCGACTCACCGCAAACCACCTCGAGTAAATGGCTGATCAGGAGCACATTGAGATAGACACGCTCCTAGACATGCCTGCGCCGGGGCGATCTAGAACGGGGAGAGCAGCGGCTCTGGCTCGGCTACTTCACCAGGACTGCACTTATCTTCTAGAGCTATATGTGAGTAGTTATTGAGCGAATTTGTCGATATTTGTATTTTTTTTTATTTTTTAGGGCAGCTTTCTGGGTATAAACAACACCACATAGCATACCTACTACGTCATTCACGACCCGTTAGACCTCAGGCCTATTTCGCTGCACCTGTAAGGCACCATTTAAGATACTTGTAACTTTCTTATCTTCATTTCCCTTCGATTAGTCTCATTAGATAAAATTATATTTTTAAGATCTTGTTTCAGGATAGATCTGTAGCCCGATGGTAAATTCCAACATTGGTCGTTAATTATTTCTAACTGTCTACTGTAACTGTGCACTTGCCTCGCAAAATATGTAATGCTGCTGCAGTTCCTAATTGGATCATCCTTTTTAAAACCATCCCTCCCTCTCCTCCATGTTCCCAACCCAATCCATTAAACTGTGACCCAGGGGAACCCACCCTAGTCGATGGAGTCACTCAAATTTGGCTGCTGGCTCCCCATAGACAAAAAAATAAATCTACAAAAAATAACCAATATATGTAAATTCTTTGTATAGAGTGAATTAATTGTATAGATATTATTATAAATATACAATCGTTTTGATTGTTGCAAAATTATATTTTATTGGGTATGAATAAAGATGATGCTTTTCACGGAATAGCCAACACTTTTCTTCCACAGAAAACAAAATAGATTTCTCAAAAATCAGTGGCAGGTTGGTGAGCACTGTCGGCGCACATCTTAATTTGTAGCAGCGTATGTTACTCATTAGTACTTTTTTACATTTTTAAATCAATCCGTATTCATGCTTATATTATCTTTTCATTTTCTCCACTCCCTGGCCCTCCCCACCCACCTTTTCTCCTCCTATATCCTCTCAGAGGGAGAGGGAGAGCCTCTTGTCAGACCACACCCCAGCGGGGGACCGCATCGTGTCCCTCTCTCTGTCCTCGCCTGACCTCAGCTCTGACGAGCAGGTTCAGCTTCTACACTCAGCCCTGCGCAAATGCTTGGGACTACTGGAGTGTCTCATCCTACGAGAGGAGGAGGAGATGGGTGAGCTAGAGGGCGAGTATGAGACAGTGAGAAAGGGCGTCCGGGATCGACTGGGACATCTGCTTCACAGCACCAAGGTCCTACTGGAAACCGAGGAGGACATCACCCCAGACCATCAGTGCAATGAGGTTAAAAATAAAAAAAATTAATGACCATTATCATGGGTTATCTTCCATTTAGTGAGGCCAAAATAAATAAAAAACATTGTCCTAATCAGTCTAAAGCACAAAATGATATTTTGGGGTAGCAGTTAGCCTAGTGGTTAGAGCATTGGGCCACTAACCAAAAGGTTGCTAGATCAAATCCCTGAGCCAACGAGGTAGAAATCTGTCATTCTGCCCCTGAACAAGGCTGTCATTGTAAATAAGAATTTGTTCTTAACTGACTTGCCTTGATAAACAAAGGTAAAAAAAACAATTGTTGTGTTGAGTGCTTGTGAGAAAACCTTGATGTTTTTGTAACTACAGACTTTACTTTCTCTTTTAGGAGGTTGATGGAGTTGTGGGTACTTTTGGGGCGAAAATGTGGACCTATCGGGTCCTGCTAGAGCTGATCCATTGGGCCAACTCTGCCTCGCAGACCCTTCACGTTCTCCACTCCGAGAGGGACGGGAGAGAAGAAATCTAGTTCCTCTCTGTCTAAGATCAGTCAGCTTTCAATAGCAGACATGTTATTCATGAAAATCCTAAGGTATTATGACATATAGTCCCCAATGCGGGGAAGCTTTACTAAATGCTAAAAACGACTTTCATCAGACGATTGTATTCACTATGTTGAGGTGCACCAGCAAGACTTGTTGCAGTAACATTCCTTTGTCAGAAAGGATGGTCATGACATGGATGATGTGTTAAGTTCCCAGGACAGTTTTTGTTATTGTTGTACAGGCTATTTATTGAAGCGGAACATCTTACTGATGAGAAATGTTAAATGTATTCTTCCTACTTTTGAGGTAGAATTTGAAGGGGCTTTCTTTAGTTGAAACATTCTAACACTGTTTGAATCATGCCGTAACTAACACTTTAAGACTAACGCTAACTATTAGAATGTAACCAAAAAATGACTGATATACTGTTACTGTGAAAATGCAGCTTACTGATCAATGAAGATAGCTGGTGGTTGACTTGTACCACATGATGCCAACATATCTCCAGATTCCATTTGTTTAACATGGGCGAAAAGTGATTCCAACGTGTGTATATAAGGATATGATCATGTAACTGACATACCGACGTTGTGCTCATCTTTTTTTTGGTCAGGCAAGTTCAGAAAATAAACTGTGATGGATCACGTTGCTGCATGTTACTGTAATGTCAATGTGGCTATTCACTTACGGTAGGCTAATTGTATGTTCTACATACTTGAAAATGCTGCTAAATTGTTTTAACTTGTTGACGTGTACCTTTTTAGCCAATATTGCTCAGTAGCAAACTGAATATGTGTGTGTGTGTGTGTGTGTGTGTGTAGCCAAAACTGTCACACCCTCTTCACAGTCTGACACAGCTTCCAAACTCTGACTGAATATTATGATAATGGAAATAACCTCGAATTTTTGTTTTTTTGTTATTGTGAGCTTTTCTACTTTGTCAAACATTATCTGTAAATTATTTGGATTTGCACTGAATATTAAACTGAAGTGGGTCTAGAGTGTTTTGTTGTATTTTTTTCATGAATAGTATTCAGTGCATTTATAAATGTAATAAAAACATGTTATAGACTACTTTATTCTAACGCAATAATAATGAAAAGGAAGGGTTGAAAGTGACAGATCTATTGCTTTCTTGCCTCCTTGTGCTGCTATTTCAACCCCCCATTTTACCATATAAATCTCTGCATACTCGCGCATGCGCGTTACGCAATCTACGGGATAGCGAGGTAGGGGAGCTGTACTAATGGCGGAGAACGTACGGTCGCCTTTTGAGTACCGGGAGCCACCGACCCTCGACAGCGACGGGGATGGGAGCAAACCGCCTTTGCCGCCCCGGGGGTAACGTATTGGGGATTTTCTTTGATCACTTGTTAGCTACTTGTTTTAAAAGTGAAGTCGATTGCAAAGCGGGTTTGTTTAGTATCCATCCTTGTGTTGATTCTGCTGAGGAAAAAAAAACAAAAACGGCGAAAGTGTTTTTTTTTTTCGTTTCAGGATCAATAGCTACCTAGTTACTGTTAATTTTTATAATTATTTTTTTTATTTACACCCTGTCACTGTTGATTATCCGTATGTTTTTGAGCTTTCGTTTGAGAGCTGGCCAGCTGTAATGTCCTGTCTGTTTATTTAATTAGCCAGCGAGCTAACTATTAGCCATCTGTTAGTTAGCTGGCTAGTTACATCTGCACACGGTAGTCATAGCTAGCTAGCTCAACAGATTATTGCATTTAGGCTAGCTTTGCTTGATTTTGATCGCTAGCTAACTCGAAAGCGACATGGCTCGTTATTTTTTAGGAATTTAGGCATTAAAATCATATGTTTGCCAGATATTCTGGTACTGTAGTTAGCTATGTGCTACTAGCATCTTCATTCAAACTGATGTTGTTGGGTGGAAATCCGCCAGTTACATTTAGGCATCACTTTCACTGTGTAGATCTGACTGACTTGTGGTCTACTGTATAATGAGGGATGCAAAGGCGTACTGTCTCTCAAGTGTGTGTGTGTGTGTGTGTGTGTGTATATATATATGCCTATATATGTCTGGTTATTGGGGTTTGTCAAATGGCTACAATTATTGAAAAGCATAATATTTCACCAGCTATTATATATACATTTTGTTTCCAATATATTATTTGATTGGCTGATACTTTATGGATTTTATTCCATTTTGATTTTACAATTGTATTCAATAAATATAATGGCCCAATCTTCCCCAAGAGCATCTAAAAGGCTAAGTTCATCATTAAGAATCATTATTAAATCGCCAAGTTGTTTCCAAAAAGCATTATTATTAAAGTTGCACTTGAAAACAAATATTCAGATGATATTTTTCACATGCGCTAGATAAAATAATTTTTTAAAAAGTTTTTATTTAACCGTTATTTAACCGGGAAAGTCCGTTAAGAATACATTCTTATTTACAGTGACGGCCAAACCCGGACGACACAGCCAATTGTGTGCCTCCCTATGGGACTCCCAATCATGGTCGGTTGTGATACAGCCTGGAAATACAACAGGTGTAGACTTTAATTTGAAATGCCTAGTTATGAGCCCTTTCCCAACAATGCAGATTTAAAAAGTAAGAAAATTGAGCCCCCCCAAAAAAGGGCTTAGTAACACAATAAAATGACAATAACAAGACTATTTACAAGGAGTACTAGTACGGTGTGTGTGCGTCGGTGTAGTATGTGTGGATAGAGTCCAGTGAGTGTGCATAGAGCCAGTGCAAAAGAAAAAGGGGGTCAATGCAAATTGTCCAGGTAGCCATTTTATTAGCTGTTCAGCATTATTATGGCATGGGGGTAGAAGCTGTTCAGAAACCTTTTGGGTCAATACTTGGTGCTCTGGTACCGCTTGCTGTGCGGTAATGGAGAGAACAGTCTATGACTTGGGTGGCTGGAGTCTTTGACAATTTTTAGGGCCTTCCTCTGACACCGCCTGGTATAGAGGCCCTGGATCGCAGGGAGCTCGGCCCCAGGGATGTACTGGGCTATAAGGTCTACCCACTGTAGCACCTTGTGGTTGGACGCCACGCATTTGTCATACCAAGCGGTATTGCAGCCAGTCACTCCATTACAGCCCCATCTACAGTGCCTTCAGGAAGTATTCAGACCCCTTGACTTTTTACAACATTTGTTAGGTTACAGCCATATGCTAACATGGATTTAAACAATAACAATTCCTCAGCAATCTACACACAATACCCCATAATGACAAAGCGAAAAACATGTGTTTTGAAATTTTAGCAAATGTATAGAAATAAAAACAGATGCCTTATTTACATATGTATTCAGACTCTTTGCAATGAGACTCAAAATTGAGCTGTGAGCAGGAGTCCACCTGTGATAAATTAAATTGGTTGCACATGATTTGGAAAGGCACACAACCATCTATATAAGGACCCACAGTTGACAGTGCATGTCACAGCAAAAACCAATCCATGAAGTCCATGGAATTGTTCGAGCTCCGAGACAGAATTCTGTCGAGGCACAGATCTGACGAATGGTATCAAAAAAATGTCTGCAGCATTGAAGGTCCCCAAGAACAAAAGTGCACTTCCATCATTCTTAAATGGAAATAAGTTTGAAACCACCAAGACTCTTTGTAGAGCTGGCCACCTGGCCAAACTGAGCAATCGGGGGAGAAGGCCCTTGGTCAGGGAGGTGACCAAAAATCTGATGGTCACTCAGACAGACCTCCAGAGTTCCTCTGTGGAGATGGGAGAACCTTCCAGAAGGACAACCATCTCTGCAGCACTCCCCCAATCAGGTCTTTTATGGTCAAGGGGCCAGACGGAATCCACTCGTCAGCAAAAGGCACATGACAGACTGCTTGGAGTCATCGAAAGAGCCTCAGACCACGAGAAACAAGATTCTCTGGTCTGATGAAACCAAGATTGAACTCTTATGCCTGAATGCCAAGCGTCACATCTGGAGGAAACCAGGCACCATCCCTACGGTGAATCATGGTGGTGGCAGCATCATGCTGTGGGGATGTTATTCACCGGCACGGACTGGGAGACTAGTCAGGATCGAGGCAAAGATAAACAGAGCATAGTACAGAGAGATCCTTGATGAAAACCTTCTACAGAGTGCTCGGGACCTCAGACTGAGGCAAAGGTTCACCTTCCAACAGGAAAATTAACCTAAGCACACAGTCAAGACAGTGCAGGAGTGGCTTCAAGGACAAGTCTCTGAATGTACTTGAGTGGCACAGCCAGAGCCCGGACTTGAACCCGATCTAACATCTCTGGAGAGAACTGAAAATAGCTGTGCAGCAACGCTCCCCATCCAACCTGCCAGAGCTAGAGAGGATCTGCAGAGAAGAATGGGAGAAATTCCCCAAATACAGATGTGCCAAGCTTGTAGCGTCATACCCAAGAACACTGGAGGCTGTAGTCGCTGCCAAAGGTGCTACAACAAAGCACTGAGTAAAAGGTCTGAATACTTGTGTAAATGTAATATTTCTTTGTTTTTTTTAGTGTATACATTTGCAAAGAAAATAAAACCTGTGTAGGTTGCTTTGTTTGCTTTGTCATTATGGGGTATGGTGTCTGATTCTGAGAACATCTATTTGTCTGTTTAGAATAAGGCCGGAACGTAACAAAATGTGGAAAAATACCTTTTATTTAACTAGGCATGACGGTTAAGAACAAATTCTTATTTTCAATGACTGCCTGGGAAATGGGTTAACTTTTTAGGAACAGTGGGGTTAACTGCCTAGGAACAGTGGGTTTAAATGCCTAGGAACAGTGGGGGCAAAGTGGGGGGAGTGGGTTTGCCTAGGAACAGTTTTTAATACATTTGCAAACAGTGGGTTAACTGCCTAGGAACTTTTTTTTGCTTTGTCATTATGGGGTTAACTGCCTAGGAACAGTGGGGTTAATGAGAAACATCTATTTAACTGCCTAGGAAATAACTGCCTAGGAACAGTGGGGTTAACTAAAATGTGGAAAAATGCCTAGGAACATTTAACTGCCTAGGCATGGGGTTAAGAACAAATGCCTAGGAACATTTTCAATGACTGCCTAGGAACAGTGGGTTAACTGCCTAGGAACAGTGGGTTAACTGCCTAGGAACAGTGGGGTTAAATGCCTAGGAACAGTGGGGTTAACTGCCTAGGAACAGTGGGGTTAACTGCCTGGGAACAGTGGGTTAACTGCCTAGGAACAGTGGGTTAACTGCCTAGGAACAGTGGGTTAACTGCCTAGGAACAGTGGGGTTAACTGCCTAGGAACAGTGGGGTTAACTGCCTAGGAACAGTGGGGTTAACTGCCTAGGAACAGTGGGGTTAACTGCCTAGGAACAGTGGGGTTAACTGCCTAGGAACAGTGGGGTTAACTGCCTAGGAACAGTGGGGTTAACTGCCTAGGAACAGTGGGTTAACTGCCTAGGAACAGTGGGTTAACTGCCTAGGAACAGTGGGGTTAACTGCCAAAGAACAGTGGGGTTAACTGCCTAGGAACAGTGGGGTTTATCTGCCTAGGAACAGTGGGGTTAACTGGTCTAGGAACAGTGGGGTTAACTGGTCTAGGAACAGTGGGGTTAACTGGTCTAGGAACAGTGGGGTTAACTGGTCTAGGAACAGTGGGGTTAACTGCCTAGGAACAGTGGGGTTAACTGCCTAGGAACAGTGGGGTTAACTGCCTAGGAACAGTGGGGTTAACTGCCTTGTCCAGGGGCAGAACAACAGATGTTTTACCTTGTCAGCTCAGGGAATCAAACTAGCAACCTTTTGGTTAAGGCCCAATGCTCTAACCACTAGGCTACCTGCCGCCCAATTACTTGTGTAAATGGGATATTTTAAGATTTTATTGTTAATACATGTTGTGTGTGTATATTGATGGGGGCCAGCTCGGGGATTCAATCTTGCAACCTTCCAACACTCTAACCACAAGGCTTCCTGCCACCCCAAATGTAACGTAGGATTCCCGGAATATTACCTATATGATTATTATAATTTAATTATCAGTAGTTTAACTACAATAAAACTAAATAAACAGGCTAATTTCATTGTGCAAATACAGTTGATCTATGGTAATGCCACATTGAATGATTCAAGGAAATTAGCCAATTTTTATTTATTTGCATCTGAATAACATTTTTTATAGCTTATTCTTTTAACATCGAATAGGTTATAAATCAATTATTATTGTTATTAGCTGATCAAACTTTTATTTCTGTCCAGAATGAGGGTGTGATTTGGGCCTCCACTAGATCCATGGGGCGGTAGTGTAGCCTAGTGGTTAGAGCGTTGGACTAGCAACCGGAAGGTTGTGAGTTCAAACCCCCGACCTGACAAGGTACAAATCTGTCGTTCTGCCCCTGAACAGGCAGTTAAACACACTGTTCCTATGCCGTCATTGAAAATAAGAATGTGTTCTTAACTGACTTGTTAAATAAAGGTAAAATAGACCTAGACCCTGGCCTGTGTGTGTGCTCGCTGTTCATGCCATTGGCTAAGATAGAGATTGTGGCCAAAGCAATTTAGCCAAGGCCAGTTCAGTTGCCTCACTGCAGCCACAATGTTTTCCCCGTTGTCTGTGGTGATACAGTACACTTTATTTTCGTCAAGTCAAGCTATCCCCAACGCGGGACTACGGCCAGGGTGCCAGCTGTGTGGGATTGTTTTCAAACAGCGGGATTTCAGTGTCCAATCTTTCGAGAGAGAGTGCACTGTCAGACTCATGTAAGGAGTCATATTTACACTTTAGTGCAAACAAAAATAATTACCCTTTTTTTGTTGTTGTTGTTGCTAGGCGAGACATCTTTTTCACCTCACTCCTCCGATCTACGGTAACAATGGAAAAAGGTCAGAGGTGAAGAGCAGAGGCTTCCCACCCACCCCCAGCCTGTAGGCTATAGGCTCTATAGTTGACCTCAGTCCCCACTTTTCACTCCACCCCTCCTCTTTTTGAATGGACTGATTTGACCTTCAGAGATTCTCTCCTGTCCGTGATTAGAGCGGATTTGCTGATTGCGCCACGTTTTAAAAGATGTTTGGAAAGAGGAGGTGACGGATTAAGTTTAGCAAAAACAATACCATACAAATCAATAGTTAAACAGTCCTGCTATGGGTGAAGGAGATATACGTTCAAATAAAGTTGACAAAACATTTTTTGGAAGGGAAAAAAAAAAAGATGGTTGACGGCTATTTTATTTTCATGAAGGTCAACATCCAAAACGGACAATGTCACAGTTATCCAATTACCGTCACAGCCCGAGCTGTAGGCTTACCTGGGGTTATTTTGATGGTAACAAATGGTCTATTCATAATGTGGCAGATGTAAATGCAATTTATCTAGAAATGTCATTCTTGTCACGTACAAAATAAATCTCAGTTCTATTCAGTAAAACATCTATTATTATTTTTATTTATTTAATTTGAAATGTTGTAAATCTGAAGGAACCCCTGGGGTGTGTTTTGTAGGAGGGGGTGTGTCAGGAAAAGGAAGGGTACCCCTGTGAAGGTGTGTGACCGGGCCTACGTGACAGAGGATGAAGAGGAGGAGGAAGAGGAGAGTCTTTCTGAACACAGCTACAGTCCAGGTAAACACACACACACGTGTTGCATGGTATACCGGTACTACAATAATGTCACCAAAACGTTATGAGACTACCATTTTAGAAGACTGACGAACCGTTGCATATAGGTGGTACTGGCCCCGCCGATCTGTTTATAAAACTACATTTCAGTAAAAAATAATAATAATAATAATTTGCCACAGCAGCTAGTTTCTAAATGCACCGGTCCAATAATGGCCACTTCACATGCATTCACACACCCTCGGTGCAGACCCCAATAATGGCCACTTCACATGCATTCACACACCCTCGGTGCAGACCCCAATAATGGCCACTTCACATGCATTCACACACCCTCGGTGCAGACCCCAATAATGGCCACTTCACATGCATTCACACACCCTCGGTGCAGACCCCAATAATGGCCACTTCACATGCATTCACACACCCTCGGTGCAGACCCCAATAATGGCCACTTCACATGCATTCACACACCCTCGGTGCAGACCCCAATAATTTGCTGTTACCTTTGTACATTGGGGCAGCGCAAGCAAAGTTGATGCGTTGTATCGGGGATGCAAACCCGTCACTTTTCAGAGATTTTTATTTATATTTATGTGATTTATTTATTTATTTTTATTCTATTTATTTATTTATTTATTTTTTAATTTGCATTTTGATTTCAGTAGGTCATCCACGTGAATTGTGTAGTAGAATAAAACACAGTATTTTTTTTTGGGGGGGGGGGTTGCACAGACAGTGTATCACCATTGAGCCGTAAGGGCTGATCTTCTCCCTGTGCGATCACTACCGTCGCTCTTGAAATGAATGACTGAATGCATCCTGAATGACTGAATGCATCCTACAAATAGAATATCAGAGTTCAGATGTCATCTTTTTTTCTTGTAAATGTTATAATTGTATAACTAAGTACAAAGTACATAACTAAGCATACAGGTTTAAGAAAATGAACAAATACTACCAATTTCCCGGGTATAGGTAGTAATATACCTTGTTTCAAAAGTGGCCATGAAAATATTACTCTCAATACATTCAATGAAGGTAGATCTTAGTTCATTCCAAAAGAAAAATGGATGTTAGGCCGTCACAGCCAGGCAATTTATTTAAGGCTGGTTTCTAGGCAGCTGTAGCCAATTCCTCTATTTTAAGCTCTGCCTCGCAAAACTCATTCAATCCTTGTCTATTGTAGGAATATGCCTTTTTGAGTTTTCTCAAAAAAGTAATTGCCCTTTTATTAGGGAAGTAGGATTAGAAAAAATGTCTGTAGCAATCAACTTTGGTTCTGTTTTTTTTTTCTCCAATCCCATTGAACATACAAATAATGAATAGCATTCCTTTCCTGACACCTTTTTTCAAGGCTGCTAAAGTAAGAGGTGATTTATTCTCGTTTTATCCACTTTGCCGTTGATCATATGTGATCAGGTGACAGATATGTCATATCAGAATGAGTACTTCGTCACGCGTGTGAAGCCTCGTTCACATTACCCATAAAGCACTAACGTTACGCTGCGCCAGATGTCATGCATTTCAATGGAGTGGAATCGCAACGCCATCCTTGCAGTTGGAGGCTCTGTTACGAGACGGACACCTCATACTCCAGCCGGAGTCGGTCGAAGGACAGGAAGTTGCCAAACTACAGAAGAAGATAACAATTTGTGATAGCAATTATCCAAGTGTGTACAATTTTTTTTACCTTTATTTAACCAGGCAAGTCAGTTAAGAACAAATTCTTATTTTCAATGATGGTCCTAGGAACAATGGGTTTAACTGCCTGTTCAGGGGCAGAACGACAGATTTGTACCTTGTCAGCTCGGGGTTTGAACTTGCAACCTTCCGGTTATCAGCCCAATGCTCTAACCATTAGGCTACCCTAGGAAAAACATGTTTTTTTATTTCTATAGTAATGTTAAATAATACACATTACAGTGCATTCAGACGCATTCAGATGTATTCAGACGCCTTGACCTCTTCCTCATTTTGTTATTCTATTCTAAAAATGTATTTTATTTTCTTTCTCATCAATCTACACACAATAGCCCATAATGACAAAGCAAACACACAGGTTTTTAGAAATTGTTGCTCATTTATTCGAACCAAACTGAAATGTCACATTTCAAGTCGTTTAGGACATCTACTTCGTGCTGGTCAACTTGTTTACAGACAGACTATTTCACTTATAAGCTTCATGAGGGAGGGAAATCATGTGGATATATTGAAGCAACAGCTCAAAACATCAGTCAAGTAGTTAAAGCTTGGTCGCAAATGGGTCTTCCAAATGGACAATGACCCCAAGCATACTTCCAAAGTTGTGGCAAAATGGCTTAAGGACAACCAAGTCAAGGTATTGGAAGTGGCCATTACAAATCCCTGACCTCAATCCTAGAGAAAATGCGTGGGCAGAACTGAAAAAGCACGTGCGAGCAAGGAGGCCTACAAACCTGACTAACAAATTTTTATTTATTTATTTTATTTCACCTTTATTTAACCAGGTAGGCAAGTTGAGAACAAGTTCTCATTTACAATTGCGACCTGGCCAAGATAAAGCAAAGCAGTTCGACAGATACAACGACACAGAGTTACACATGGAGTAAAACAAACATACAGTCAATAATACAGTATAAACAAGTCTATATACAATGTGAGCAAATTTGGTGAGAAGGGAGGTAAAGGCAAAAAAGGCCATGGTGGCAAAGTAAATACAATATAACAAGTAAAACACTGGAATGGTAGTTTTGCAATGGAAGAATGTGCAAAGTAGAAATAAAAATAATGGGGTGCAAAGGAGCAAAATAAATAAATTAATTAAATACAGTTGGGAAAGAGGTAGTTGTTTGGGCTAAATTATAGGTGGGCTATGTACAGGTGCAGTAATCTTTAAGATGCTCTGACAATCGGTGCTTAAAGCTAGTGAGGGAGATAAGTGTTTCCAGTTTCAGAGATTTTTGTAGTTCATTCCAGTCATTGGCAGCAGAGAACTGGAAGGAGAGGCGGCCAAAGAAAGAATTGGTTTTGGGGGTGACTAGAGAGATATACCTGCTGGAGCGTGTGCTACAGGTGGGAGATGCTATGGTGACCAGCGAGCTGAGATAAGGGGGGACTTTACCTAGCAGGGTCTTGTAGATGACATGGAGCCAGTGGGTTTGGCGACGAGTATGCAGCGAGGGCCAGCCAACGAGAGCGTACAGGTCGCAATGGTGGGTAGTATATGGGGCTTTGGTGACAAAACGGATTGCACTGTGATAGACTGCATCCAATTTGTTGAATAGGGTATTGGAGGCTATTTTGTAAATGACATCGCCAAAGTCGAGGATTGGTAGGATGGTCAGTTTTACAAGGGTATGTTTGGCAGCATGAGTGAAGGATGCTTTGTTGCGAAATAGGAAGCCAATTCTAGATTTAACTTTGGATTGGAGATGTTTGATATGGGCCTGGAAGGAGAGTTTACAGTCTAACCAGACACCTAAGTATTTGTAGTTGATGTAAAACATACGGGGTCTGTGCAATGTATAAAGGTTCAGAAATGTTGTGAAATAGCACAGTTACAAATATAAATCAAACTGGATAGACATCAGAAATAGAGGAAGGCCAGGACTTAAAACAAACACAATATAACTATTGTAAAATAGATTGTGTTTGTAAAATGTGTATAATATGTATAAACTGAATGTAGAAGCCTAAGTGTTTACTCCAATTGGGGGAAGGGTGGTCGGGTTTGCAGGGAATAATAAAGGTATTTTTTAATGTTTTAAAAGTGTATTTACACCAAAAATATATGGATGGGGTGACTTGGAATGATGCAGACAATTACATTGAAGGAAGCAATGTAAAGCTGATCAACCCCTTAAGAGGAAAAACGAATTAGATGTAAATATATCTATCTCTTGTGAGTTGGCACACATTTTATTGAATTTTATAAACCAAATTGCAGTCAATTTTAAATGAATCCCGGGCTGCTAATTATTGGTTTGATAACAAACAACGGTGTTCAGTCATGTTACCCAGCAACCAAATAACCTGGTTACTTAACCAGTAGGTCTTGCCTATAGAGTACCCCAGTATGAGTCATAATACCCACAAAACCTAGCGGTAAAACCCAGAAATGGTTCCAATCGTTTTTCCACCGTTCATTTTTTTTCAGTTGGGGATTTTTAGAACTATGTCATAAAAGGTGAGGTTTTGAGAACCGTATAAATCTCTCTTGGACAAGTTTTTAATTTTTTTTTAATCAATATATTTGTCTGTAATTGCCACCCCAAAGGGTCTATGCTAATTAGCCGCCAATGTGACTATCATACAGAACTACACATCCTGTCACAAGCTTTGAGGTAATCACTCAAGTTGCAGGGTGGGGTTGAAACCTCCACATTTCTCCATGCAAACTCTCATCGACAATAGCAACTAACCTAGCAAGTAGATATCATCTTTTTTTAGTTTCTGTAAATAATTGATATTGTATATTTCTCGTGTGTATTCTTGTTTTTATACATTTTAAGTTACCTAGCTAGCTACCGTAGCATTTTTTGTATTACTAGAATTGAATTTACCCTGGCTTTTGTAGCCAACTAGCTAACCTTAGGTCTCTCCATCAAGCAGAAGCAAGGATGGTTCTGTGCTATGTACCGGACTGTAACTACTACTCCGATAGGCACACGTGTACTCTCTCTCTCTCTCTCTCTCTCTCTCTCTCTCTCTCATCTTCTGGAAGTGATGTACTCTCTCTCTCTGTATCTCTCTCTCTGTATCTCTCTCTCTGTATCTCTCTCTCTCTCTCTCTCTGTATCTCTCTCTCTCTCTCTCTCTCTCTCTCTCTGTATCTCTCTCTCTCTCTCTGTATCTCTCTCTCTCTCTGTATCTCTCTCTCTCTCTCTCTCTCTCTCTCTCTCTCTCTCTCTCTCTGTATCTCTCTCTCTCTCTCTGTATCTCTCTCTCTCTCTGTATCTCTCTCTGTATCTCTCTCTCTCTCTGTATCTCTCTCTCTCTCTCTCTCTCTCTCTGTATCTCTCTCTCTCTCTCTCTCTCTCTCTGTATCTCTCTCTCTCTCTCTCTCTCTCTGTATCTCTCTCTCTCTGTATCTCTCTCTATCTCTATCTCTCTCTCTGTATCTCTCTCTCTCTCTGTATCTCTCTCTCTCTGTATCTCTCTCTCTCTGTATCTCTCTCTATCCTCTATCTCTCCCGCTCATCTGCTGGAAGTGACGTACTCGCTCTCTCTCTCACTCTTGGGGGTAAGACGTAATTTAAACATCACAGATATAAATTCCCGCTGTATCCATGATAAAATGCAACGTGAACTGTTGTACTACTGAATGAGACTGTTCCTTTGTGATCGAACTTATGTTAACTACATTACTCTAGTTCGCTGCTTTGAGCTAGAGTTGTGTGTGATATAACCTATTTTGGCAGCCTTGTGTGTGTGTGTGTGTGTGTGTGTGTGTGTGTGTGTGTGTGTGTGTGTGTGTGTGTGTGTGTGTGTGTGTGTGTGTGTGTGTGTGTGTGTGTGTGTGTGTGTGTGTGTGTGTGTGTGTGTGTGTACACTATGTGGAATATTTTTGGAGCAGTGGCTTCCCTGAAAACAGGTACTGACAGGAGGAGCGATATGAGTCTGTCAGAGGTCGTCACGCTGGATGGGGATGGAGGCTTTGGTGGTCCACACAATGAAGAAGCAGGTGTCACCTTCCGGTAATGTGGATCTGACCTTGGACCTGGTGCCAAGGTCTTCACGGAGGTGGTAAGAACCTCCATCCTTGATGTAAAAAAATAAAAAAAATCCTTTGACTGCACTGCCTCTACAATGATAAGGTCCCTGGCACCATAGGGACACTTGACTTCCAGACCGTCCAATGAAGCACCCAGGATCCAGGACCATGTGACTCAAAGCCCTAACTCCTTCAAACCCCCCATTTTGAATGCCTTGATTCCCTCCTCTTTATCTCTGCCCCACTTTACAGACAACACCCCGTCCAACGACTGATCTGAGGACCCCTTTCAGCAGCGATGGAGTAACGAGCTTGGCCCTAACCACTGATCCATCATTGCTGTCTGTCAACCTGCCTCTCCTCAATGCCAGTTGGGGTTGGTGCACTGCCGTATAGCCTCCTGCTGCTCCAACGACTGCGCCATGCCAGCCAGGATGCCTGCATGCCCCAGACGGGGATGACAGGGAGGGTAGCTGTGTTCTGGCTCAGGTTTAAGGAGACATGCCATTCCACTGAACCTGCCCCGGAGATGGTTCCTTAGACACTGAAGATCCTGCTCTGGGGGCTCTAGGGACAGAGGGTTGTAGTCTTCAGCCGGGTACAGGTCCTCCAGTTGACTGCACCTGGTTGGGCACAGCTGGCTTCCTCCACTCGCATTCTACACCCGTATGGCTGATTTTGTGAACCGCCAAAATAGGCTGCAGGCTACACTGATGAGCTCCACGGAGGCTTTTACATGTTGGAGAGAGAATCCCCTGGTCTCCTATAGAGACCTGCCAACAGGAAGGAGGTTAAATGCACCTTGAAATGCCTTTGTTGTAAAAAATAAAATAAAATCAAAAGTGCAATATAAGTCAAGTTTGATTTGATGACATTACAGCGTTAGAATATTTTATACAATTCCATTAACCTCTTTTTTTATTGATAACTTGGGATTTTATCACTTGACAATATCAATCATATAGTGTGAAGGATTCTATAAATCCAGACAGTGAATGCATGTACCACTGTGAATTAATAAATACTGTGCCTATTGAAGAAGTGTCTCTGGTCATGAAACTACAATACGGACTGAATGTCTAAACTAAGTAAATTCTGAATATCTGCGTTTAGATTCATTCTCATCAATGACAACATTCTAGAACTGAGTTATCACTTATCTAAGTTTGATATCCGGGTTAATCTGGTTAATGATTAAGTGGCTTTTACCTTGGAGAATGCTGACAGCTGGATAGAACACAGTGTATTGCTAAGATGCACAAACTTAACGTAATAGCTACAGTCACAGGATGTCACAGGATGTCCTATTTCCCATCACGCTGGCCCTGAGCAAACCGCTAGGTCCCTCACTATAGCTGCACTTCTCCACATGGCCAGACTGATAGTGGTCTTCTCCACGTGGCCAGACTGATAGTGGTCTTCTCCACGTGGCCAGACTAATGCTGGTCTTCACATGGCCAGACTTAATGCTGGTCTCCTCCACGTGGCCAGACTGATGGTGGTCATCCTTGGAAAAGGCCATGTGTGTGTGAAATAGACACCAATGTCGACATACTGTACAAACAATTATCAAGGCTAAGTCATCCAAAATATGTGTAACTAGCTAGCTAAAGTTTTGTCGGTCGCTAGTTTAAGACCGAGACATGGGACAGAAGAAGTTCAACACTTTTTAGTAAATTAATTTCAATACAGCACATGTGTTCATCATGGGATTGGGCACAGATCTCTGATCGAGGAGCTGACCGCGTCGGCTAGAGGTGACGTGCGGGAGCTTCCTGCAGGAATTCGTGGTGTTTCTGAGGTGTTCTCCGTTTGCTAATTAGCATTTCACTTTATATTGACAAATTATATTGATGACTCAAATTGTCAGAGGAGAGATATTTCCACGGTTATCAAAAACGCAACGCCAAGCCTAAACCGGACACATACTTAGTGGGAAAATGATTGGAACAATTCATGTGTTTGACTGCAAGGCTTTATGGGTATTATGAAGCGTCCGACTGTGGTGGACTATATAGGAACACATTTGGAATGGCATTGGCACAGGAAGAAAGGGAAAAGGGGTCTGCCATGTTTATCAAAGGTAGAGTTCATATAGGCCTTAATGGTAGAATTCATATAGGCCTTAATGGTAGAGTTCATATAGGCCTTAATGGTAGAGTTCATATAGGCCTTAATGGTAGAGTTCATATAGGCCTTAATGGTAGAGTTCATATAGGCCTTAATGGTAGAGTTCATATAGGCCTTAATGGTAGAGTTCATATAGGCCTTAATGGTAGAGTTCATATAGGCCTTAATGGTAGAGTTCATATAGGCCTTAATGGTAGAATTCATATAGGCCTTAATGGAATTCATATAGGCCTTAATGGTTCATATAGGCCTTAATGGTAGAGTTCATATAGGCCTTAATGGTAGAGTTCATATAGGCCTTAATGGTAGAATTCATATAGGCCTTAATGGTAGAGTTCATATAGGCCTTAATGGTAGAGTTCATATAGGCCTTAATGGTAGAGTTCATATAGGCCTTAATGGTAGAGTTCATATAGGCCTTAATGGTAGAGTTCATATAGGCCTTAATGGTAGAGTTCATATAGGCCTTAATGGTAGAGTTCATATAGGCCTTAATGGTAGAGTTCATATAGGCCTTAATGGTAGAGTTCATATAGGCCTTAATGGTAGAATTCATATAGGCCTTAATGGTAGAGTTCATATAGGCCTTAATGGTAGAATTCATATAGGCCTTAATGGTAGAGTTCATATAGGCCTTAATGGTAGAGTTCATATAGGCCTTAATGGTAGAGTTCATATAGGCCTTAATGGTAGAGTTCATATAGGCCTTAATGTAGAAGTTCATATAGGTAGAGTTCATATAGGCCTTAATGGTAGAATTCATATAGGCCTTAATGGTAGAGTTCATATAGGCCTTAATGGTAGAATTCATATAGGCCTTAATGGTAGAATTCATATAGGCCTTAATGGTAGAATTCATATAGGCCTTAATGGTAGGCCTTAATGGAATTCATATAGGCCTTAATGGTAGAGTTCATATAGGCCTTAATGGTATAATTCATATAGGCCTTATAGCCCTTAATGGTAATTCATATAGCCTTAATGGTAGAGTTCATATAGGCCATAGAGTTCATATAGGCCTTAATGGTAGAGTTCATATAGGCCTTAATGGTAGAATTCATATAGGCCTTAATGGTAGAGTTCATATAGGCCTTAATGGTAGAGTTCATATAGGCCTTAATGGTAGAGTTCATATAGGCCTTAATGGTAGAGTTCATATAGGCCTTAATGGTAGAGTTCATATAGGCCTTAATGGTAGAGTTCATATAGGCCTTAATGGTAGAATTCATATAGGCCTTAATGGTAGAATTCATATAGGCCTTAATGGAAGCCTAAGCTTTGTTAAATGAATCTCCTGCTCCTTGTTAAATGCTGTTTAACCCGGGAGAAGACGTGGGGGTCGATGCCCACTTTCTTAAAAGTTGGGAGCCGTGTGTGTGTGGTGGAGCGAGAGGGATACTGGTGTTTGTTTGTGTGTGAGAGAGAGGGAGAGAAATAGAACTGAGTAAAGATGGTGTTATGCAGTGTTTTCCCCCCTCACTGCCAAAAAATGACATGCAGATCATTATAGGTTTATCTATTCTGTCCTGCAGCCCTATAATGTGTCAAGTATCCATTGTGTTGAATGTGTTCTGCTGTACTTACTTGTTTCTAACTCTCCCAGGTGATGGACAGTACCCAGACGGAGCGGAGGACAGACTGCCTCCAACCGGAAGCCCTTACTACCTCGCCGACCCCTCCCAGCTCTGGTGAGCGAGAGACCGTAGGGTCATGGAATAGACAACCAATGACAGACATGTCTTGAGAAATCAATCAAATGTCTGTAGTTGCATTGAGACTGCAGTGTACGGGTCAACCTTACCTATTGCAGTGGTCACCAAGTCTTGGGAGGGTGTGCAGGCTTTTGTTCAAGCCCGGTGCTAACACACCTCACCAAGACCCTTGGTCAGTGAAATCAGGTGCGGTTGCTAGGCTGGAGCAAAAGGCTGTGTCTCCAGTGGATGGTGTGTGACGTTACTTTGTTTCTCCGTCCAGTGTGTCGGAGCTGGGCGAGGAGGGGGCGAGTGGGGTCCGGGGGCCAGTGCTCTTCCACCCCCCGCCCAACTGTAGGATCCGAGAGGTGCACTGCGGGAGTCAGGTGCGGCTGGTCGTCATAGCGATTCGAGACATCGCCAAAGGGGAGGAGATCACAGTGGACTACAGCCTGATGGACTGGGGAGAGAACGCCATGGTAACTAATGACTCTGATTACATCGCCAGCTTGCCTCGTTGCAAACCCATTTCGGCTATTCTTAAATTTCCTCCGTGAATGAGTGTTGTCAGAGGTCATGACGTCTGACCAACAGAGAAACCTCATACACATCAAAATTGCCGTTGTTCTGGCATTACTACTAGTTGCTAGTTGTGTTCTTTCCTTGTTCTGTCCAAGTAAAGATTGTGATTGGTTGGGCTTCATATTTGATTGTGACCTCATTACTACTAGTTGCTAGTTGTGTTCTTTCCTTGTTCTGTCCAAGTAAAGATTGTGATTGGTTGGGCTCCATATTTGATTGTGACCTCATTACTACTAGTTGCTAGTTCTTTCCTTGTTCTGTCAAAGTAAAGATTGTGATTGGTTGGGCTCCATATTTGATTGTGACCTCATTACTACTAGTTGCTAGTTCTTTCCTTGTTCTGTCCAAGTAACGATTGTGATTGGTTGGGCTCCATATTTGATTGTGACCTCATTACTACTAGTTGCTAGTTCTTTCCTTGTTCTGTCAAAGTAAAGATTGTGATTGGTTGGGCTCCATATTTGATTGTGACCTCATTACTACTAGTTGCTAGTTCTTTCCTTGTTCTGTCCAAGTAACGATTGTGATTGGTTGGGCTTCATATTTGATTGTGACCTCATTACTACTAGTTGCTAGTTGTGTTCTTTCCTTGTTCTGTCCAAGTAACGATTGTGATTGGTTGGGCTTCATATTAGATTGTGACCTCATTACTACTAGTTGCTAGTTGTGTTCTTTCCTTGTTCTGTCCAAGTAACGATTGTGATTGGTTGGGCTCTATATTAGATTGTGACCTCAGCTTCATTTTTTTCTATTGGTTACTGTGCGGATTTATAAAGTTGCTCATTTGTTATGTTTTTGGATTTGTCTCCGAACAGGATGAAGAGCCTGGCCCCCACCCGCTGTCTCTCTCCGACTACCTCACCCCCTCCTGGTCCCTCTCCCCCTCCTCCTCCCCGCTAACCCACACTGAGCCCAGCGATTCGGACCGAGAGGAGGAGGAGGAAGACGACGATGACGACGAAGAAGAAGAGATGGAGGAGTTGAGGGGCCGCATGCTCCGCCGCCGAAAGAAGCGCAAAATAGCCACCCCCCCCGTCACCGCCAAGAAGAAGAGTGTCGCCACCCCCAGGGCCGGACCCGGGCGCCCCTGCTCATCCTCCTTCTCCCGGCTGGCTGCCTCCTCGACCCCGACCGTGGTCCAGACCCCGTCTCAGCCCGCCACTCCACTGGCGCCTCCCACCACCAACATCAACAACAACATCAACATAAACATCGGCAGCTCCAGCGGAGCCACTGTCAGCCGACGGCAGCACTGCCCCTACTGCGGCCGCCACTACCGCTCTCTGGCACGCCACCTGGAGAAACACCATGCCAACCAGCCAGAGGTCAGGGCTGCCATGGAGCTATCCGCACTCCACACACACCCTTCCTCCTCTACCTCCTCCTCGCATGGCCACATCTTCGCCTCCCCCCAGCCCTCCTCTTCCTCTACTCCCGCCCCTCCCCCTCTTTTCTCCAGGGAGAGAGAGAGGGATGCGGTGGCCGCTCGAAGTTCCTCGGGGGCGGTCTCCTTTTCACTCTCGCTCTCCCCACCCTCGGCTTCTCAGTCGGCCGCGGCCAAAAAAGCCTCCAACGTATCGGCTCAGACGCCCAAGCCAGGCTCCGCCCCTGCAGTGGCCCCGGTGAAAAGTCCTCCCACATCCACGCCACCCAGGAGGGGCCGCAAGCCGAAGAGAGAGAAGGAGGAGCAGCAGAAAGCGGAGGAGTCCATCAGGAGCAAAGAGGAAGAGATACCTCCACCTCCTACCCCCAAGCCGGAGGAAGAAGAGCTGGATGAGGAGCTGAGAGGAGCGGGGACCGTAGAGATTCCTGGGGACTGGAGTACACAGCTGGCTAGGTATGATGCTTAATATGGTTCTGCTACATTGGAAAGAGATGTTGGGCCTAAATTAAATGTTTCATGTGAAGTTCTGAATTGAAATGCATATTTTGCCGTTCTATCAATGGAGATGTGTGATAAAGAAATGTAAAGTTCACAGTCTTCTTTTCAGCTCCTTCATCAACTGATTTACTTAGTAAAAGGCACATGTCAATAGGTGGTCCAGGTATCCTCATGACATGGCAATGACATCAGACCAACTTTGAATGGCCTACTCAATGAAGTTTGCAGTTGTCCATTTTGTTTGATTCTGCTCATTTTACGTGTATACGTGGGATATTGATTTTCAACCGGAAAAGAAAAAAAATTGCTTTCAAATATTACATTTTGACATTATTATTATTTATTTTTTTACTCTCTCCCTCTGTCTCCCTCCCTCCCTCTCTCCCTCTGTCTCCCTCCCTCCCTCTCTCCCTCTGTCTCCCTCCCTCCCTCTCTCCCTCTGTCTCCCTCCCTCCCTCTCTCCCTCTGTCTCCCTCCCTCCCTCTCTCCCTCTGTCTCCCTCCCTCCCTCTCTCCCTCTGTCTCCCTCCCTCCCTCTATCCCTCTGTCTCCCTCCCTCCCTCTATCCCTCTGTCTCCCTCCCTCCCTCTCTCCCTCTGTCTCCCTCCCTCCCTCTCTCCCTCTGTCTCCCTCCCTCCCTCTATCCCTCTGTCTCCCTCCCTCCCTCTATCCCTCTGTCTCCCTCCCTCCCTCTCTCCCTCTGTCTCCCTCCCTCCCTCTATCCCTCTGTCTCCTCCCTCCCTCTCTCCCCTCTGTCTCCCTCCCTCCCTCTCTCCCTCTGTCTCCCTCCCAGACCCTCTATCCCTCTGTCTCCCCTCCTCCCTCTCTCCCTCTGTCTCCCTCCCTCCCTCTATCCCTCTGTCTCTCCTCCCTCCCCCTCTCTCCCTCTGTCTCCCTCCTCTGCCCTCTCTCCCTCTGTCTCCCTCCCTCCACCTCTATCCCTCTGTCTCCCTCCCACCCAGGACTATCCCTCTGTCTCCCTCCCCCCTCTATCCCTCTGTCCCCTCCCTCCCTCCCTCCCCCTCTGTCTCCCTCCCTCCCTCTATCCCTCTGTCTCCCTCCCTCCCTCTCTCCCTCTGTCTCCCTCCCTCCCTCCATCCCTCTGTCTCCTCCCCCCTCTCTCCCTCTGTCTCCCTCCCTCCCTCCCTCTCTCCCTCTGTCTCCCTCCCTCCCTCTATCCCTCTGTCTCCCCCCTCCCTCTCTCCCTCTGTCTCCCTCCCTCCCTCTATCCCTCTGTCTCCCTCCCTCCCTCTCTCTCCCTCTGTCTCCCTCCCTCCCTCTCTCCCTCTGTCTCCCTCCCTCCCTCTATCCTCTCTGTCTCCCTCCCTCCCTCAGGGCCCCTCTGTCTCCCTCCCGCCTCTATCCCTCTGTCTCCCTCCCTGACCCTCTCTCCCTCTGTCCCTCCCTCCCTCTCTCCCTCTGTCTCCCTCCCTCCCTCTATCCCTCTGTCTCCCTCCCTCCCTCTATCCCTCTGTCTCCCTCCCCTCCCTCTATCCCTCTGTCTCCCTCCCTCCCTCCCTCTCTCCCTCTGTCTCCCTCCCTCCCTCTATCCCTCTGTCTCCCTCCTCCCTCTCTCCCTCTGTCTCCTCCCTTTCTATCCCTCTGTCTCCCTCCCTCCCTCTCTCCCTCTGTCTCCCTCCCTCCCTCCCTCTCTCCCTCTGTCTCCCTCCCTCCCTCTATCCCTCTGTCTCCCTCCCTCCCTCTCTCCCTCTGTCTCCCTCCCTCCCTCTATCCCTCTGTCTCCCTCCCTCCCTCTCTCCCTCTGTCTCCCTCCCTCCCTCTCTCCCTCTGTCTCCCTAACCCTGGTCATCCCTCTGTCTCCCTCCCTCCCTCTATCCCTCTGTCTCCCTCCCTCCCTCTATCCCTCTGTCTCCCTCCCTCCCTCTCTCCCTCTGTCTCCCTCCCTCCCTCTATCCCTCTGTCTCCCTCCCTCCCTCTATCCCTCTGTCTCCCTCCCTCCCTCTATCCCTCTGTCTCCCTCCCTCCCTCTATCCCTCTGTCTCCCTCCCTCCCTCTCTCCCTCTGTCTCCCTCCCTCCCTCCCTCTCTCCCTCTGTCTCCCTCCCTCCCTCTATCCCTCTGTCTCCCTCCCTCCCTTTCTCCCTCTGTCCCCTCCCTCCCTCTATCCCTCTGTCTCCCTCCCTCCCTCTCTCCCTCTGTCTCCCTGCCCTCCCTCCCTCTCTCCCTCTGTCTCCCTCCCTCCCTCTATCCCTCTGTCTCCCTCCCTCCCTCTCTCCCTCTGTCTCCCTCCCTCCCTCTATCCCTCTGTCTCCCTCCCTCCCCTCTCTCCCTCTGTCTCCCTCCCTCTATCCCTCTGTCTCCCTCCCTCTCTCCCTCTGTCTCCCTCCCTCCCTCTCTCCCTCTGTCTCCCTCCCTCCCTCTATCCCTCTGTCTCCCTCCCTCCGTTCTCTCTCCTCTTCTCCCTCCCTCTCTCCCTCTATCTTCTCCCTCCCTCCTCTCTCCCTCTGTCTCCCTCCCTCCCTCCCTCTATCCCTCTGTCTCCCTCCCTCCCTCTCTCCTCTGTCTCCCTACCCCTCTCTCCCTCTGTCTCCCTCCCTCCCTCTCTCCCTCTGTCTCCCTCCCTCCCTCTCTCCATCTTCTGTCTCCCTCCCTCCCTCTCTCCCTCTGTCTCCCTCCCTCTATCCTCTCTCCCTCTGTGTCACTCTCTCTTCCTCTGTGTTGCTCTCTCTCCCTCCATCTCTTTCTCTCTATTTTTCTAGCTCCCACAGACACCACATGCCCCCTCTCCTCTCTTCCCTCTCCTGCCTGGTGCTCTACCTGAGCCGGCAGCAGCACTCTTCCTTCTTGTCTCTCACTCGCTCCCCCAGTTCGGCTGAGGCCTGGCGCCTCCTCTGCCATTCCAGCCTGGCGCTGCTCATCCTCTACAACCGCCACCGAGAGTGTGAAGTGGCCAAGCTCACCACCCAGGACTATCACAACCGCACCACCCCCCCAAGCCCCACCCTGACCCAGGCTAACTCGGCCAACACCCCCCCCACAGGCATGGAGGCCATCCTCTCCCCCTTTGAGCATCAGGTCCTCTGCCACCTCCCCCGAGCAGGTGTGCTGGGCAAGCGGGGGCGCATCCAGCCCCTCATCCTGCCCCCGCACTGCGAGTCCTGCCTGGAGCTGCTCCTTCAGACCTCCTCCAACGTGGGCGTCGACCCCAACAGCCCCTACGTCTTCTCCCGGCCCTTCCATTCGCCCGCCACGCCGCTCCGGGGCACCGACCTACTGCGCAACCTGGCGCGGGCCAGCGGCGCCAAGAACCCCCGGGCGTTGACCCAGACACGGGCGCGCCAGCAGGTAGCCATTCTCACCCAGCTACTGCTCCTGGAGGAAGGCGAGGGGCAGGGCCAGCCGGGCGGGGCTGCCGCCAAGCGCCTGGAAGACTTCCTGCAGAGGGAGTACCACGTGACCCAGAGCTGCGCCACGATAGGCCGAGACCCGGCGCTGATGGGCCGTGTGGGCAGGGTGGTGATCTATGGGGAAAAAGAGGGGGTCCTCTTCAGAGGGATGAGTCTGCAGCACATCTGTCTGGAGCTGGATGGTAAGAGGAAACTACAGGGAACTGGGCTCTGGTGGGACCAAACTACCACACTGCAAATCCATGGCACAGCTCCATCCCTTATCAGAGAAAGTTGTGTGTGTGTGTGGGGGGCAGGGGGGCGTCCTGTTCATGAAGGGTTTGTGAATTAGTAATCTCCCCATCTCATGGGGATGGAAGAGTGGAAACGGTACTGGAGGAATGATGGCTTTGTTACCAGGGAGGCATGGCAAGTATGCTGGTCATGCTCAGTAGGGATATGTTTACTAACTAGTATGCTGGTCATGCTCAGTAGGGATATGTTTACTAACTAGTATGCTGGTCATGCTCAGTAGGGATATGTTTACTAACTAGTATGCTGGTCATGCTCAGTAGGGATATGTTTACTAACTAGTATGCTGGTCATGCTCAGTAGGGATATGTTTACTAACTAGTATGCTGGTCATGCTCAGTAGGGATATGTTTACTAACTAGTATGCTGGTCATGCTCAGTAGGGATATGTTTACTAACTAGTATGCTGGTCATGCTCAGTAGGGATATGTTTACTAACTAGTATGCTGGTCATGCTCAGTAGGGATATGTTTACTAACTAGTATGCTGGTCATGCTCAGTAGGGATATGTTTACTAACTAGTATGCTGGTCATGCTCAGTAGGGATATGTTTACTAACTAGTATGCTGGTCATGCTCAGTAGGGATATGTTTACTAACTAGTATGCTGGTCATGCTCAGTAGGGATATGTTTACTAACTAGTATGCTGGTCATGCTCAGTAGGGATATGTTTACTAGTTGTAAGTTGGTAATAAAGCAGTAGTACGGGGTTGCATGTTTAGAGCTTTACACATGATGGATGATTCTCCTCTCACTCGGACACAGCTGGGAACAAACATATTTGTAATTTTTCATTTTTTTATTTTGGGAAGCCAGCTGGGAGCAAACTTACCAGAACATTTTGAATAGATGGGAACTCTGAACAGGGTAGCTTTTTGTAATTGCATTGCCCGCCGTACAACGATCTGTCCTTCTCACATTGTGTAAATGAAAGAGGAAAACATTGACCAGAGTCTCCAAGCCTTTTACATTGTATAAGGCAGGTTATACCCAACATGCTCTCTCCATCTTCTATCCCTACCCAACATGCTCTCTCCATCTTCTATCCCTACCCAACATGCTCTCTCCATCTTCTATCCCTACCGGACATGCTCTCTCCATCTTCTATCCCTACCCAACATGCTCTCTCCATCTTCTATCCCTACCCAACGTTCTCTCTCGTTCTTCTATCCCTACCCAACGTTCTCTCTCCGTCTTCTATCCCTACCCGACACGTTCTCTCTCCATCTTCTATCCCTACCCAACGTTCTCTCTCCGTCTTCTATCCCTACCCAACGTTCTCTCTCCATCTTCTATCCCTACCCAACGTTCTCTCTTCATCTTCTATCCCTACCCAACGTTCTCTCTCCGTCTTCTATCCCTACCCGACATGCTCTCTCCATCTTCTATCCCTACCCGACATGCTCTCTCCATCTTCTATCCCTACCCGACATGCTCTCTCCATCTTCTATCCCTACCCAACGTTCTCTCTCCATCTTCTATCCCTACCCAACGTTCTCTCTCCATCTTCTATCCCTACCCAACGTTCTCTCTCCATCTTCTATCCCTACCCAACGTTCTCTCTCCATCTTCTATCCCTACCCAACGTTCTCTCTCCGTCTTCTATCCCTACCCAACGTTCTCTCTCCATCTTCTATCCCTACCCAACGTTCTCTCTCCATCTTCTATCCCTACCCAACATGCTCTCTCCATCTTCTATCCCTACCCAACGTTCTCTCTCCATCTTCTATCCCTACCCAACGTTCTCTCTCCATCTTCTATCCCTACCCAACGTTCTCTCTCCATCTTCTATCCCTACCCAACGTTCTCTCTCCGTCTTCTATCCCTACCCGACATGCTCTCTCCATCTTCTATCCCTACCCGACATGCTCTCTCCATCTTCTATCCCTACCCGACATGCTCTCTCCATCTTCTATCCCTACCCAACGTTCTCTCTCCATCTTCTATCCCTACCCAACGTTCTCTCTCCATCTTCTATCCCTACCCAACATGCTCTCTCCATCTTCTATCCCTACCCAACATGCTCTCTCCATCTTCTATCCATACCCAACAGTGATGTCAGGAAACTCTGCGGACTCCTTCTCAGACGACTCGGACGTGGAGGCAGAGAAGGTTAAGGAGAAGGTTAAGGAGAAGGTTAAAGAGAAGGTTAAGGAGAAGGTGGAGGAGAAGGAGAAGGTGGGGGAGGTGAAGAAGCAACCAGGTCAACCCCCCAGCAAGAATAAAGCCCCCGCTCCCTCCTTGGTCAACCCCTCGCTCCCTGGTGCCCACAAGAGGAGGATCATTCAGCCCAAGTCTGGTATGTACAGGCTTATTTCTTCTACCAAATGTATCACCTATTCATGCCTATCTGGGTGAATGTGTTTTGAACAATAGCCTCTTTAATACCCAATATTGCGCTACATCCATGCAAGCCAGTGCTAGGCCAGCGTCAGACATGTTGGAAAATTTAGGGATTCAACAAGCCAATCGATAACTTCCTCGCAGTTATCGAGTCCTTTCAGATCTACTCAAGTGTGCCGGACACATGCCCCCTCGGCCAATGGGGTTCGAGCCCCGGGTCAGGTGACTCTGTCTACTTTTTGTGCTCCTCTCTCTTTATCCCAAACCTGTACTTGTATAAACAAAACTATACAAAAATATGTAAAGAGATCAAAACGATGTTTCATGAATATACTGTATACACAAGTGTTTTAGGGGTTAGGTACTCAGTGGGTATAGATTTGGAATTGGGAAATTGATGTTCATGACTCTGTCCTGTGTTCCCAGGGAAGCGTGGGGTGCTGAAGCGGCCCTGGTCGGAGGCGGAGCGCATCGCCGTGGAGACGCACCTGAAGAGGAACATCATGGAGCAGCGCGTGCCAGCCAAGGCGGACTGCGAGCGCTGCCTGCAGCTCTGTCCCCTGCTGGTCAGCAACCAGCGTGACTGGAGAGCCATCAAGTTCTACTGCCACAACCGCATCCAGCTACTGAAGAAGCAAGGCAGGAGGGAGAGGGCAGGGAACTCTGTTAGATAGAGAGCGAGAGAACTGACTTCAACCATCTGGAGTGACCCTATTCTAGTCCTGGAGAAGTGCAGTCTGTTTGTTTTTCGTCTGATTTTACCTGACCTCTGACCTGACCTTAGAGGTCGTTCCTGGGACTAGGTGTGCACTATCAGTCCTAGCCCTGTAGCCCAGTAATGCAGTGTTGTCTTCATCAAGAGTCAAGGAGAGAATTAACTGGGATTAGTTGAAATGTCTCCTCTGACCAGGGGACATATCCACATAGTGTCTCAAAAGGGTCTAGGAATCCTGTTAAAACAGAGTTTTTAAGACAAAAAAACCCTGCCCAGCTCACAGTAGGTTTTATGATGTTAAGACACTGAACAGACAAACTCTGAACCAGGAGTAACATCAACTCCTAAAAAGGTTCATCTCAGCTGGTCGTCACGACAGTTTGAGATACCGCAAAGGAAAGATGGTGATGAGTCTCATCGTTGTAAATTATGGGAAATAACCAATCACGAAGAGGCATGGCCAGCTGTGAACTGTATAGCACGTTTTCAGACACCCAGATGAACGTGACTTTACATCAAATGTTGCAATGGTAAAACACTTGATATAATTTGTCTGACACGATCACTTTGCCTAACTCCTAATTATTGCCTAATATGTTGGCATGCATAACCTTCTTTTTATTTTTTTTACCAATTCTGATGTTTTTTTTAAAAGCGTACGTTTTATAATATGGTCGCTAACACTCTGAACTCCTGGATGATTACTCTAAATGTATTTTGTACGGTACTGTAGGCATCACGTCTCTTACTGATAATGTTGCATTAAAACCTATCATTTTCAACACCCAATCAAAGTTAACATAGGCCCGAAATACCTTCAGTGGCCCAATATTACTTAGGCATATTATTTAACAGTGTTTGCAGGCCTTTTTTCTTTCTTTTTTTTAAATGATCAAAACTGGTAACTCTTAACTGGTGAGGTCAGATCATGAGGTCTCTTAAATATCTGTCAACTAGTTTAGGTTTAATGCCTAGCTTTTATTTGTATTTCTACCCGTAAGAGTAGGAGTAAAATGTCTCTATTCTCAGCACTTACGACACATTTTCTACTCCTGAGACGCTTTGTGGATACGGGCCCTGGGATTACGAAACAACAGGCCTAGAAGTTCCTGGAGAATCCCGAGTTTAAAACCCTCTTTATTTCAATCTGTTGGAACAGTATACAGGGAAATGACTGAGAAAAAGGGAGTTCAGAGGAGTGGACCTCCACCTCCACTGAAAGCTGAAGACCAAATGTGAATATTACGTCGTCTTTACAAAGATGTAGGAAGAAACACATGGATTAAACCAATACGACCCCCCCTAGAATGAGCATACATGTCATATGGATTAAACCAATACGACCCCCCTAGAATGAGCATACATGTCATATGGATTAAACCAATACGACACCCCCTAGAATGAGCATACATGTCATATGGATTAAACCAATACGACCCCCCACCTAGAATGAGCATACATGTCATATGGATTAAACCAATACGACCCCCCCACCCTAGAATGAGCATACATGTCATATGGATTAAACCAATACGACCCCCCCCCCTAGAATGAGCATACATGTCATATGGATTAAACCAATACGACCCCCCACCCTAGAATGAGCATACATGTCATATGGATTAAACCAATACATGACCCCCCTAGAATGAGCATACATGTCATATGGATTAAACCAATACGACCCCCCTTGAATGAGCATACATGTCATATGGATTAAACCAATACGACCCCCCTAGAATGAGCATACATGTCATATGGATTAAACCAATACGACCCCCCTAGAATGAGCATACATGTCATATGGATTAAACCAATACGACCCCCCTAGAATGAGCATACATGTCACGTGGATTAAACCAATACGACCCCCCTAGAATGAGCATACATGTCATATGGATTAAACCAATACGACCCCCCTAGAATGAGCATACATGTCATATGGATTAAACCAATACGACCCCCTAGAATGAGCATACATGTCATATGGATTAAACCAATACGACCCCCCTAGAATGAGCATACATGTCATATGGATTAAACCAATACGACCCCCTAGAATGAGCATACATGTCATATGGATTAAACCAATACAACCCCCCTAGAATGAGCATACATGTCACATGGATTAAACCAATACGACCCCCCCTAGAATGAGCATACATGTCATATGGATTAAACCAATACGACCCCCTAGAATGAGCATACATGTCATATGGATTAAACCAATACGACCCCCCTAGAATGAGCATACATGTCATATGGATTAAACCAATACGACCCCCCTAGAATGAGCATACATGTCATATGGATTAAACCAATACGACCCCCCTAGAATGAGCATACATGTCATATGGATTAAACCAATACGACCCCCCTAGAATGAGCATACATGTCATATGGATTAAACCAATACGACCCCCCTAGAATGAGCATACATGTCATATGGATTAAACCAATACGACCCCCCTAGAATGAGCATACATGTCATATGGATTAAACCAATACGACCCCCCTAGAATGAGCATACATGTCATATGGATTAAACCAATACGACCCCCCTAGAATGAGCATACATGTCATATGGATTAAACCAATACGACCCCCCTAGAATGAGCATACATGTCATATGGATTAAACCAATACGACCCCCCTAGAATGAGCATACATGTCATATGGATTAAACCAATACGACCCCCCTAGAATGAGCATACATGTCATATGGATTAAACCAATACGACCCCCCTAGAATGAGCATACATGTCATATGGATTAAACCAACACGACCCCCCCCTAGAATGAGCATACATGTCATATGGATTAAACCAATACGACCCCCCTAGAATGAGCATACATGTCATATGGATTAAACCAACCTGACCCCCCTAGAATGAGCATACATGTCATATGGATTAAACCAATACGACCCCCCCTAGAATGAGCATACATGTCATATGGATTAAACCAATACGACCCCCCCCTAGAATGAGCATACATGTCATATGGATTAAACCAATGGGAGGAGCTATGGATAACTGACTGGCGTGAACTCTAACCATTACGATCACAGCCAGCTGTGTTTTTAACAGTGTCGATCAAAGTATTGGACCATGATGCACCAGTGAACTTGTTCACGCATAACTCTGTACCACGGTTTCAGTTAAACGGATATGAAACGAGGCACGCAGACTTTAAATTGTTTATCATGTCTGTTTTTTTTTTATATATATATTTTGTAGTCATTTTACTCGACAATATAATATGGTCTTGTTAGTAACAAATGTAAATACGTGTTAATCAAGAATGGAATTTGATGTAGTAGTGGTTATCGTATTGTGCTACGGTGTAAATATTGTAAATACCACATTTTAAAGTGTTTTCTGAACCACAAATTGTAACGTGATATTTTGCACTATGGTAACAGAAGTAACAGAACAGGTTATCTGCAGTACTGCAAAAACAAAATAAACAAAGAAATCTGAATAGTCTCATGAAAATGTCAGAACAATATTCCTAATGTGTTTTCTTGAAACAAATGTATCTATATCTAATACTGTTATTAGAATATGTCAGGTTGGGGCTCCAGTAAATGGTTTAATTGTTGAACAGGGGATACAGTATACAGTCACTACTACAGATAGAGGAGATACAGTATACAGTCACTACTACAGATAGAGGAGATACAGTATACAGTCACTACTACAGATAGAGGGGATACAGTATACAGTCACTACTACAGATACAGTATACAGTCACTACTACAGATAGAGGAGGTACAGTATACAGTCACTACTACAGATAGAAGGGATACAGTATGCAGTCACTACTACAGATAGATGGGATACAGTATACAGTCACTACTACAGGGGATACAGTATACAGTCACTACTACAGATAGAGGGGATACAGTATACAGTCACTACTACAGATACAGTATACAGTCACTACTACAGATAGAGGAGGTACAGTATACAGTCACTACTACAGATAGAAGGGATACAGTATACAGTCACTACTACAGATAGATGGGATACAGTATACAGTCACTACTACAGATAGAGGGGATACATTATACAGTCACTACTACAGATAGAGGGGATACAGTATACAGTCACTACTACAGATAGAGGGGATACAGTATACAGTCACTACTACAGATAGATGGGATACAGTATACAGTCACTATTACAGATAGATGGGATACGGTATACAGTCAGTACAACAGATAGAGGGGATACAGTATACAGTCACTACTACAGATAGAGGGGATACAGTATACAGTCACTACTACAGATAGAGGGGATACAGTATACAGTCACTACTACAGATAGAGGGGATACAGTATACAGTCACTATTACAGATAGAGGGGATACAGTATACAGTCACTACTACAGATAGAGGGGATACAGTATACAGTCACTACTACAGATAGAGGGGATACAGTATACAGTCACTACTACAGATAGATGGGATACAGTATACAGTATACAGTCACTACTACAGAGGGAGGGGAACAGTATACAGTCACTACTACAGATAGAGGGGATACAGTATACAGTCACTACTACAGATAGAGGGGATACATTATACAGTCACTACTACAGATAGAGGGGATACAGTATACAGGCACTACTACAGATAGAGGGGATACAGTATACAGTCACTATTACAGATAGAGGGGATACAATATACAGTCACTACTACAGATAGAGGGTATACATTATACAGTCACTCCTACAGATAGAGGGGATACATTATACAGTCACTACTACAGATAGAGGGGATACAGTATACAGGCACTACTACAGATAGAGGGGATACAGTATACAGTCACTATTACAGATAGAGGGGATACAATATACAGTCAGTACTACAGATAGAGAGGATACAGTATACAGTCACTATTACAGATAGAGGGGATACATTATACAGTCACTCCTACAGATAGAGGGGATACAGTATACAGTCACTACTACAGATAGAGGGTATACATTATACAGTCACTCCTACAGATAGAGGGGATACAGTATACAGTCACTACTACAGATAGAGGGGATACAGTATACAGTCACTCCTACAGATAGAGAGGGAAAATGCCCTCTCGCTAGAAACTAGTTGCAGGTTTTGAAAAGCACATTTTAAATACTTATTCCTCTACTTTTTCAGGTAGGACATTTGTTAGGAACTTTTTCTTAACGTTTTAACCGTAGAACGTAGAATCATGTGTTTTCACACATGTAGTTGGTGGTATGGGATTTCCCTTTTTAAGATAGACATGCCCATTGATATTTGAAGAATTGAATCTGATGATCTTGGTACATACCATATCACAACCCAAAACAGAAGGTTATACAACTCTACTTTATTGCTGAACATAGGTCATATTTTTAAGCTATACATTATCATCTTGTGAACTGTAGGTCCCTGCATCCATAGCTCCAACCATGAATTAGAAAATGAAAATGTTCACTTCCCACATCCCTTTGGGGCAAGCTGAACAGATACCCCACGGCCTGTGTTCATTTAAGTGTATCAGAGTAGGAGTACATATCTAGTATCAGCCACCGTGTCCACGTCCACGTCAATGTAATCTTATGCATTATCATCTGAAAGGCAAAACTGATCCTAAATTAGCACTCATACTCTGAAACACACAATTCTGATATTTTTCCACTAACTGGTCTTTTGACCAATCAGATCAGATCTTTTGCCAATAACGGGGCAAAAGATCAGAATTGGGCTGCCTGTGTAAATGCAGCCATTATGAATACAGGCCCTGATTGTTGAGTCTGGAGTGGCTGATGGGCAACTTTGATGGGGTGGTGGCCACAAAAGACCTGAAGTCATCATGAGTGGCTGTCGGGTCTGCCTACCCACATCCATACCGATCCATACCGACAGAAGTTTAGACAGAGCCGGCCTTAGCCTTTTGGAGGTCCTAATTTACATTTTAAGTTTGAGTTAATTTCCTTGCAATTCTACACAGAAATGTTTGCAGTTTTTATAGGATATCTGAGTAAGAGTGACTTATGAAATCCATGGTAGCCCCCCCGGTCGCTAATTCGACCATGATTACTAGTAAGTTTAGACAGCTGGTTAGACTAACTTAACAATCATTTTTTTTTAAATGTTAGCTGACATGGGCTAATTGAGGGACTGTCAGTGACTGACATCACAAGAGAGAAACAGCTGATTCACAACCAAGTTTTGAAATTGCACCTCGTGTATTCTACTATTCTAACTCTCAACAGTAAGTTGAGACCCCAACTGAAATTGATCCGTGGGCCTAAAAAAGGGGACGCTAGTTGCCCATCCCTTGTCTGAAGGGTGAGCAGCATGCCACAGAGCAACACACACTGTAGTTACTGACTTTGACCACTTGAGGCAGACAGACCAGATACTAAGTCATGTCTAAAAACTCCAGTAATTGAGTCCCGCCCCCAAAATACAGCACATAGCATAAGCCTACAACCAACACACATCTGAGATACTGTATACAGTCACTCACACCAGGTGGGGGACAGTAGAGAGTCTATGTGGTGGAAGAGGGGATACAGGTAAGAGTCTTGGTGGTGGAAGGGGAGGGACAGGTAAGAGTCTTGGTGGTGGAAGGGGGACAGGTATAGAGTCTTAGTGGTGGAAGGGGGACAGTATACAGTCTTAGTGGTGGAAGGGGGGGACAGGTAAGAGTCTTGGTGGTGGAAGGGGGGACAGGTAACAGTCTTGGTGGTGGAAAGGGGGGACAGGTATAGAGTCTTGGTGGTGGAAGGGGGGACAGGTAAGAGTCTTAGTGGTGGAAGGGGGGACAGTAACAGTCTTGGTGGTGGAAGGGGGGACAGGTAAGAGTCTTGGTGGTGGAAGGGGGGACAGTCACTAGTCTTGGTGGTGGAAGGGGGGACAGGTAAGAGTCTTACAGGTGGAAGGGGGGACAGGTAAGAGTCTTGGTGATGGAAGGAGAGGACAGGTTTACAGTCACTGGAACTACAGGTGTTGGAAGTCACTACTACAGATATGGGACAGGTAAGAGTCTTACAGATGGAAGGGGGACAGTGTTGGAAGGGGGGACAGGTAAGAGTCTTGGTGGTGGAAGGGGGGGACAGGTGTTGGAAGGGGGGGGCAGGTAAGAGTCTTGGTCTGGAAGGGGGGACAGAAGAGTCTTGGTGGTGGAATACAGTGAACAGTGACTCCTACAGATGAGGGACTATTGACTCCTCCCCAGAGGGACCATTGACTCCTCCCCAGAGGGACCATTGACTCCTCCCCGAAGCTAATATTCATGTATAATTAAGTGTATTTCACAAACAATGCTTCAACCCACACAACAGAAAAATAACATACTGTAACTCATACTGTAAATTGGGCACTGGGTTACTTATCTCCCCTCCCAACCTGGTTTTAGAGCTTGTCTTATTATTCTGTATGTAAATTGGGGACACTCCATGTAGTATGTATGATATGTTACGTTTTGTACATAAGACATGGTTACTTAGATCAAAAACTAAAGGGGGTATTCGGTAGGGGTTGACGGGTAGGTGTATAATGTCTCGCAACATTTTACTAATTTGGAACTTTTCAAAAACGTCCTACTTTTTTGTTATTTTGCAGCTACTTAGCATGTTAGCTAATCCTTCCACTATTCATAACCTTAACTCTTTTAGCTAAACCTTCACCTAACTTTAACCCCTCACTCCTAGCCTAGAGAACGCTAGCGGGCTAGCTAACATTAGCCACCAGCTATCATTAGCCACATAGCCAGAAATTGCAAATCGTAAAATATAATACTAATTGTAATTTGTAACATATCATACGAAATGGGTGATGGACATCCAAAAATGAATACGTACAAAATGTAACACAACATACTAAATGGAGTATTCCGGATTTACATACACTATAATATGAAAACCACTGAGAACAGGTTGCCCCTCCTCTCTGCCCAACCAGGGAGATTGATTCCAGAGTTGTTGTTTTTTTCCCTTCAATATTTATAAAATGTCTGGCTGGGCTGATGGAACAGTGGAGATTATATATATGAATGGCTGGGTTGATGGGACAGTGGAGATTATATTTATGAATGGCTGGGTTGATGGGACAGTAGAGATTATATTTATGAATGGCTGGGTTGATGGGACAGTAGAGATTATATTTATGAATGGCTGGGTTGATGGGACAGTAGAGATTATATTTATGAATGGCTGGGTTGATGGGACAGTGGAGATTATATTTATGAATGGCTGGGTTGATGGAACAGTGGAGATTATATTTATGAATGGCTGGGTTGATGGAACAGTGGAGATTATATTTATGAATGGCTGGGTTGATGGAACAGTGGAGATTATATTTATGAATGGCTGGGTTGATGGGACAGTAGAGAGTATTTTATGAATGGCTGGGTTGATGGGACAGTAGAGATTATATTTATGAATGGCTGGGTTGATGGGGGTACAGATTATATTTATGGGGGAATGGCTGGGTTGATGGGACAGGGAGATTATATTTAGAATGGCAGGTTGATGGAACAGTGGAGATTATATTTAGAATAGCTGGGTTGATGGAACAGTGGAGATTATATTTATGATGGCTGGAGTTGGGGACAGTAGAGATCTATATTTATGAATGGCTGGGTTGATGGGACAGTAGAGATTATATTTATGAATGGCTGGGTTGATGGGACAGTGGAGATTATATTTTGAAGGGGGCTGGGTTGAATGGGACAGTGAGATCTATATTTATGAACCTGGGTTGATGGAACAGTGGAGATTATCTTTATGAATGGACTGAGTCTTGTTGATGGAACAGTGGAATTATATTTATGGGCTTGACTTGATGATGGTCCCCAGAGGGATTATATTTACCTCCCTGGTTGATGGGATTCATGTAGAGATTATATTTATGAATGGCTGGGTTGATGGGACAGTGGAGTTATATTTATGAACTGGCTACTGTTGATGGGACAGTGGAGATTATATTTATGAATGGCTGGGTTGATGGAACAGTGGAGATTATATTTATGAATGGCTGGGTTTGGGACAGTGGAGATTATATTTATGAATGGTTGGGTTGATGGGACATAAGACATGGTTATTTATGAATGGCTGGGTTGATGGGACAGTGTAGATTATATTTATGCAAATGGCTGGGCTGATGGAACAGTAGAGATTATATTTATGAATGGCTGGGTTGATGGAACAGTCCACTATTCATATTTATGAATGGCTTTGGGCTGATGGAACAGTGATGAATATTTATGAATGGCTGGGCTGATGGGACATTAGCCATTATATTTATGAATGGCTGGGCTGATGGGACAATATAGATTATATTTATTTGAATATCTGGGCTGATGGAACAGTAGAATGAATATTTATGAATGGCACAACTGATGGAACAGTGGAGATTATATTTATGAATGGCTGTGCTGATGGGACACTGGAGAACATTTATTAATCCTGGTCTGATGGAACCATGGAGATTATTTTATGAAGTGGGTTGATGGGACCTTCAAGATTATATTATGAATGGCTGGGTTGATGGAACAGTGGAGATTATATTTATGAATGGCTGGGTTGATGGGACAGTGGAGATTATATTTATGAATGGCTGGGTTGATGGGACAGTGGAGATTATATTTATGAATGGCTGGGTTGATGGGACAGTGGAGATTATATTTATGAATGGCTGGGTTGATGGGACAGTAGAGATTATATTTATGAATGGCTGGGTTGATGGGACAGTGGAGATTATATTTATGAATGGCTGGGTTGATGGAACAGTGGAGATTATATTTATGAATGGCTGGGTTGATGGAACAGTGGAGATTATATTTATGAATGGCTGGGTTGATGGAACAGTGGAGATTATATTTATGAATGGCTGGGTTGATGGAACAGTGGAGATTATATTTATGAATGGCTGGGTTGATGGAACAGTGGAGATTATATTTATGAATGGCTGGGTTGATGGAACAGTGGAGATTATATTTATGAATGGCTGGGTTGATGGAACAGTGGAGATTATATTTATGAATGGCTGGGTTGATGGAACAGTGGAGATTATATTTATGAATGGCTGGGTTGATGGAACAGTGGAGATTATATTTATGAATGGCTGGGTTGATGGAACAGTGGATGCACAGTGATTCCTCAGATAGAACAGTAAACAGGCATTTTGATTGGGGTACAGCCGTGGGTAGTTGTGAAATAGATAACGTCTGGGGGGGGGGATTGGTCAACAGAGTAAATAGGGAATATGTTCCAGTTACAGCTCACGCGTTCAACTGTTATTCGTATCTCACTACGTGGGCAAATCCATTCAATACAGTCAGACACTCAGAAGCTGTCTCTCCTATAGAGATCCCTGATAAAGTAGACAGAATGCTCCTTGGACAATCAATTTTGATCGCCGGTAAGTCTCTTACTCTTCTAATTTCTCTTAGTTTTTTCATCCTTTTCCTCTCTTCTCCTCTCAACCTCTAACGGGCTCCAGTGGCACTGCTCCTCCTATTGTGTGTATGTCGGGTTTTTTTATCAGCAAAAGGACACATTTATAAGGAGTATATTCTCTTGTCTGTTCTTCCAGCGCTGCAGGCCAGCCTCTTTCTGGGTAAGTCTAGTCATCTAACAGTGATTGCTGATGGTATGTGTAGCTCAAGGCTCAAAACCCTCATTGAGGTGACAGAGAATAACAAGGTGAAAAAATATCTTTTTTTTTCCTGTTCCAGGTTATGGAATGTCAGAGATTCAGCGCAGGTTCCTGACGTGTGGTGATCCCAGCCTCCAGTGTGGTATAGTAACTCCAGTGCGGTATAGTAACTCCAGTGCGGTAAAGTAACGCTGGTAAAGTAACTCTGGTAAAGTAACTCTGGTAAAGTAACTCCAGTGTGGTAAAGTAACTCCAGTGCGGTAAAGTAACTCTGGTAATGTAACTCCAGTGCGGTAAAGTAACTCTGGTAAAGTAACTCCAGTACGGTAAAGTAACTCCAGTGCGGTAAAGTAACTCTGGTAAAGTAACTCTGGTAAAGTAACTCCAGTGCGGTAAAGTAACTCTGGTAAAGTAACTCTGGTAAAGTAACTCCAGTGCGGTAAAGTAACTCTGGTGTGAAGTTGTTATTTACTATAATTATTATTATTATGTTATTATATTTAAACTCTTATTTGTGTGTGTAGATTACGGTGTGATCATGGTGTATGGGGTCAAATTCAGCACTATTG